>NC_143155.1:21044258-21391915 GCF_041381405.1 Jatropha curcas
TTTTTTGCCCAACCTTAGTTTTGAATGTACCAGTAAATTCTGCGATACTCTCCACTCTCTAGGGTGTTTATGGGATTCAGCGTAAGGCTGCTGTGAGTTACAATAAACCAAGCTAGCTAATTCTTACAGATCTTGAGAGATTGAAAATGTTGAGTGATGATTTCCATTCTTCTTTTCCCTTCAATCGTGGACCTCTTCTCTTTTTTTAGTATCGTTTCAGAAATCTCCATTAAATCTTTTACATGCACAGACTATCAAAATTTTCTTGTTCTGTATCACTACAACTACCAAGTCATTCAGTTATGCTTGTCTGCATTTGAGCTCATACATGACGGCTCAGAAATGCTTAAGATCTTAAAAGCTTGAATAGCGTTTTTCATGTCAAACAGATCAGAAGCGAGCGCCTCCAAAGGAAAATAAACATAGAGCAATGGATGATATTAGAGAGAGTGTTAGGGAGCTCAAATATTACAAGGAGAACATATTTAAGGCAAGGTCCAAGAAGTGATCTTTAAAGCATCAGTATATGTAAAGAGGCTTGCCATATTTAAATGTATTTTGGGTTGAAATGTTCTTTTTCAATACATGTAATTTAGTTCCAACAAGCTCAGTTTCTGTTTGCATGGATTATGCATCAATATTTTTCATTACGGGGTGAGCATATGTTTGGTATGATTTGAAAATTTTTTAAACCTATCGAACCTAACTGAACTGCAAATTTTTATTTAGGATTTTTTAGGTTTAAATTGATTAATATGATGAAACTCAAGTCATATTGCCTTATTAAGCTATTAACTGTTCAGTATTTTTTTTGACCATAAATGTTCTAATTGATTCAAGTATTGGTGCTTTTTTATGAATTGCCATTTGCTATGCTAACTTGCGTTTGCTGCAAAAAAAATTTACATAATTTTCAGAAGAATTTAATGTCTTTTTTAATAGCTAGTCATATGAAATGAATTTGAATTTGTATTGGACTTTTAATCAGCATGACATTTAATATTAAATGTTTTATGATTTTAAATAACTAGAGATCAAAGTGAATTTTCATAAAAAATTTGTAATAGATTCATATGAAATTTATTTTATGTAATCATGTTAATTCATAAATGAACTTTCTATATTTGAACTAATTGTAAAATTAGTTCTAAACATGTAACTTTACCAGCTTGTACTTTAAATTTATTAGCTTCAGTAGTCACTCATTTCAATTTAGAATTCAATTTTCAAATTTTATCAATTTTAGTAAAATTAGTTTCAACATAACTGGTTTCATAGAATCAAAAATGTAGAATTCCAAATGAATTTTCATTCATACCAAAAAATTTTATAGAACTTTATAAAATTACAAGTTCTAGTGTATTTTGATATCAAAGAGTGGAAGTGTTGAACTCAACCCAACTAAACAAATATCCGGCTAAGCATGTATAAATATAAATAGATAGAAATTGCAGAGCATATAAAGTTGAGAGGCTAATCAACCCATAACATCCATCAAACTGTGGAGCAAAATACAATTATTACAAACGTTAGTTCTCAAATATCCATAGTCGATATGGGGGAATAACTGCAAATGTGACTTAAAACGTTGTCAAGATGCTATCTTACTAACCTAGTGATATTACATGAAAGATTTAATCATAAAAAAGCATTAAGTCAAAATCTTCTGCTCTTTTACGACACTGCGATGCTAAGCCCCATCTGCTAATGTCCTCTTTGACGTACTAATGTACAGAACTGCAATAAAAGATTATTGTTACTATTTTATTAAAAATTTAATTACTGGCTTCACTGCCATGAAGCTGAATGACAGGACATGGTAAATGGTAAGTAAATGAATATGGAATTTGTTCGTTACCATTGTTTCCGCGAATAAAAGCATCACCATATTTGTTCTTCAGTTGTCCATTAACATATTCTTCAGTTTGCTCCATTGCTATGTTCATGTATCCATCTAGACAAGCTAAAATACCTGCATAAAAGTATTTTAAGTATCAAGAAATACTGCTCAAGAGTCAACACATGCTTCTGTAATATGGCTACACGAAATGAGCATGCTAGCCAACCATAAACCTACGATAGCATGTCAGACCCAAAATCTACTGCTCTCTGCACAAAACCTCCATGAAGGACAATAAGAAAAAGAGACAAAAAACAAACATAAATTGCCTTCCATGCGCAACCTACATCCAGCTAGTTAAGGTTAAAATGGAAAAGAATTTACAACAATGGATAAGAGTAAGACACCAAAAACTTTGACTTTAGAATAACTAAAGGATCCGTCTTGCAGGGGCCAACACCCTAGTTACAAGATGTCAACTACTATTCACTACATGTTTCAAGATGCAAGGTTAGAAATTGTCTCAATTTCAACAAAAAAAGAAAAAGAAGGTTCAGAGATTGTATAATATTGATAACGCAGACACACGCATGCATGTACTTTTCATTAGAGCCATAGCAGTCATTAGGCCAGTGAAAGAAATTTTATGCTTTGCAACATATCAGAAAACAGATGAAGGGGGCACTAATCTATATCCTCTTATATGGATTGCATATTGTGTGCCCTTAATTTTACACTGTCCAAAGGGAAATAGGTAAATAAAAAATGACCATTATTTGTATAGCTTGAGTTGGCAATCATGTGTAAGCCAAATGATTAAATACTGGAACATTTATGAGTTACAGTGTTTTTCTGTGTAGACTAGTCCAATTGCATGGCAAAGAGACTTCAGTTAGTAATACAAATCAGAAAAATAGGTATGAAAGAAAAGTTGATAACAAGTAAGCGAATAAATTTCTGATCCCTTATATTATATTTTTCTTTTGCTTTGTTAGAAAAATATCGCTTCAATTGTAACATTACAACACTAT
Organism: Jatropha curcas; assembly: GCF_041381405.1. Taxonomy (NCBI): domain Eukaryota; kingdom Viridiplantae; phylum Streptophyta; class Magnoliopsida; order Malpighiales; family Euphorbiaceae; genus Jatropha; species Jatropha curcas. Next base: position 21,047,130 of record NC_143155.1, read on the forward strand.
CATGTTTCATATATAGCACAAGGCATTGCAACAAAAGGGCAATAAATTTGCAAGTTAAGAGAAACCTTCTAATAGAAGAATTTCTCACCTATCTCCAGTGTAACAGTATCAAACCATTGTCAGTGGAAAGAGGACAATAAAAGGACCACTGAATATGGTAGGTGTTTCATCATAGATAACAATCATAACTGGCCTATGAGCTTATAATGTAAGCATGAGTGCAACTTTCAATAGATAATTCAATTCTGAACTTTAAAAGCTATACACGACAAGTACTATATCTAACCGTATAGTCAAAACACCAGTGGAAAATTGAATAAAATTCATTGATGAAAAATAAACAAATATAAAAGTAATAATATGTGAATAATAGAGAGATTAGAGATTAACCTCGATAATCAACACCAGAATTCAGTTTGACAACAACTGGTCGGCCACGAATTGATTTAAGGAAGTCTGCAGGGGTTTTTGTGGTTGTCGACCCTTTTTCTCCTCCTCCGCTCATCTCTATTTTATCTACAGTGAAGATAAGCTTCTTCCAAAACACAGCAACTGCAACAAGTTAAAGATATACCATTTTAACAAATCGAAACATGATTAAAATCCGGGAACATCAACCAACCAAAAAATTAACACGACATGTTTCTGACAATAGAGCACAATTGCTAGCTCTAAAAAAAAAAAATAGTAAAACGAGCGACTTTCCTGTGCACTTGCTTAAGCACATTTAAGAACATAAACCATAGAAAGATTCTAAACAGCATCTAAGTTTCTGCAATAGCCAAATGAAAATAGCCCTATGTAGCCCATGCAAACACCAGTACAACTAACCAAATCTAGAGCTACCATGCACCAAAGAGGGCATCACAGAGGTAAAGATCTAGGATATTCTAGTGATGTGGGTGTGATTTATGGGAGGGGAGAGCTACCCTTTGTGCAGTTCATATAATTGACACCCTTGATTCTTTCATCCACACACCCTCAAATCACCAAAAGGAAAGGATAAAAAAAAAAAAAAAAAAAAAAGAGACTCCTATCCATGGAAATTTTTTATTGTCCAATTTTTTACTGGTGAATATCCATGTAATTGTCATTCAAAGTAGCTACCTACATTTGCACAGCACTTTTCTGCATTATTTTTAGCAGAATTACAAGTATGCTAAGTAGGTTTCACATTTTTCATTGCTTTAAGGACCCAAGACAAACACCTTATGCAAAGTACCATGAAACAAAAAGCTAACATGTTAGACGGAAGAAAAAAAAAAAAAAAAAAAAAAAAAGGAAGCCAAGCTATGGTATAATTCACAGAAAGAAACCCAACAACAAATACAGATTAAACAATAAAAAATAGATCGTAGTTCAAAAATACAAACAAGATTGAGAGGAAGACGAAAATAGTATTTGGGAATTACCTACCGATTTTCTTGCTTGGATTTTGAACACAGACAGAAAGGGGAAACTGAATGAGCAAGCCGAAGACAGACAGCCCTATGTATCTGCACTCTGCGACATAGTATATATTTATATTAAGCGTCGTCGTTTCACAAAATAGGAGGCTTTCATTCTATTTGAGACATAAATGAAACTAATTATCGAATATGCAGTAATTATTAGTAACTATCAAATAGATATTTTTATTTTTTTAATTTATACATATATTTTCACACTCTAATTAGCTAAATCTTTTAACAACAGAGACTCGATTTTAACTATTTTATTAAGCTTGCCTTCCAATTTTATTTTTAATTTTTTATTAGGTTAGTAAAGTTAAATGTACATTTTTTTAATTTTATTATTAGTATGATAGTTTGTTACATATGCTAATAATGTTTTTATAATTACAATTATTTGTATAATTTATAAACGTGTTGATATATTTACCTTTCAAAAAAAAAAAAAAAAGTGTTGATATATTCTGTTATCCACATAACAAATTAATTTGGGCAGTAAATTTGTTTGAAATTAAGCCCAAGCCCAATACCAAGCCCAAAACATTCAATTTGCCAGGATCTGTTTATGCATCTGTCAAACTGAAGAAAATTTTATTCTTCTTCTTCTTCCTCTAAAAGAAAAGAAACGCGCGTTACGCTCAATCATGTATCGCTGAGCATTTCTCTCCATTCTTAATCATGAAACCACTCAATAAACCACTCGCTCACCGTCTCCTCGATAAATCTAAACCCAACTTGTCATCCTTCAAAAACTTCACTCTCCCTATTGATCTTGATCCACAAACACCATCACCTGATCACTTAATTAATTCGTCAGATACCTGTTTTGCCAATTCATGGAAACAATTGAATCCCACTTTAAATGTCTTTTTTTCTAATTCAAAATCTGGGTCGCTTTCAGATTCGAGTAAAGTTTCAAGCCTCGGCATTGGCAATGAACCGATCTCGAATACCCAATTGTCCAATTTATCCAAACAAACAAAATCCATATTCAGAACCTCATTTTTCTTTCAAACAAGATATTTTTCAAGTGAAAATCAAAATCCGCCAAATGGGTTTCCAACGGTTTCCACAGTTACCTCACAGCTTCAAAGCTCTGAGCCAATTGATGCAGGCTCTTCGATTCGAAAACCTATCAGTTTATGGCCTGGAATGTACCATTCACCAGTAACAAACGCTTTATGGGAAGCAAGATCGAGCATATTTGAGAAACCTGTCGATTCACCGGTTGATGGGAGTGTACAGAGTGAGTTGGTAACAAAAACTCCATCAAAGAGCAGGACTAGTATTCTTTATAATTTTTCTTCTGATTATGTACTTAGGGAGCAGTATAGAAATCCTTGGAATGAGGTTAGGATGGGCAAGTTGGTTGAAGATCTTGATGCTCTTGCTGGAACCATTTCCTATAAGGTATAAAATCCTTTTAGAAGCTGCGTATGTTGGTAGTGTCGTTGCTCTTATCTCTCAACGACTTGAGTTCTAATTAGTACGGAACGTGTATTTGATTATTTTTATTTATTTATTTTGTTAAGGTAACAATGTATAACTATGTTAATTGTTTATATTCTTTAAATTTCAAACCGGAATAATTTTGAATTGGAAATAGCCGACTCTATCTGCTACTATGGTGTTTCTAAGAGTATCCTCAACGCAGCTAGAGCTAAATGGTATGAGATTGAACTTCCATTGTGTGTATTTTCTATTAGTTTTCTATGAGACAATTACATGTCAATTTTCAAATATTTAGGAATATAGTTTTCTATTTTATACACCAAACTACCATCATCTAAATTTTTTATTTATTGTCATGATTTTAATCTGTAATTTGCTTCTTGACCAGCACTGCTGCAATGAGGATGGCATAACAAGGCCTATTTTATTGGTCACTGCTTCTGTTGATAGGATGGTTCTGAAAAAACCAATTCGGGTTGATGCTGATCTGAAAATAGTTGGTGCTGTTACATGGGTTGGGCGGTCATCCATGGAGATCCAGTTGGAGGTGACTCAGTCAACAGAAGGTACTAGCTGAATAATGGATATGTTTGTCAAATTTCACAAACGAGACTGTTTTAGATCCAAGTTTTTTTGTCATAGCCTTTGTTTGATAATCTCTAACATCTGATAACCTGGTTTATTATGCCATATGGTATTCTATAATATTGAAGTTTTTGGGAAAGTTACCGAAGAAACTAGTGCCATACAATATTAAATGATATAACTGGGCTGCTACAACTTACAACTGTAATAGTAAAGCTCATACCAGAAACGATTAGAGCTGTAGTAGTGTTGTAATGTGCTGGACATCCAGAAACCCTTCAGACATTTTCATGTGCATTTTTTTACTTCTTCTTGTCGAATCAATCATCTGAAAATACTTGAATATCATGTACTTGATTAGTCAAATCCATTATGCACATTAAGTACATTTAGCAGTGTGTACAAAGAAAATATATCCAAATGGCAGTTTCTCTTTTATGAAGGAGAATGTGAAAAGTGTTAATAAGTGTTGCCTTTTAATATAAAATTACATTGAACTCCAAATTGCTTGCTGTTACTGAAGAAGCTACAGAATAGTATAAGAAAATCATGATCCTGAGTTAGACGCTACCTTGCAATGAAGCACAATTTTGGAAGCAGGTACTATTGATTTAGAATTTGAAATTACTTTGATATTACTAGAAGAATTCCCTCTTTGTTAATTTTCTTCTCTCGCGTAGTCTAATTTCCTGTGACTCTGGCATCTTAGTGAACACAGAAGCCGTTAAACCTCTTGGTATGCTTTTGTACTCTGCAATTTCTTGACATGTTTAATGTCTACGCCTCAACAACACAACTTTAATGAGCTTGGCATTTTCCTACCATAGCATTTTAAAAAAAAAAAAAGTTCCAAGATTATATTTTCCACTCTTTAGCAATTTTTTAATGAAGAAACTTGTTTTGCAGGGGCCTCCAGTCCATCAGACTCGCTTGCTCTAACTGCAAATTTCACATTTGTGTCTCGTGACCCAAAGACAGGAAAATCAGCTCCAGTTAACCGGATCTCACCTGAAACTGAAGAAGAAAAATTACTTTGGGAAGAAGCAGAAGAAAGAAACAAAACAAGGAAAAAGATGAGAGAAGAAAATAAAATGGATGCTGAGAATAAGGACAAGGAGAGGCTCCATGCATTGCTGGCAGAAGGGCGGGTCTTCTGCGACATGCCGGCATTGGCAGACAGAGATAGCATTCTAATAAAGTATACTTGCCATCGGAACTCCTTGATCTGTCAACCACAGCAAAGGAACATCCATGGTCGCATCTTTGGAGGATTTTTGATGCGTAAAGCATTTGAGCTGGCTTTTTCAACTGCTTATGCATTTGCCGGCGCAGCACCGCGCTTTCTTGAAGTTGATCATGTTGATTTCGTTAAACCTGTGAGCTTCAATCCTTGCAATGACTGATATTCACACAATTTTTTAAAACTTCAAGTAGCATCTTCCCAACTTAGTAGATAGAACTCACTACCTAGTGAATGCTTTTGAATGTGTCTTCATATAGATAAACATTATTTAACAGTAGTTGTGCAAATACTGAATGCATAAATGATGCAGAAGAAAGTTATATATTTTACTATTTTACCTTAACGATGTAGATGAAGCTCATGGTAAGTTCAAACTTCAATTCCATTATTTCTGGAGCCTTCAGCAATATTTAGATTTACTTATGCATGCAGATAGGATTAATATTTGTGTTTACTAATGCAGGTCGATGTTGGAAATTTTCTTCGCTTGAATTCTTGTGTTTTGTACACAGAGCTTGACGACCCCACTAAACCAATGATAAATGTGGAAGTTGTAGCTCATGTTACAAGGCCTGAGCTAAGGTCCAGTGAGGTAAGCGCCTGAATTCAAATTGACAGGGATGAAATTCGATAAAGAACCATAACTCAGCTATCCAGATACTTCTCTAGGCACAAGAACTTTTTGTCAGTCACTCTCTATTCCAGTAAAACATAGTGATCCATTTCTTTTAAACTTCTATACATAACAAATGGGATAGTTGCTGATTATGCCAATTTCTAGATCATTTGGTATATCCAATTGCTTTTAATTTCCATGCCAACTTTGTTACACAATACTTACGCATCTCCATCTTCTTCCAATGCATTGTGTGCAATTTGAACAGGTATCTAACAAGTTCTATTTCACATTTACTGTCCGTCCTGAGGCCATTGAAGATGGATTGAGGATTCGAAATGTTGTTCCTGCTACCGAAGAAGAAGCTCGTCGAGTTCTGGAACGTATGGATGCTGAGAACTCCCACATTGCAAAATCATGAAAGCAGATTCACTCTCGCAGTTACTTCAACAGTCCAAATGCAAATGAAGCTTTTTTTTTTTTTTTTCTCTTTTTCTTATTACTACTCTCAACATTTTTGTTATCTGTTAGTAATTAAATTTATATGATAGGCGAATAAATCAAAATTAATAATTTATTTTAATATTGAATTAAAAATTAATGTTTAAATAAAGAAGTAATTTTAAATACCACATGAATAATAAAAAATCAGCTGATTACAGTTTCGATCTTGGTTCCTTAACAGTTCTAAAACAGATGTTTCTAGACAGTTCTTTTGGGATATAAAGGAATCAAAGGTCATGTAGTTTCAACTTATACAAATTTCATATTTTACCTCAGTCACTATTTGAACCGGTGGGAGTTCCCGCTGAGGACCCATCGGAAAGATCATGTAAATCTTCACATCCTTTGGTAAACTCTTGTGCCCTTAATTCGGCTTTGATCCAATCATCCAAGCATGATTGTGCTTCTATTAATTCAGGTGTCATCTTAGATTGTGTTTCATTTAGTATGTTTCCCTTCGCACTAAAAGCTTCTTCAACTGCAATAGTCGAAACTGGTACTGCTAAAATTTGTTTTGCTATTAATGCAAGGGTTGGAAATATATTAGTACGACGATTCCACCAATCTAGAATTGGAAAATTGTTACCTGCAAAACTATCATCAAACTCGAAAAAAGTATTAACATAATTGTCGAGCTCCAGAGTAGAACTGGAACTAGATACCCTAGATCTTCTATGTGCTTCTAATAATATACGTTCAGCAACACTGATCTTTTTGGTTGCAAATGATGGATTATGAACATAGGAAAAATCAGAAGTAGATGAACCAGAATATTGAACAAATTCTGTATATAAATCTACAATATTTTTTCTAACTTCATTTAATATAACATTTACATTAACACTATCTTCTACATCAAGATTTAACATTTCATAATAAAGAGTCAAATAATCACATAAACCGTCAAATTTACATCTAGGATCAAATACACAAGCAATAAGAAAAATGGGTGGAATATTTTTAAAATAATTTAACCATTTATTTTTCATTAAAAAAATACAATCTTTTAATAATTCATCATTTTCAAAATTTTTAAGTACATCAATAATATTAATGCATGTAGGCAAAAATAAATGAGATGTAGGATAATAAACCCTACTAAAAGTATATGTAGCATCATTAAAAACTTTTAAAATATCCAGAACTTTTGTACAAATTTCCCAATTTTGTGGATATAAGTTAACTTGTGTCACATTATTAGTAAAAAATGTGCACAATAATTCTCTATACTTAAAAGACTCGTTTAATAATTCATACGTTGAATTCCAACAAGTTGGAACATCCTTTGGAAAACGTTTTAATCTTTTATTATTTTCCTTACAAAATTTAATCCAATTTCTCATTATTTGAGGATGTCCCCATAAAAATGAAATAGCTTTTTTAATAGGAGAAATAAATGAATCAAGAACTTGTAAACCATCTTGTACACATAAATTTAAAACATGACATGCATATCTAATATGAAAAAATTTCTCACCAATATTGGGTTCACAAATTTTTTGAAGGTCAACATTTGGTGCAATGTTGGCAAAGGTATTATCTAATGAAAGTGAAAAAATCTTTTTGGTTAATTTATATTCATCTAAAATTGAATTAATCATCCTATATATATTATTTGCAGTGTATCTTTCATCAAGAATACGAAATGCAATAATTCTTTTTTGAATATTCCAATCATCATCAATCCAATGACATGTAATGCTCATATAAGAATACATTTGCCAATACTCATTCCAAATATCACAACAAATTGAAACACAAAATTTCATTTGTGAAAATAAAAGTTCTAACTCTTTTTTACCTTTTTTATATAAGGAGATAATAGTTTTTTTTACAGTATTTCTTGACACTCGTTTAGCATAAGGACTTAAAACATTTTGACAATATTGATTAAAACTTATTTTTTCACCAAAACTAAAAGATAAATGTTCCATAGAAATCATTTTAGCTAATTCTTCACTTTGTTTTTCTTCAGAATATCGAAATAAAGAAAAGTTAGGAGATATGTACCTAAAAATTTGTATTTGAGACCGATCAATTCCTATTTTTGTTGGATGTTGCGTACCTTGATCATGCTCTTGTTGTGAGTTGTCTTCATCATTAAATTTAGATTCTTGAGTTGAAACATCCATATTTTCATTTGGATATTCCTCAAAATCGAATTGTGTTTCCTCAATTTTTTCCTTGCCTTTTGTAGAACTTGAATTTCCTGCACTTGACATTATAGAATAATAATATGTAATGTGTAACTTGAGATTGAAGATATTATTTGAGAATAATTTGGATGATTTCAAGGAGAATAATTAGAGATTGGAGAAATTATTTGAGAATAATTTGGACAATAATTATAAATTGGAGAGTTAAGAGAGATAGGTGAGTAGAGAGAAATAATTTGGTGTGAGAATAAATGAAGATAATTGGTGGGTATTTATAGTAAATCTAAAAAATCTAATTTCCACAAATACCCTTAAAACTAGCCGTTATATAGCCGTTTATAGTTGTTAGAAGGGTTAGTTTGGGGATTTTGATAAAAAATTTTAAAAAAATAAAAAGAATGTGTTGGAACCAGTTGGACAGCCAATTTGAACAGCTGATTTGAACCAGTGAAACCACTGGTTCTAACCATTATTAATCAAATTTCAATTTTTTTGGAACCATCGGTTTGAAATGTCGATTTAAACCGTCGACACTGTTAATTCTAACTTCTTGTTAAAACTTTCAGTTCCAGTCGATTTGGACTGGTTTTCGGAATTACGGGTTCATAGTTCCAGTCGATTTGGACTGGTTTTCGGAATTGCGGGTTCATGGTTTTAAAATCAGTCCGAACCTCCAAATATAGTTCTGGTTCTAACCGGTTCCGGAACTGCACAGTTCCAGTTTTGGTTCCAAACTAGCAGTTCTGGTGATTTTGGTCACGCCTAATAGCTACTGAGCAATACAAAATCTACTAAGAAAATTTTAAATTCAAAGGACTGGTTCAAGAAAAGCGCAAAAGCTCAGCAAACCTGAGATTGAAAAACAAAAACAAACATAATTTATGTTAATAGCACCATTAACAGTTCTAATCAACTTCTAACAAATTTACACGGAGAAAATTTCAGAATTCAGATAGCTTCTAACAGATTTACAAGATAGATTCAACTATTCCGCGCATTAAGATTTGTATTATGTCCTCAAGTAATTCCGTTGGTATATTACACAAAATAAACAAATCCAAAATCTGGACAGCAAAAATATTTAATCTAGATACAAAATTATTTATAAAAAAAAAAAAACTACTCAAAAGGACTCCATAATTCCATGTTAAGAAGCTAAGTTCAGATCCTCTTCTGAATGTGCCACATTTTTTCTGGTAGATCACCCTACTGAGAATTGCTGTCACCTTAGATAGACATGGGTACTAAGACATCGGACCTTCATCGTCCGACGAACCATAATGCTGCCTTACATTGAGTCCAGGAAAAACCGGTGGAATGTTTTGATTCATCGGCATAGGGCGGACTGAACTGTATATAGTTCTCTCATTGATTTTCCCAACTTCTTTGCATACCTGATCAAGAATGGAAAGGAAATCCCTTACCACCATGAATATCCGGAATGGGTGAGCTTCTTCCTTCGCTGAGTTCCCATGGAAGTACTCTGTTATTTCCTTAACCAAAGAAAGAGCAAGTTTCTCTTGTGCTTCAACCTTTACAATTTCTCCATCGGCCTTTGTTAAGAATCCATTCATTGATTCTGAGAACTTCCTGCTACTTTCTTTCAATGCAATTTCTTCATTTAATTTTACAACTTCCCTAACTTTCGAAATTCCCATGGCAAGTTTTGCAACTTCACTGCTAAGCACATCTGAATCCATTGCTGCAGCTTTCTTTACATTGGTGAGCTCTCCACTCAAACCAGAAACAACTTGCAGGCCCAACTTCCTAAATTCAACATCATCGTGGAAGGTGGATTGTTGAGTTTTCTCAGCTGTCTGATTCCTATTTGTAGTGGAAAGACGAGAACCTTCAGATCTGATGATTTCCTGTACAACAAAATGTAGAAGAGTAGTCCTCCCGTCAGTTCCCTTGACATCAACCAGCTTCAGGAGTGTGTCAAGCTTGAAGGCTTGGGCATCGCCACGATTGGTGCCAACATTCATGCGGTTCCCAGTCTTTAGCACTGCTTCTAGGAGCTTCAAGAACATTTTGCTGTTTCTCAATTCTTCACAAGCTGCCTGGAGAAAAAAGAAAGAAATGTGAGCTGCAGATGTAAGGTTACAGAAAATGTGCAGATGTATCCCATGTAGATAAGAAGATAAGCTGCAAAGGAAAATATGTAGCCACAAGAAGAAGATGCATTCCAGAACCTTTTAACAGGAAGAGTAGATGCAGAGACAATAAATTTCTTTCGGGATAGTAAAGCAGAAATTTTCTCGGCACCAAGCTTAGTAAATTCTGTACAATATGCAGACTTCAGTTTCATGAAATATTTGCTGCTCAAGTCAAAACATCGAGATAAGAACAGAACTACAACCCCACACATATAAATCCTGTAGTAACCAGAAAATAGAGATCCTCAGGTTTAGATCAAGCAAGTTCTGACTGCCCCAAGGGAAATTCAGTCTGTGGCATACCACAGGCACAGAGATGAAAGATCACGGATTATACAAATCAACAGCAGAAGGAAAAAGGACAAGGACATGAGGCATCTTTATGATAACTAGGTCGAATTCATCAGAAGATTTTAAGGTGTTAAAACTAATAAGCTTAAAGCAAGCAGAATAATGTGGTGGATACATGCTTAAACATGGTTTGCTGGAAGCATCTAGTAGTCCCCCAACTAGTGTCAAGCACGAATAAACAAATTAACATTTACCTCTAGAGTTTCAAAAGACCTTTTGAGGTATTCAACTTCTGAATCAAAATTAGCAATATAAAGCATTGCATCGACCCTCTTAAATGCAAAAGGAATATCAAGAACTTCCTTGAGAAACTTCTCTGCAGGGCCTAGCTTAAATGGAGACTCGTCCTTGAATTCCTTTAGCTTGCGTTCTTCTTCTTTAGTTGGAGCCATCTTTAATAAACTCTCCAGAAGCTCTGTCCCCAATGTATCTGAATTGCCTGTAAGATCAGAGACCAGTGATAATTAGAAAGATCAAAAAGAAAAGTCATTATCTCATAGCAGAAACATTTTCAGCTTTCAGTCATAATGAAAAATGTTTGGAATGGCAAAGATAATATCCCTCCAAGACTGTCTTTCTAGCAATCAAGATCATTATCAAACTTCCACTTCGTAGAACAATCTTGCCTCACTGAACTGGGAAATGAAATACTCGCTTTCAATCAGCCTTCACATAAAATAAAATCAACAAAAAGAAACCAACTTTTTCCACCTAAGCAATCCAAATTCAGGGTTTATACAAACTTTTCTGTTTTTGTTCATGAATACAATGATACTGGGCAACCGACATAGGTTTATGCATAACCAAACCAGCAATAGAATGATTCCTTAGCATGGGCAAATAAAAGATTATAATAACTCAAAGAAAGCACACAAACAGGTCGGCCATTACCTTCCAAAAGACCCTCACATACTTCATCAATGGTTACATTGAGAGCCCTCAACAATATTGCAACATTTTGAGACTTTTTTGGATCAAGCACACGATTCTCCTGGTTCTGCAATGGAAGAGACTGTCTCCGTCCATTGTTGTCTTTCACATTCAAATTTGAGTTGTTTACCATAAACAAGGTCTCAATCATTTCCTCATTCAATCTGCAACCATACAAAAAAAAAAAAAAAAAAAAAAAAAAAAACATTATACAAGCTCACAAACCATACTGAAGTAAAGGAGAACAAGCAAATAATAGAAATAAGAATAGAAACACTACTGAAGCACAAGAAGCACCAAATAGCAAAACAAAATATAATAAAATATTAACATGCTAAAAAGGGTTATCAGAATCTCACTGAAAAGAACTAGATTTGATCTGATCCCACACCATAGCTCGATCCGAGCTTGCTCTAACTTTATCCCAATGTAAAGGCTTCAATTTTGGTTTCAGGTTCTCTTCACTTCTCTCGACACTTGCATTAGTTTGCAATTGCTCATCACCTAAAATTGGCATTGCACTTTGAATCAAAACATGTCTTGAAGGAGTAACAAGAACAGGAGGCCCAGAACTAGCCAAATTCACTTCTCCACCCACTCTTGCCTCCGCAGGGATTTCCCAGAACAGCGGTGGTGGCGGCGGCGGCGGCGGCGGCGGAGGTGGCGGCAGTTTTGTAGACACAAATTGCTTACTAACACTCTCCAGGAAACCCGATTTTCGCTCTGGAGAGTTCTGGGTATTGCCTGAATCTCTTCCAGAAAAAGATGGTGACGAAGACAAGGAAATCGATAATGGCGATCGCTTCACCGGGGCAGGGAAAGTAATAATAACCTCTGGAGATATGGATTTTGAACTTATAGGGCTCAAATTTGAAACTGGAGAAGGACTGCTGATGGGTATGGAGTTTGCTGGAGAACAAGAATTAGAATATGGATAAGATGCCGTTCTTGAATTAAAGCTTCTAGACCCAAAATTATTTTCTCCTCGAAATTCTCTTCTGGAACTCGATTCTACACGTACTGGACTATCTTGAATCTCTTTTCGCCCAGATGACCCTCTTGGCGAAAAGAACTCTTCTTCCTCCTCCGTATCTGTGTCATCTTCTTTGTAAGACCCAACTAGTACCTCACCACTTCTATAACTAGGTGTATAGTTATGTTTTGGTAATGGCGGTAGTGGTTTTAGCTCTGGAGAACCTAGTTTTTGATATGGAGAAGATGATACGCCAATTTTAACTCCGGCATTGCTTGAATGAGTAGGTTTTTGATAATGATCGTCGACTCCGCTTCGAGAGTTTACTAATGTGCCAAGGTAGAGGAACTCTGAGCTGGTATTTGGCACGCCGGGCCGATGTGGAAGTTTCGGTGGCTTGGGAGAGCCGTCAGAAGGGATAGTATTAGGAGGGAAGAGGCGTAGACTGTCGGATCTTGAGGTTTTCTCGGAGGTAGTTGTACACTGGTGATGGTGGTGGTGATGGCGGCGAGAGTAGAGAAAGAAAGCGGATAGAGCAGCAAGAATGGCGGCAAAGAGGAGCGAGAGAGAAATAGCCATGGAAATGATGAGGTGGCGGTGGGAAGTCCCGGAGGAAGGAGTGTGAGGGAAAAGAAGAGAGGAAATGTTGGCCGGAAAAGTAGCTAGAGTTGAAACAGAAGGAGGAGGAGGGGGAGAAGGAAAAGAAGGAAAGAAAGGTTTCTGTGGCGTGTTTGGTGTAGTCGAGAAAGGGTACTTAGGTTGCGTCTGGGGTTTAGGTTGTATTTGTGGAGAAGGAAAAGGAGCTTGGATTGGAGGAACTACATTAGTTAAAGGAAAAAAAGGTTGGTGAAGGAGATGACGATGATGGTGGTGGCTGCCGGAGACAGCGGTGGTGAAGAAGACAGAGAAAATAAAGAAAATGCTAGTGACCGAGGAGGTGACCATTTTACTATATTCTTGAAATAGGCAGAAAAACACACACACCACAAAAACAGAGACTGTTTCCCCAGTTTTCAAGAGCTAGAGAGAGAGAGAGAGAGAGAGAATTTTAAACAAATATGTCAAAAAGAAAGAAACTTTGATCTTATTTAGTAACTAAACTAGAGGGGATAAACCAGAAACAAGAAAGAAGAAAAAAGAATCAAGCTTTAACATTTGATGCTATGGTGTTCGGTTTCTGGGTTTGAAACAGTGTTCTTTATTTAGTGGGTTTTTTAAAAAATATGGTTTAAGAAGAGCAGATTATTGAACATATGAGAGAACAGTCTGTATCTAGATAATGTGAGGGCCAAGAGGAGAGAATGTTAGTAAAAGAGAACAGAGGACTACTACATGGTTGGCGTAGAGAAGGAAGAAGGGAACAGTAAGAGCAAAGAGAATGGTAGTTCAGAGAGTTAAGAGTAGGAGTAAACAGAGCTACCCAATAGCTTATTTCACATAAACTTCATTTTCAACAACCCATAGACCTGTCCATCATCATCATCACTATCAAGAAGATGATAGTAGTAATTAGTGAAAGTGCAAAGTGTTGAAAAGGTTAGAGAGAGAGAGAGAGAGAGAGAGGGAAAAATGAAGAAGAAGAGGTTAAAAATGTCTGACAAGGAAAATTGTTCATTATTGGGATTTGCAATTATATTGTTTTTGTGGATGAATTGAAAGATTCTTACAAAATTTTATTTATCTGTTAGTAAAGTTAAAAAAATTACAGAGGAAGATGAGCTGTTCACACACTATGAAGAGGTTGGTAATGGCATGTATAGGAAAGCTTTTGTTTTCACACGGTGTGTTGTTGAAAAGTGATCATCTTGTGGGTTTGTCCTTTTTAACAAAGAACGTAGAACACAAACCAGGAATACTTTTTGGCTATTTGAATGCATGCAGTTGCACCTCCGTTGCTGCGCGTGGAGAATGGGTGCAACATTTTTTAATCCGTTTATTAATAAAGTATGGGTTAGAGTTGCCTAAACCCAATTTCTGTAACTCTATAAAGCAAAACAAACTTCCGTAGAATTTTAATGGGAAAATTTTTCTTATAAAGTCAATAAAGGCGAGTGAGATTTTTTATTGAAATGAAAATATTTTTAATTACATATTAAAAAAATATAAAATTGAAATATTTTTTAAAAATTTTTACTGTCTGGTCTAGATAAATAATTTTTAATTTTAATTGTCCCAATATATAATTTAATTACTGAATTTTCAAAAAAAAAAATGTCACCTGAAATTTGAAAATAGCCTTATGGCTTTTTAAATTTTATTTTTCTTATAATAATCTCACACTTTACGAATTAAAAAATAAACTCCAAACACATAAAAAAAGTGAAACTCAGGAGAATATAAAGTTAAAAAATAAAATTTAAAACGCCACAATATTATTTTCAAAATTACGTATTTAGTGAATTATAACTATATTTTTGAGATAAAAATCAAGTAAAATCTTTGTAATTATAAGAACAAAATTTAAAAAAAAAATCTTGAATAATGAAAATTGAAGGCAAATGATAGTAATGAGTGGAGCCATGGTCATATTTTAATAATTTTCCTATAATAAGCTTAAGAAATCTAATGATTAATTACATTATGTCACTATTATTGAATTTTAGTTATTAAACATGATTTTCTTGGATCATTGCTTGTTAAATGATGTTGACTTAAGATGCCTGTCTCCTTTACCACCCTATTTCAAAGATTACAATAATGGAATACAATTAAAAGTTTTTTAATCATTTTTATATTATTACAAGCTTCTATAATTGCTACATTAATTGCTAATGCCATTTTATTATGCTACAAATGGGGATAATAGAAAAGGAAAATTTTCTATATTTTTACTTAAATATAAAAAGAAACAAAGAATTTGATTTTTTTTTTCATTGTTCATTTAATTATTTAACTATATAATTATTAAATTATAATCGATCAAAACTTTTATGAGGGTGAATTAATATTTATTCCCTTTATTTTAATGAAATACACTATTTCATGACCTATTTTTCCAAAATTAATTGAATAGTGTTGTTTTTAACTCCATCCAACCAGCACATCCATATATTTTTTTCAATAAATAATTTCAGTTTTCAAATTTTGTGTGAATTACTATTTGAATCCCTATATCATAGCCAGCCAGCATATTAGCTTAGTAAGGATTCTTATTTCAAGACTGATTTTTTGTATTTTATGAACTTTCAATTATATAATCTTTTAGTATTTTAACTTAATTATTTTATATCAATACAGTGTTTATACTAATATTTAAAATATAAAAGAGCGGATTATGATATATATATATTTAATAAAAGGAAGAAGGTTTAAAATGCCCCTTAAATTTACTCTGAAATATAAATTGTCCACTTTTCATCTTTTTTGACAAAATACACCTTCACGGCTCGACCTTGACCGTAAAATTATAAAATTTGCCAATTTTTTTCTAGCGCGCGTCCTTCTTCTCTTACATGTTTATTTAACACGACAGATTCTTCTCCGGTTTCATCCTCTCCAAATTTTTCTCTAGATTTACTATCCCTCAACCTTATTCTAAGTGGAACAGCCTCTTCGAGTGCAATTTCTAGTAATAATTTATCTTTTCTCCTATATTTCCATTCTATACCTTTAGTCCATTGATTATTCCTTAATTGAGTATTTTTTTATCAAAATTTTGGATTTGTGTTGGCTTTCAGTAAGCAAAAAGAAGACTGCTAGTTGTTATTGAGTTTGTTTTGAATTTTTAAGCGGTTGGCTTGTAAGCAATTTGTAAATGCACAAAACATGAGAAAGAGAGAGAGAATATATAAAAACCTTAAAGTTCTAAATTGCCAAAATTAGTTCCCAGTTGAATCACAATCCCTAAGTCTTTGCATAGCAAAATCGAGCAAGAGAAAAGGAGATGATGAGTTCTAGCAGTCAATTCTCAAGCTCTTCAACTTTGCATATTAACCATCTGATTAATGATGCTATAATAATGATATATTTGTCTATGTAATTTTGCTTCTATGGCTATCTTTCTCAACAACTCCCGTGGGCAACTATATCGAAGGACCAAATGCGCTAAAGGGAGTGATAAATGGAACTCACCTTATTTTGGGAATGTTTGAATGGGACGCACACTGACCGAGGAAGAAATGGGCATTTTGTAATTTTATGGCCAAGTGGAATGTATTTGTCAAAAAAAGCTGAAAAGATGGGCAATTTGTATTTGCGGCCCAAATTCAAGAGGCATTTTGAACCTTTTTTTTCCTTAATAAAACGGTTAGTTAAACATCAGAGCAAATTATAAAACATATGTGTGATAAAACATTAGTTGAACAACTAATAAATACTAATGTCAAAAAAAAAAAAAAACTAATAAATACTAAAGACAATTGAAAACTATTAAATTAGTTACTTTTATTGCCACTTAATATGGGAATAAAATATGATTGAATATATAAATTTACATCTGAACTTTACAACTTTTTGTGGTACCCTAAACTTTGCGGATGACATATTATGTATATGAATTTATAAATTTTCATAATATTACACACATTTTGACACTAATTTCAATAATTTTTAGGAATTTTGACTTTTATTTGCAAAATATCAATTTAACACGTAGTTAATATGAATTTTAGAATAATAATTTTCATAAATTTTAACGTTTTAATTAATGTTTAATTGATCTAATTTTATAAATTTAAGTATTCAATAAAATAAATTTAAAAATTAAAGTGTTTAATACGTGTAATTTTATAAATTAAAGAACTTGACGAGTTAAAGTAAAAGTTTGAAGTATCGTATAATTTACGAGTGAATAAATGTATTAGAGCAATAAACTGAGACATGATCAACGTTTGACCAGTAAGCTATTATCTAATTAAGGTCATGCACTGGTGGGCCATTGCAGTTTAAAAATTAAAATGACAAATGCATTGTTTCTTTCTTGTTTTTTTTTTTTTTCTCGAAATGAGCTTTCAAAGCATGGAAAGAATTTGAGGGATGTCTCTCGTGCCAGACAAACTTGTGTTAAAGCCTCATGCCCGAGATTTCGGGCTCTGAGTCATACACGACAAGGAGAAGGATTTTACGCTTGCCATGTAATCATTTTCAAAATTATATATTCAAATAAATTGTATTTCTAAATAAATTTTATTTATATAATTTAAATTTATTATTATTTAATATAAAAATACGCATCGTGAGAAAAAAAATTTTAAAATTGTATGAAACATGAAATTCAATTTAAATAAAAAAATACACTAGTAAGTAATTGCATTCATAACATAATTGAAAAAAATGTACATCATATCTCACTCAATTGGGCATTACTTGCTTATTAACAAAACTCATATTTGTAAAAATACGTAAAATTCAATTTTATAAATTGATGTGGTGGGGACTTGAGGACTTTGCTTGGGTTAGTTTCCTTACTAATGAAATTTTAGGATTTGTCAAAAATATTTTTCTAAAATATTCTTTTAATTTTTCTATCTCATATCCCTTTATAAAATTTTTGAAATCTTTTTATAATCTAAAGTTTCTCTGAGTTCGACACTTAGAGTGTATTTATTCCTATTAATGAAACACGTTATGTAAAATAAGAATTTTATTTCCTATTCAATTCTTGACTCCCTACTATATACTGCCTTGGGTTTGGTCGAACTTGATATCATTGCTCATTGTTTCTTGATTTTCTTACATGCTTGTATAGGGATGGACCGTTAAAAACCACGACATGCAAGTTCAGCGTTCGATTTGACCGATTCAGTCAATTAAATTAATTTCATTAATTCGATCAATTCGGTTCGGTGGATAAATTTTCGATTAAAAGTTCAGTTAAATAACTAAATTTTTGGTGATCGATTAAAGGTTCGATTAAAAATTAATTCAACCGACTCTCAAAACTATGTCATTTTGATTAAGTAGTAATTAATAACTTCGGTTAATTAAGTTTTTATTTTCTTTAAATTCGGTTTGGTAAATGATTAAAATTAATTTAGCCAAAACGATTCGGTTAAGTTTAGTTAAACAATTAGTTCGGTTAAGTAAAAAAAATTCGATTAACTTATTTCGCTTAAAAATATTGCTCAAATTGATCGAATTAACTGAATGCTTAATCCAAAATTTTTTACAATTTTATTTTGTAAATTTGTGAATTTTTTTAAAAATTTTTCATGAGGCTACTAACTTTATTGTTTGATCTATCATTAGTTTAAAATATATATTTAAAAAAAAAAAAAAAAACTCATTCAACTCTTTCTTGACATGGCACTATTTATCTTGGTATTATAATAATTGCTTTAATTTTCTATTTTCAAATGGTGTCCAACTGAAAGAATATATGTCTTGTGTGGCACTCCTCATCATTTATATTTTGAAACCACAAGTTAAATTTATATCATCTTTTAGCCATTAATGTTATAAAATTTTTTTTTATTTATTTTTATTGTTGATGTTATTAGGAGTATCGCTTTTATACGGACAAATACAAGCAATTAACGACCACAGTCCACTAGCAAGCAAACAACCAACCACTATTAATTTAGGGTATTTAGGGGATTTATTCTGCGATATTAGTTGTTTTACTAACTATTGATTGTTTTAATAATTACTAATAGATTTTAGCGGTTAGCTGTTTAAATAATAGTTGAAACTGAAAGTGTTCAGTAAAAAGATAAGTAACAGTGGTTGAAAGCGAAGATATTCGGTAAAAATAGTTGTTTGATAAACAATGAATTTAAAACGATAAAAAAGTACATTACAAATTTCACCTAGTTTAATTTCCAATTAAATTCATTATAAAAAAAAGATGATTTCACTAAATCAAAATTTTCAAAATCCAAGGGAGCAAAAATTGAAAAGTTCAATATTTTATAAATAAAATTTAAAAATTTTTAATATTTTAGGGATCAACATTTTAAATTTTTAATATTTATTTGACTTTAAATACAAATATATAAATAAGCATTTGGTTTAGCTTTTATTATCAATTATAAACAAGCCAAACATAAAAGATAATAAAAGACGTAATGTAAAAATAAAAGAATTTTATATTAATTAAGAATAATAATAAGGTTGTAAAAAAAATTCAGTAAAATAAATAAAACCCTAAACGTTAAATGGGATAAAGTTTTAGAAAATACGACCTGGTCTGAAAGCTACTCTATATACCAAGTTTCCTAATACAACAAGCTAGAGAAACAGTGTTTTGACCAAACGCTACTCGATGCCAACACACCCTTAGTTATCAAAAGAATGTCCTAAAACAAGAAGAAGAATAAGAAAAAAGATTGGTGCTAAATGACCTAACTTAAGTCTGGCACAACTTTTACTATAGCAGGATAACATATCTAAAGTCTCTTGATCTCAATAAGTTCAATGCGGTGAATTTTTCCTTTAATATACATAGAGAATATTTTATTGGACATTTTACCCACTATAGTCAAAGTTGTGCTAGGCCTACCAAGTTGACGAACTATATATTTTAGAAGGAAAAAAAAAATTATATAGTTTTCATTTATATTATATTAAAACATAATAGTTTGTAATTCAATTATATTTATTTAAATGCATTGTTGTATTTATTATTTATTTGCAAGTCATATGTGTGAAATTAATATTTATTTTTATTATTTACACATAAAACGAATAAAAAATTCATACACTAGTGGTTGTAGATATTAATTATTTATATTAGATTAGGCACAACTGGTAAATATATATACAATTTAGTAATATATAAATTCAGGTCCAAATTTCTCTTTTCTAATAAAAAAATTCTTATTATATATATTAAATGTAATTTCAAAGGCTAATTTCCCAAACATATATTAATTAATATTCAATCATTGCCTAACCCTAAATTAAATTTATCTATAATAATAATAATTGAAATTAATTTAAAAAAAATATTATGCAATTGCTGATTACTGACAGAATCCAAATCAAGTGAAGAAAAAAAAAATGCAAAATTTTCACAAAATGGTGGTGATTAAAACCTTTTAACATGCAACAATTTGTATGGTTAGAGAAGAGTGATTTGATGTGAAAGCAATCCATTAGTTATGTACATTAAATTGAATATATTAATTAATACCAATTCAAAAGAACAAACAAGAAATGGAAAAACAAAATTGGGTCACACATAACTTCAGTTGGTGTCAACCAATATGTTATGTTAGAATGTTACTCTTGAAATGATATGGAGATGCCAACTACTGCAGGAAGTGTTTGCATTAATTCTTTCTTTTCTTTAATTCTTGAGTTTGGTGATATAACAATTTTTATTATAGGATCTGTTTCGCAAAATTAACGGTTTTTGTAGCATTTAGTTGTTAGCTGTTTAAATAATTTTTTATAAAAATTAAATATTACATGAGTTAATTTTTTACAAAACGCTACCTTAACCTTTAAATGTTATATTACCGAACACTATAAAAAGTATTGTTTTGCGTTTTGATTAAAAAACTACTTAAAAAAGTTATTGCTGAACATAAATTTAAATTTGAAATTTCGAGAAAGTTTATACTAATTAAATAATTAAACTTTTTAAAAATATATTTATACTCGTTTTAATAATTAATTTATATTTCAGCCCATATAAATAGTAACTACACAAACTTTATATTTAGATTGTTTTAAAAATTGAATTGAAAATGAAATGCAGATTTTTTTTTCCCGTAAAGAAATTATTTAGTTTAGTTTGTGAATATATAATTTGGTAATCATATTTTTTTGTTTTTTTTTTTTAATTTCTAAAGATGAAGATAAAATTTGAAGAAAAAAAAAAAGTTTGATAGGAACATTCATTTTTCAATTGTTACAAGTTGAACTTGAAAATTATCATATACATGACCCGATACATGGAAAAGAATAATTAAAAAAAAAAACAAGAATCAGTTTTAATAAAAAAATAAAAATTTAAGAGATCAATATCAATAAATAGAACTCAATAGGTTTATTTTTAATAAAATAAAAGAAATTCCAGTCAAATTTAATCCATGTGATTATCACACTCTAATTTTCAATTAAAAAAGGATTAATTTTAATTCACATTTGGTTTGGTTGTTGAGGATTATAAAGCAACTCTCACTTGCATGAACGACATTGTCGTTTGTTGGATTAAAAGACAAACCGATTTAGGGGTTACTTTTTAGCTCGACCTTTCTATTGCTATGCTTGCCTCAAAGTTTGAGATTTCTTGTCTGATTGTATTTCTTTTTTTTTTTTTTATTCTTGACGAAGTGGTTTTTTACTTAAAAGAAAAGGATGAATAAAAATTTAAGAATTTAATTAACAAATCTCTATGAATTCGTATCAAAAAAATTTTTTTTTTTTCCACTTGAAAAACCATAAAAAGCTTCGTTAAAACTCTGAGTGCGATGAACGATCTAAAGGGCTTGTTATATTTTGAGTTACGAGAACGACGTCGTTTTATCGTCGGTGAAAACACATGCAATCTTCGAGGAAAAGGACGAGAATGACAGAATGATAGTAAACCCGTGAAATAATGCAGTACGACGCAGACCTGATAAAAGACACCTGCCCGTTTCTAGGGACGCGTGCCTCTCTGTTTCACCGGCTATTGTCAGTCTCAATCTAGCGCAGAATGGAGAATAATTCCCCCTTCCTAATAAAATTCACCAACTATTGAAAAAAAATTCAATTTATTAAAAAAAGTTTATTCTTTTAGAGAATTTTTTGTACAGAGGGATATAAGCGCAGAGTAATATTTATATTCCATTTATTTTAATAAAATAATTTATAATAAAATATTTTTTATAATTTTTTGTTATTTGGATTGTTCAGAAAAATAAGTTGATGGGAATATTTTTTTAATCAAAGAAAAATTAAGTCGTTTTCAAGAAAAATGAAAATGATTTTCAATTTTCAAGAATATAAAACATTTTTCAGACTTTGATAAATTTATTATAAATTTATAAATTTATATTTTTTTACTTTATTAATTATGATAACCACTGTCACCGGTTACCATCACTAGCCACCGGCAGCCACCACCGCCGGTTCCGACAATTTTTATAATTTATTTATTTTTCATTATTGTCATATTTAACAATAAAATTTTTAAAATACAAAATTGATATTATTATTATTATTGTTGTTGTTATTGTTATTATTATGGTATTATGAATTAAAATTTTTAATATTTTGAACTAATTTTTAATAATACAATCAAACAATAGAAAATAAGTCATTGAAAATATTTTTCATAGAAAATATTTTTCTTGAAAAATATTTTTTAAAGATAAATTATTTTCTCGAAAAAAAAAGGTTGGCTTAGATAAATTTTCTTTTTGGATAGAAGCAATTCCAGATTTTAAGTACTAACTTTTATTTTCTTGCAGAAAAATTAATTATTTAATAACAATTAACTATCAATCGTTTGATTCATGTATTATCAAACATTAAACAGAATGACGTCTAATAATTTGCTATTTTTAACTTTGAACACTGCATAAATACTACGAATATTATAAATAATAAAATATAATATTTCGGCTAAATCAAAACTTAAATGCTACATAAAAAATTGCTGCCAACATTGTCAAGGTTCAATTCGGAATACAATCCACTTTAACGGCTCAAATTTCAAAATTATAAGACTCTAAATAGAACTTTCAAACATTAAAGGGACCAAACAAAAAAATTCAAAATTTTATAAACAAAAATTTTAAAATAACTTTATTAATACATAAGTGGAGGAATGGCTCCACCCGTCCCCTCTATGATTGCCAGCTCTCGGTTTTAGAACTTTTTTTCCATAATTTATAATTTTTATAATAATTGTAATACCACCTAAACATAAAAAATTATGGGAAAAGAAAAGAAAATAAAGAATATTCTGTCTTTCAAATAGCAAAAAGTTAGAAGAAAATTTTTATGCTTATTTTTCAAAACAACTTTTTACAAATTTACTAAAAAGATGAGAAAGGTTGTTCTTTTTGTTAGAATTGAAGGATGTTGTTAGAAGAAGAAAAAAAAAAAAAAAAAAAAGGCAAAATGTCCAACGTCCAGCAAGTGCAAGTGGTGCTAAAAGTGTTGAAGATTGTGATAGTTAATTCAAAAATTCATTGTGTGTTTGTGGGTCACAATTTGCCAGGCAAGGACAAAAAAGGAAAAAAAAAATATAATAGTTCTTCAAACAATTTTGTTATTGAGTCAGCAAAAACATGTAATCATGGGTTATCTAGTGGGCCTCACCATGGGCTCTACATAAAAGGTCATTGGGCTCCTCTTCATTTTTTTTTTTTTTTTTGAGGAATGGCTCCTCTCCATATTTTAATTGTGCATTTCTCCCTAATAATTTTATAGGGTTTGAGGTTTTACAAACCTAATTATTACAATAAAATTAAATCCATTCTATTTATGTAGTAATATATATTTTTACTCATTTCCAAGGTTTGTTGCTTTTCACCTGCATTTTGCAGACAAATTCCTAAATTTGGTGCTCTTACCTTAGCACCTTTTTTTTTTCTTTTTGTCTCTGTCTTACACAGCTCTAATAATAATAGACATGAAGAATGTATATTATTATGCAGTAAAATTAGCATATTGTTGAGGTAGTGAGAGGACTGACAATAGCATCCAAAATCTGGAATTTATTAATATTTATTTAGATAAATGGTAATTATGTCTGTCTGTGTGTCTGGCTGCATTCAAATTGCAAATTTCAAATTTTATGATATAAACAAATCAACAATTAAATTAAATATTTGGTTATCACTTTAATAAGAATGTTTGTTCCATTTAGTGGTCCACTATTTTGTCTTGCCAAATGTTGACTATTTTTATGGGCAAAACAGGATTTTGCTCACTCCCATGCAACCAGCTAATTGTTTCCACTTTCATTGTTCTACTGTATTTTTTTTTATTTTGCTTTTTTTTTATATATATGTTCCAATCATATAATAAATAAAAAGATAATTATTTTTATATTAATATGATTCTAATTTGAAAAAAGAATTTTCCTTTTGTTAGGGTGTAGCTTTGCTGAAATTGCATTAAGTTAGGGCTTAATATTTATAATTTTTTTATTATAAATCTAGGATTTAAATTAATTATGGATGCAATTCTTCTCAAACTAGCAATTTAGGATATCAATATCAGGGAAAAAAAAATTAGAGTGCGATTAGAATAGATTGCAAAGTCCATAATATTCTTGATTATTATACATTCTCCATGTTAAAATTCATGCTAGACGAAGAAATTAAAATGACGGGTTCGTGCCCATTTGTGGTTGATTTTTGAATAAATTATGGAGAGATTCTTTTTTGGTAAATCACCTGATATTCGGATTCGGGGGTTCTGTAGGAGAACATTATGGGAGCGACCCTTTGAATCTAATTTTCTATAGCAACAACATTAGGATTCGAATCTTGGAGGTTGCTTAAGGGATCTGCGGCTCATTCCACAGGACCAACTGGTAATTAGTAAATTATGAAGAGAATTTATTTGAGAAAGTAATTTAATCGAGGAGTTTAATTTAAAATTAATTCAAGCTGCTTATATAAGTGGGTCAGGTGAATCCAATAGTTTAATATTTCCAAATTTAGTTTCGAATATCACCTTTTGTTTGTTCGTTTTTGATAAATTTAGATTCGTTTTTCTATTATAAATTCATTTCCTTTTTATCCATCTTCGCTTCTTTTTTTTTTTCCCTCTTTCTATTTATTATTATAAATTTTGCAACTTTAGTAATACAAAATGGAGCAAAATTACTAACAGTTGCAAAATTTATAATAGATTGGTAATTAAGCCAAAAATATGAGTGCTAAGCAGGCTTTGAATGCACAAACGCTTTTCTTAATTGTTTTTCTAATTCTAATGGATTAAGTTTAAATTTATTGCTTTAGGTAAGAAATCAATATTCAGTATATATGATTTTTTTTAATTAGATTTAATTTCGTTTATAATTCTTAATTACATGAATGGTTTAGTGTTAGATTTAAATCCACAAATTATAATCTCAATTAGGTCAACTAAATTTATGCTAATTTGGCAAGTTTTGTTAACTTATGCATATATCAATGGCTCACAAAATGAATTTTGAAATGAAAATAATTGAATCTCAAACTAGGGTGAGCAAAATACCCATTAAATCCAATCAAAAATAGGATTGATATTGTTCGATTCAGTTTTGTTAGCTTGCTCACAACAATTTTTATTTTTGTTTTATTTCAATTCAAACTAAAATTTCGGAGTAGTTTATATGGTTTTATAATCCCTATGGTTTGGTAAAATATACTAGTAACCACCTCAATTTTCACAACTTTACACTATTTAGTCTCCATATAAAATTACTCTTAAATGTGTTTTCGATATTTTATAAACTCTTGGCGGAAAAGTTAACGGATGTATCTTGTAATATAATAAAATTATAATATAAGAATTAAATAGTATGGTTTTGAAAACTGTGTTTTTGTTCATATATTGGACAAAATCTAGAGTGAGATTTTATAGTAATTACCCTAATTATTAATTATTATTGGCTTAATTTCAGGTGGTTTTCAAAATTGTTGATTATATTAATCTTTGAAAGGGGTGGGGTCTCCTCTTTTAATTTGACAAACCCACAATATTGTAAGTGATTTTGACACTCGTCATTGTAGCACTTTGTGTTTTCTAATAATTGACAACAATAATTACAAGCATTATTACCTACTTTTTCATATATGTTTTTTTAAACTACCAGTATTCGGACCTTGTTACCATGAATTACATAATTCGATTTGGAAATTAGTCACAGTTAAGGCTTTTTGCCCATTTCTGCAGGTATGTTTAGTGGGAATCAAACCTAAGTGCTCTTCCCACACATTACCTGCATTGCCAATTGAGTCATAATGGGCAGGCAACTTTTTCATATAAATATGCAAAATTAACTATCTTTTTTTCTTTTTTTATATAAATTGAAAATTTTTTAAAAGGAATAGAATTACCGGGATTCAAAATTTATTTTTTTATATGAAATTGACACATGAATTTTGTTTACCTCAAAAAAAAAATAAAAAAATGAATTTTTGATAAAAATTTTATTGAATTCTTAAATTAAAATCTTGAACATTTAATTTATAAAATTATAACAATTAAATATCCATTAAGTAACAGAGAAATGTAAAAATATATATTTACAAATTCAAATATTATATGTCGTGCAAATCAAATGAAAAATTAAAAAATATCAATAAACATTTTATGTAAATATTTGTATGCAGATTATGTATTTGGTTAACTATTAGTTTAATGGCTCTTCTCTTCTCTTCTCTTTTAGAACAAAAGACATGATGACTATTAAATTGGTGCCTATTTTATTTTATTAATTGTTTCCTTCAGTCAGCACAGAAGGTATTTTAGGGTCGCTATGCTCGCATCCCCCGACTAAAAATCGAAGTGGTCTCGTGCGATCTCATGCGCGGCCATCATTAAGTCGGGTCTGGGCTGCCTGCGGTTAAAGAATCGCCCGCCCTTGACTCTCTTTCTATAAAAAAATTCTTTAGGAATTACAAATCTCATCAATGAGATCAGGAGATATAAAGGAATTGGCTGGCCAGGATTTTGGTTTGAAATCTAAATTTATAATAATCAAACTGCTTAAACCCTTACTAAATTGAAATTAAAATCCAAATTTATCTTTTCAATTTTGATTTGGAGTTTATATAATATTTTGAAACAAATTGATACATGAAAGTGAACGACAATGTAAGGAAAATCAATTGATTGCCATGTAGCTATTGATACAACGTCCATTACATATTAAAATATGTGAGGGGCCCTAAATTCAAATACAAATCCTTCAAAAGCCTACTTGGAAAGCATATATTTTAATCATTCCCAGAATTTTTAAAGCATTTTGTGAAAAATACATTTTTTGATAAATATTTCAAATTTATTAGTAGATAAGCACTTTAATTTTTTTAGAAGAAATCAAACTAATAATTTTATTAAGAGGAAACTGTATTTAGATTTGGGATACAAATTAATATGTTTCTATATTTTCGTATAGAAAGTCTAATAATAAACTACTTATATAAAGAATAAAAAAACACAATCTTAATTTGAAGTATCTAATCGAGTTCACATAACATAATACTTGTGCCATAGGCGATTGCTTGAATAGCCACTGTTTGTTTGACTCCATGATCTTTCTACAAGTCTGATTTGATCACCTTCAAATTTTCTCCTTCTATTAGCGATGAGATCTGCACTTATTTCTACATAACTATCTAAATAAGTAAAAAAATCTAGACAAAATCACCATAATTGTAACAACAATAACTCAAAACTATCTAAGAACAAAATCTCAATATTTGAGCAATAATAAATTTCAATATTTAGAACACAATAGCTCATATTTGTACAAATCTGACGATTATTTATAAAAAAATAAAACAAAAAGGGAAATGGGTGACCGCGTAAAAGAAGAAAGAGAGAGTTTTTAGGTTTTAGGAGAAAGAGAGGGTTTTATGTATATTAGATACTTGGCTACTAAGCACTTTAATTATTACTATTAATTTTTAGTAATTTAAAATCAAATTAAAAATTCATGGAGGGGTAAGCACCAAAAACATATTAATCAAATTGATTGTTTAGATATGCAGATTGTTACGTTTTATAACGTGGATAGTTAATCAAATCAATTTAATTAATATTTTTTTTTGTTAATTGAAATAGTTTTTTCTTTTGAAATTCGAATTTAAATCTACTGTTAGGTCGAAAATACGCTTACCACTAAACTATACTTTTATGTACAAAATTTGAAAGGGTTATCGATGCTTTACCATATATTTCCATTTTCTCACAGCGATTAACCAAAATTTTTAACAATATCATAAGATAAACTAAATTTTAACAAATTAAATGAGCGACTAAAATCAATAATTAATATCGAAATTTGCTTTTCGACCATTTTGTTTTAAAAAATAGCTTTCGGCTTGGTAAAATTACTGTTTAGCCTACCAATGTAACTAGGCCATAACTAGGCAATGAAGGCCTGAAATGTAATTGGAATTTGCAAAGTCATTAGTGAATTTGGATCCAAACAAGGAATGTCATTGGAGGACCTTATGGGCTTTTAGACTCACTGGTAGAAAGAAGGGAGAATGAATACAAGTCTTCTACTGTTTTTCCCCTGTGGGTTAGTTATGGTGGTTGAAGTTAGTTGATAGCTTTGCAAACGACTCTGCTCCATTTTCAAAATATTACAACAGGTATTCTTCTTAAAACTAATGTGCAAGTGGAAACTCGAATACTTGCTGAAATATCAATAGACACTCTCACTTGTTCACAATCACGGACTCAGGGGGTCTAGAGGTGGCCCTGCCCCTCCTAACAAATTTTTTTTAAAAGATTTTACCCATAAAATATTAAAATCTTTTTATTTTACCTCTTAAAATTGTAAATTTTTTCAATTTCGCCTCTTTAATTTGGAAATTTTTTTAGTCCCTAGATTTTAATTCCTGGCTTCGTCACTGCTTGTTCAGTCGCTGTGTCATCCTAACAAAAGACTGCTTATTCAATCTGCACTATATAATTCTTGCATAGTTATATATCTATTCTCCAAGAAACATGTTACTTCATGTACATGAAAAAGAAGAACTATGTGTTAGTTGTGTCGCTTTCTAACAATAGTGATTCCCTTGCTTAACTTCTAACATCTCCATTAGAGTTCTATTTCATGAACATTTTTATACTGTTGGTGTCTTGTGTACTACATTAAGCACTAACTGAACTAACTTTTCATCAAAAGATTGCAATGAATATATAGTAGAGAGAGATTGATACTATGTTTGGGAAGAGGAGGAAGGAAAATAACAGTGGAAAGAAAAATAAAAGAGGAAAATAAAAAACAGATTGTTATTATTCATTTTTCCTTTCTATTTTCCACTTTATGTTTGGATCGGAAGAAAAATGTCATTCTTATAAATTTAAAATTTTTGTACTTGCTTATAAATAGTGGAATTTTCTCTTCATTTTCATCACTTTCTTTCCAACTTGGAGAGATCGATAAATAGTGGCCCAGAAGAAAAATATTGAAATTTTCTTTCTTCCTAAATTTCCTCACTTGTTCCAAATAAGGAGAAGTGAGAATTTCATATTTTCTTTTCTCCCACAAAATCACCCCTGCCAAGACATATTTTCTTTTCTACCCATAATTTCTTTTCGCTCCGCCCATATATAATCTAGACAAATCTATTATAATAGGAGATATATAAGGACATCTCGTTATCTGAAAAGAGATTTAAGAGTAATTGTTTCAGTCAAAGATTATTATTTTGTTTAAGTTAAATTCATCTTTCAAAAATGAAAATTTACAAGTCCATAATTTTCATAGAAGGATCACAAAAGGAGCAGGGTGCTGTGACCATGGGTGGTGCATGGCTGTCATGGATTTTCAGGATTCAACTACTCATTCTTTTTTTATTTTTCTTTTGATTTCTTTCTCGTTCTGCTTTTGATTTTGATTTGTTTAATTGAGTTGCGTGTTGCTTTAACGACGAGGAATTGAGTTTAATAGAGTTTCACTTTTACTTTTCTTTTTTTTAATATAATCTATCGTCGCCGGCGAGAGTTTATTGCGCTGGAAAGAAAGAAGCAGTGGCGTGTTTATATCGAAAGTAAAATAGGTGCTAGTTGCGTTTACATTTCTACCATTTCTATCTCAATGTGTACAAGTGCAATACACTTTTTAGAATCATCGTGGACTCTTTATATTATGATATTAAGCCTATGAAAAAGTATGCCCTGCCAGTACCCATTGAAAGTTCAGAAGTCCAGCTTTTTGTCAATACGAAGCTACTCTTGCTTGCTTGCCTTCAACTATAGAAGTATTCCGCTTCAACTATTAACTATTCTGATTTTGATTCCACGTTACACAAAAAAAATCCCTCATCCAGTTTCTGAGCAAAGACCAATCAAGACCCTCTCGGTGGGAAACAACTCATCAGGAGCCACCTTTAAATCCGAAGGTTTCATTTCTTGTTGAAGGAAGGGGATAATGAAACCTCGAAGATAAGGAAGCGAAATTATATAAAAACAGCCGAAAGTGGGCCAATCGAACTGTGTATCACCGGCTCCTCGCCCTTATTCATATACATGTGTTAAAACCTGATCATTTTAACGCCCTAAGTTCATTTTACGCGTTTTTACTTTTCACTAACTTTTTATTATAAAATTATTATCAGTATTATTAAATTATTTTTTCGTTGACAACAAAGTCAAGTCTTTGGGCAAAAGTTCAAATTGGAAACTGTAAACTGGTAAGAACTGAGAACCACAAACACCCCTCTGTATTATTATAAAATTATTATCAGTATTTATTAAATTCTTTGTTGTTGACGACAAAGTCAAGTCTTTGGGCGAAACTTGAAATTGGAAACTGTAAACTGGTAAGAACTGAGAACCAGAAACACCCCTCTGTATTTGATTCTCTCTTCTTGTCTGTTAAGATTTGTTTGAAGCCCCATAATAATCGAGCTCCAAATATACGTCCTCTTTTATTTTAACAATGGAAGGAGAAAAGAACGGCGGAGTTGACACTAAATTTCTTTCACTAATTTCACTAGAGGGTCCGGTCAGTGTTCTCCGTCGCCGGAAAAAATCGAGTAAACTTATAGTTACTGAGCCAGACTGCGAACAGGACAACACCGAGTTGCCAAAAGAAGATGGTGAAATAGATTTCGACGAGTTTTTGAACTCAATTTTACAGGACCAGCACGGTGAGAAATACAATAGCGAGTCGCAAAAAGATGGTGAAATAGATTTGGACTCTTCAGTGGATGAATTTTTTGACTCAGTTTCACAGGAGCAGCACGTTGAGAATGATGTTAGTGAATTTGATGTTTCCCATTCAATTTCACAACAAACAAACTTGATTTTTGATTTAGATGTCCCCAACTCAAAAGTCCCAGAATTTTCCCACCCAATAGCTCCTCGCCGCATTAGACTAAAGATAGAATTACAGCGAGCATTAAGTTGGCCTTCTTCCTTACAATCTGAGCCGAATGACCCAGAAGCTGTTCGATTTCTTGCCTCAACGACTGCTGCTGGTTTACCATCTCATTCTCATCATGTAATAATGACTCAAAAAAAAATTCCAACAGAAGCTTGTTGAAGTACAGTTTATAATTCTTATCTAAATAATATTATTCTGTCTTTGTTTTTGTAGGTTAATTTGGAGTGGATGTTTATACTCACCAATCTAGTGCTCGAGATTTTGTTAATGGCTTTGGATCAAATTGCCAGTCCTCAAAAGCCAGAATGTAGTTTGGCTGCTCTAGCGGTGTCCGTTGTCGCCGTAGTTGTTTCTTCGATTGAACTATATTTGAAGGCCATGAGGCAAGGTGTTATCTTGAAAGGAGAGGGCCTTAGATTTTGGTTGCAGTATCCATCGTCTTCAAGTGATAAGCCATTGTACACTTTCACTGATGTTTTTGGCTTCATATGTGCCTTGTGTCAATTCACTTTTTCCACCATTGCTTATAGCTATCACAAGCGGCATGCTGATAATCCCATCAACATCTCCATTGTATCTCTCATCTACATCATATGTCTAGCATCTTCCAAATTGACCAATCATGAGACACCAATGTCAATACGCTGAGATTATTAAGTTTCTATTTGTCATTGTTATTGAATCTATTCGACATTATAGTTAAAACTGTTATTGAAAATTACCCTTTTAGATGATATTCAGAAAAAAAATAATTTTGAAGTTTTGTTTGTACTGCAATTCTGAAGCAGTCTTCCCATGTAATATGAAGATTCTCTATAATTTTCCTTATGAATATGATGCAAAAAGTTTCCATTACAAATGAACTCGTATACTGATAATGGAAATTTATTTTCTAATAACAGACTACAAGCTTAACAATGTTTCCATGATTTATCTGAGATAGAATCACAACTTCATTTCTGAATTGATCAATTTGGCTTCTGTCATTAGCTTTTGATCTCCTAACAGCAACTTAGTAAAAATGTATATAGATGGACTAAAATATTCTAATTTGGTTGATTGAAAAAATAAAGATAATTTAATTTTAATTGGTCATATTAATTTTTTATTTAAATTTTCTTAGATAAAATAAGAATTATAGTATATATTATATAAGTTATATATTAAATATAATAAGAATATAATATTTTTAAACAAGAATTTTATTTTCATTGGTTAAAAAATAAAAATAATTTAATTTTTTTATCTTTACATTACTTTTTTATTTAAATCTAAATTCTATTGAATAAAGTAAAAAATTATATTATACACTAAATAAGATATATATTAAACATAAATATAATACTTTCAAGATTTTAATTTTATTAGTTAAAAAATAAAAATATTTTAATTTTAATTTAAAATTTAAATTGATCGATAAGTAATTTTTTATAAAAATATTTGATTGGCAAATTATAATAATATTTTTTTATTATAAATATATTGTTTCCTTAACAAATTATTTAATTATTAAATTTTCTTACTTTATTTATAAATTTTTTTTTTATTTTGTGAATATTAAATTGTTAGTGATATAAAATATTTATAATATTATAGTTTATAATAAAAAATTAGTAAAAATTATAAATCACAAGCAACGCAAGTTAGAAAAAACTAATAACAATAATAATAACAACGATAGTAATAATTGTTATTGTTATTATTATTTGTTATCATTGCTATCATTCGGTATTCTCTCTCCCTCAGTCCCTTATATTTTCTCCTTCGTTTTTACATGGGTTTTGGACCGTTAATACCCTAATCAAATCTCTCTCCAACATTTTTCCTTGATTTTCCTTTCTGGGTCTGAATTTTCCCTCGGAATCAATCTTTCCTCGCAGTTTCACTCGTTTATTGATCTGGGGATCTCTCAGATTTCAAAATGGGGAAAAATCAAGCATACAAAGCTATGCAGAGAGCGAGACTTGGCTCGAGCTCTGCCGGCCCGGAAGAGATCGAAGACGGCATGGTTTGTACCCTTTCATACTATTCTCTATCACTTAATTCTGGAATTCGTATTTCAATTTTAATCATATGCGATTATTTTTATTTCTGTTGTTAAATTATCGTTCTTTGCATTTATTTTGGTTGTCTGTGCTTAGTGTTTAAGGTTGTTTATTTAGTTTATAATTAATTAGTTGTTCCAATGGGTGGCTTGGTCTTAATCACGCTATGTTGATTAAATTTGAATCGTGTTTTAATATATTTTGTTAGCTATTAGGTCATTTATCCTGTAATTCTTAATTGCCAATTTGTCCAAGCTTTTACGCTTGAATAGTGACTGTAGACAGTACTGATTTTATAGTTCAATAAACTTGTTAACACTTTCTTTTATTGTATTGAAATTGATAGCTGAGTCCCATAAAGTTGGATTCTTTTCACAGCTAAAAAGCTAAGTTTTCTAAGCTTCTAGATATTTAATTTATTGTTATGTTTCTTGGGTATTGATTAATGTTGATCTGAACTATTAAAGGGCACAGTTTTATTCTTCTATTAATGCTACAGGATAGCTGGTTAGTATCCATACTAGTTTAGGTGTGTCCAGAGCATAGTGAAATGGGTTATATGGCATCTTCTGTAATCATTAGAGTTTAGGTATTAGAAAACTGGACTAGATGACCTGGAGAATCTTTCTACATTGCCATACTTCATATTCCTAAGGATGCTTAGAGAAATTTCTTTTAGATTTTTTAATTCCTTAAAATTTAAATTTTCTTTCTTGCTCATTCTTTTCTGTCATTCTGTTCTTTGCTCATTTAATATCTTATACTTGTTTACTTGGGCCGGCTGCTTGCCTGCACCACAATTATAATTTAACGAAATTGGAGATGAACGCTACCTCCCCCCACCCCAAGAGAGAGAACATACTTTCTGGATCCTACACGAGTCAGTTGTAGGTTACACTACCTGAATCTTATTGAATACACTTATCTGCATAAAACAATTTTCAGTGGCACTGGCATGCTGCTATAGTGCTATTACATTTTGAAAAAATAGTAAAGAGGAAAAAAGGTTGCATGATCATGGAAACTATGTGTACATAGCATATTTCCTTAAGATGTCAACTTATGACCAAACCATTTGAGCACAAGTCCTATTGGCAATATGTTTTGAAGTTAGAGCTTGGCCATGATATAAAACTTCATGAAGTTATTACCATATCTCATTGAGCTGCTATAATAGAGTGATTTAATTTATCTTTTGCTGTCAAAAGAGAGGTCACTTTAAGCATTTCATTCCATGTAGTTTTCCTGCTCATACTTGTATTTTTGCCATCTTTATCACCAAGTTCAGTGCTGTATTTCTAGGTTGCTTAATTTCATAAATTTAGTGTTTAGTTCCTGTTTTGTTTGAATTCGCAAATGTAGTCCTTCAGGGTGAGAAGACAACATAAGACATAAGCCTTAAGTTGTAGTAATTCAGCAAGACTAATTGCAATTTTAACTTAAGCATTCATCTCTCATACTTATTGTGGAATATTCTTACATGTGCTTCAGAGTGGAGTCAAGAGGAAGTAACTTTGTGTGCATTGAATCTTTATCTTGTTTGAATGCTTTCTTGATTTTGACTATGAGCAGTATGAATTAATTGTCCTTTGAAAATGTTTCTATTTATGATTTTATGCAGACCAAATTTTGTTTTTTCATGGGATCTTTTGTTGAATGAATGGAACTTGAAATTTGGGTACATATTTATGCGTTTATTGTTTTAGATATTTGTGTCAAACTACCTTGTTTAACACACATTAGTAAAATCATTTGCATGTCAGGGGCTTCTTTTTTTGCATCTACGAGAGACCAAAGTTTATATACATGATACATTAGGATGGTGTTGATCATTTGAACCCTTAGAATACAAACTCATGAATTTACAGGGACTTGTATCCTGGGTTTTGGCTAGTAAACAGCCGATTGCTTTATAGTTAAGGTGTCAGTTTTCACTTATAAAATTGGGCCAATTGGTAATGTATCCTTATATGGGTGTTTCCTTGAAAACAATCCAAGAATTCTTGCAATTTATGGGAGAAGTTTCATTCACGATGACCAAATTTATGTTTGTGTATAATTGAGTTAATCCTACAAGTTTTTTTCATAAATTTTCTTGTCATAAATGATTTACTTGAAACTTCCACAGAAATTAAGCATACATAAATTAATTAATGACAAGCTTCACTTTTTATATTTTCCTAATTTAGAGGGAAACTTAAGTAAATTTCTTCCACTTAGGATTATAAAATATGGTTGGATAATGTACTTTAATTTTTGCATTCTGGATGATTCTTCTGTTTTCCCTTTTCCTCCCCAATTTGTTTCGATTTTTTTCCCTTGAACATTTCTGATGAGGACAGTCGCAGGTGGATGGTTCTTTTCATTCACCAGAGTGGCATGCTGCTCGTTTGGCCAGCCTTAAAACTTCTCACACGATTACATGGGAAGAGTTCAAGCAAAAGCAAAAGGTAAGTTCTTGCTGCTATTATCACTGATTCTTCTTCAATGTGGCTTACTGTAATGCAGCCTTTGTTGTTTGCAAACCATTTTCATTTGTAAAATAAATATGACTGTATATTCACATCAATGTGGTTGCAAGTGGTGATGATGAGTTCTTTAATAAATCACAAATTTTTGTGATAGTGTAAGAAAGAAATGGGTGGAAGAAGAATCTGGCATACATCTAGAAAATGCTATTGGTAGATGCGATTACAGTAGTTCCCAAAAGAGATTTGCATAGAACTACTCAAGCACCATTGTTAGGTTGCTAAATAGAGAAATTGTAAAGGAACAGAGAAGGAGAAGAATTGAGAGCGAGAAAATCAGAGAGAGAGAAGAGAGAATTTTACTGTTGATCTCAAAATGCAATACAATACAATTTCTGTTACATCGATTCCTATATCTCATTGCATTGCATGAATGACAGCTCAACACTCATTTGCCAACTCAACATATTTATGCCACATCATCAAACAATCCAGCAGTTGTCTGAATTACAAAACAATCATTAAAAAATGCATTTCCATTAGAATTAGGCCTTTGCAAAACATGAACACTCTGAAGTTACACTCTCTTGAGAAGGAAAGGAATCAAAATTAATGATGATAATTTTATGAAAATTAATAAAATAATAAAAAATGACAACTAATGAGAAGATTAACCTAGCTGTAGTTTGAACATATTTAACTATCCATATAAGCTGTGGACATCTCTCAGTTGAACTTTATGGTGGCTGCATAAATATGCCAACTAAGTTCCCATACTGCTATGGAAGTGGTGTTCTCATAGGGGGAAAATAACTATCACATGGTATAATACACAACTTTCAAATTTGTTCTTTATGCTTGATTGTATTAGGAAGATGAAATGAAAAAGGGAGAACTGGAAGCTGATACAGATAGAATGATGCGAGAATATAGAGCTCAACTTGATGCTGAAAGGGCACGAAAACTTGCCCATGGAAGAAACCACTCAAGTAGTAAGTCTAATCATAAAAAAGGTGTGTGTGAAAACCTTGATACATGAAAATATTATTCTGTTGTGCATTGGCATCTTTATTGCCCTTCTGAATAACGTGTCTTTGCAGATAAAAAGGACAAGGATTTAAAGAAACGGAGCAGCAGGAAGAGAAAGGTGCCTGAATTTCTAATAGTTTCACCATCTAAAATTTGCATTTAGAATGTATTTTTGTCATATGTTATTGAAAACTATGGTCTTAAACTTGGACATCTTGATTTCTTTTTTACTGATAGTTAAACCAATTCTGTATTCTTTAGGCTAGATTTTCCATCCCTATGAAATTAAGAACACACATCTGTTGTTAAAAGAATAATGCCTTACAATAAGTGCTCTGCATTTTTGGCCCTTGTGTGTGATAAGATAAAAATTGGGGTAATTGCAATTCAAATATTTATCAGCAATTGCTGCCTGTAATGAAGATAAAAATTACATGATCTCATGTTTCTCTATGAAGCTCTGGGGTATGACTGGTTAGTCTACCTCACTTTACTTCCATTTGGGCTATTTTATTCCTAACATGCAGTGTGTATGGGCATCCAACTTCAAAAAATATATGAAAATCTGTTTCAGGTTGAAGTGTGCATTGACTGTCTTTAGCTTGTGCATTGTCTGGATGGCATTTTATCAAAGAATTCTCTGACACCTGAAAATCAAATTAAAATTCTACGTAGTATGACTTATTGTTTTTCTTGTTCACTGATTTACAGCTGAGATTTTCCCATGAAATTGTATGTCAGTACTTATGGAATAATAACTCGAATATCTTGTCCCCTGTCAAGTGCCCTGCTTATTGAAGTATTGATGTTTTGCCAAGCAAGGGCTAGAGTCTAGAGACTTCTGGTGGAAAACACTGGTATTTGGGTGGTTGGATTGTGTATAATCATTCCGAGATTGCATGCTTACTAACAGTTTTGCTTGCTTCCTATTCCACTTTCTATCCAGTTGTGTTATGATTATTGTTTTAAAATCTGATTTGTGGTGTCTCTAGGTTTATGCTCAATTCATGAATAAAATAGCTCGTGTGAATGATATTAGGCCTGAAATTCGAGGTTGAGTTTGTTGTGAAGAGGGGCATCAAAGTTTATCTTCATTCTCTGTATATAGCCTAGACACCAATGTCCAGTCATTTGGATTGTTTTTTTCAAGCAGAGTTGTCGTTGCTTTCAGATTCACCCTCCCAGCTATTATTGCTGTTTTGCATGCATAGAAACTTGAAAACTTATTCAAATTGCATATGTGATGCAGCATTCAAGGCGAAGATCTTCAGATTATAGCTCGTCAGGTTCATCCTCTGATTCTTCAAGTAGCGATGACGAGGAGAGAGAATCAAGAAGGTCGAAGTCCAGATCAAAGAGAACAAAGAAGGAAAAGAAGCACAGATCGAAATCCAAGCGCTCCAGCAGTGAGGATGAAGAGGCTGATGGTCCTGTGCCGCTTTCAAGATTCTTTGGGAGCATGAAGAGCTAACTTGGTGTTTGAAAATGGCCTCTCCCACATACTTCATACAAATCTCTTCCTAGAAAAGGAAATCAGTGGCAGCCATTTCTCAAATTTTTTTCCAGAACGAATTTGCTTTAAGCAAATGCGAGTAGATTTATCCATCATCATCACGAATATTGTTATTATTATTATTATTAAAATCACCGAGATTGTAATGATATTATTTTGCTTCCATATTCTTCCTCCTAAATCTATTTCATTTCAGTTCCTTTTGGGCATTAGGCTGTGTTTGGTGGGAGAGAGAAGAAACAATTTTCTCATTTTGTGCTCAGTGGATGTAGTACAGGATAATCAGTTCTGTTTTGTATCTCTTGGATGAAATTGGATTTGTAGAAATGACAATAATTTCATCATCTTATCTTTCATTTGAATTGTAGAAATTGAAAATTTGATAATGAGATCTCTTACCTCTGTTTGGATGAGAGTATTTTATTGAAGGAATGAAAGTAATTATGGAAAATATTTAGGGAATTGTATTTTTTCTCGTTTGGAAAAGATAAAAAATATCACTTATTTTTCACTTGAGTCTGAATGTTTTGAATCTCTCCAATTTGAAAAGAAAATAATGAAGGAAAGTTGAAATTCCCTCGTTTTTATTAAATCATCCAAATGCTCTAATTAATTAATAAATTTTAACTATTTCTCTTGTTGTGTAAATGAGGACATAATTGTAATTTTGAACAATAATATTTTCTTTCCTTCATAATTTTATACCCTCCGAACAAAAGCAAATAATTTATTTTCTTTTTTCCATTGTATCCAAATAGAAGGGTGAAAAATAACTATATAAAGAAAATTAACAATTTCTCATTATTTTCTTCTTTTTTTTTTTTCCTCTAATATTTTTCTTCCCAAACAAAGGGTTAAAGACCATAATTATTTCTTCCTCACAATTATATTGAACTTGGAGAGGAAAAATGGACTGCATATAATTATGTCCAACTTTTTCTTTTATCTAGGAAAGAATTTTTTTTTTATCTCAAAAGAAAAAAAAAAAAATTCAAATTTGAGTTTCATATGGGGATGGCTGGTGATTCAGGGACACCGGAACAGGGACCTGCATTGAATCCTTACATTTCGATTCGGTTTTCAATTGGTCTCAATCACGGCAAAAAAACCATTTGTTCCTATCCGGTCTCAATTCGATTTTTTTTTTTTTTTTTAATATTATTTGTGATCAGAATTGGACTGGAATTGTTGGTTAACCTGCTAATTTTGGGTTGGTTTTCATCCCAACACCTTTTGGGAGGGATTGGGATCTAAATTAGTTCCTTTCAATTTTGGTTTGGTTCCAGATTGAAATTATCATGTCGATTTTAATCTAAATCAGACCATAGTTAGGCCATTTTTCAATTTTTTGAAATAAGTTACACAAATTAAGAATTTTTATTGAAACGGACCAAACAGCTAATAAGTGAATTGCCTGGTTTGCTAACCTTTTGACAAAAATTACAGTCATTAAATACTTCCTGGAGGATCTGTTTGGTAAGCTGTAACAAAATGTGATGTAATCAAATACATTTTGAGTGTACAACAAGAAGTACATTTAATTATATTACATTCCATTTTTAGCTTACCAAACAGTAATTTTATAATCATAAATAACATGATCGTACCAAGTGGGATTGGCATAAAGAGCTGCGTCTTCCTATGACCATAGCCAGGCTTATTCCCAAACTATAAGCTGGAGGGCGGAGAGGAGCATAATCCCATTGTTTAACTCCGTTTTACTCCCACCATACTCGATAATTGTCCACGCGTGCCAGCTCGGCATGCGAGATAGAGATAAAAGAGAAATTCATTAAAGGAGCACACAATAAGCAAGACAGCAGATACA
Organism: Jatropha curcas; assembly: GCF_041381405.1. Lineage (NCBI taxonomy): Eukaryota > Viridiplantae > Streptophyta > Magnoliopsida > Malpighiales > Euphorbiaceae > Jatropha > Jatropha curcas. The sequence continues at coordinate 21,087,373 of NC_143155.1, forward strand.
AACACCATTTCTTTTGTTCTTTGTCCCTGAGTTCAGCCCATAATAAATATATCAATCAAGAACCACCCAGTTTTGGTGGAACATATATACAAGAAGAAATAAATATCACCTAAAACATGCAAGTAACAGAAACCACACTGATATCAAGATTCACAATGGATAGATATCATTAACGCTTATTATCATTGGTGCTGATACTCAGGGTTAAATGCAAGAGCCTCCCCATAAATCAGCTCCTTCATCTGTTCTTCGGTCAATGCATGCTGCTCAAAGTCGAAGCTGAAGGGAGTCATGCAGACTGGCTCATCGCTGATGTCATGAAGTGATGTTAGGTAGGGATGAGCAAGCGCATCCTCAACTATAACAAAGTAAAATGAAGTAAGATCAAGTTATCAAGTAGAGTAGATAAAATCATAGATGTCGAGAGGAAATCAATTGTATAATGCAACTAAATAGCGATATAAATTGCATCATGAAAATTTGGCATGCAAATAATTATGCTGTTCGTGAACTACTCAAACATGGAAGAATTTAATATGACTAGGCTTTGAAAGTTGAGTTTGTACTTGAATAGCAAGTTGGGGCCATGAATGTTCAGCAGGATTAGTATTGTCGAGATTGAATTTTAAGGTTAATTACATGGGCACATATATGGGCATATGCTTTTTTTTTTTTTTTTTTTTTTAATGTTGGAGTAGATTTTTGAGAGTCTTGCTAGATTTCTATCATCTTTTTACTCTCTTCTCCATTTATATCTGCTCTCTCTAATTCTCCTTTCGTTTCTCTCCCTATCGTTCTTCCTCTTTCCTATCTTTGTTACAACATCAAGTGGTTTATTGTTTGTTCTACAAATTTAATCACCTAAGTTTGTGTGAAGCAAAGAACACCTAAAGGATGCATTAATCAATTGAGCAATCAACAGAGACTGAAACCAAAAGATATAACAGAATAACAGCATGAGTAAATCAACTTATATTGCCATAAGTTGAACATTAGGGGCACAAAATCACCTGTAATCCTCTGTCTAGGATCAAATGTTAACATCTTTTCAACAAGATCAATAGCTGCAGGGTGGATAGTTGGAAACTTCTCAGTGAAAGATTGACGACGATAAAGACGAAGTTGCCGAATGTATCTCTTTGCATTTTCATTCAAAAACCCCAACTCAGCCTCTGATGGAGTGCCAATTAACTGCAATGTTTATAATGATTATAAAATATATAATATAAATACATTTCAGATTGCAAAACCTCCTTGCTTGACATTAGACATGGAAGTGGCAAAATTTCATATTTATGTTGGACAGTTGGAGATGCAACATGTGATGCTAACTCATTATGCAAACATTTGACCGAGTTAGATAACAATATAATTCCAACTTAATTTAAAGAATTACAAACTAATAGAAGATTCACATGCTTTGCAGTCATGGCAACAAAGTACCAATTTTTATAAACCTTTGATAAAAAAAGGAGATGCTCCCTTTCATTAAAGAGAAAAGAATGAATTAAAGAACTATAAAGCAAATTGTAGCAAGGTCCTAAATCTTCCCAAAGAAATCACAAGGTATAAATACAAATTAATAATTAAATTACCTCCATAAGCAAATGAAGCTGATGCACATGATCTCTGCCAGGAAATAGGGGCTTCCGATCCATCAACTCCATGAAAATACAACCCACTGACCATACGTCAATAGCCGCAGTGTAATCTGAAGAGTTCAATAGCAGTTCTGGTGCACGATACCATCTTGTAACAACATATTCTGTCATGAAATCAGTTTCTGAGGTCACACGAGCCAGACCAAAATCACATATCTTTAGATCACAATTTGCATTCAGCAGAAGATTGCTTGGTTTTAAATCTCTGTGCAGAACATTTGCAGAATGTATGTATTTCAATCCACGGAGAATTTGATACAGGAAATACTGCACAAAGAATAAAAGAATTAGCTTGGTTGTTAATTTTTTAATAAAATATAAAATTACGGACCGAAGCAAGGATCACATATTGTTTGCATGGGTAGAACTTGCCAAAGCCGCTTCTACTAACAAAATAATCCATCAAGAAATCAGAAGTAGTCTAATTCTCACAAATAGCCAACTCATATGATAAATCGTAATTATTTCTAGATTCCAGCCATACTCTAAAAATATCCCCAATGCTTACAAAGACTTGACTAAGAAGGATGATCAATTTAGATTGTTTAATCATCAATTTCAATGACAAGTGACAAGACATCACCAAATGTGTGAACTTTGATATAGTAATGCTTAGAATAAGCTCTGGATTCACCATCTAGTTAGAACTACAACTAATAACTAATGGTCTTCTAATGCAAAGTGATGTAGTCCTTGTTATACAGAGGCTACTCTGACATTGTTGTAGGTGGACTAAAAGTTGAAAGTGTTAAGCTAGCTTCTCAAGGCTTGAGCATATTTCAATTGAGATAAATGCTCACTTTGCATTTTCTTGGAACAAAATTCTTTTCATTACTTCTTTATTTGGTTTTTTAATTCAGGAGCAGTTTGAAGCATCCCCCTTGTCTAGCATGAATAGAGAGCTTCACTCTATTAATATCCTTTTATGTATCATATAGAGAAAGTATCTTATCAACTTCTTTTATGTCTTTTGTTGCTAAGAATATGCTATTGTTTATTTGAAAGAAGAGTTAGTACTACTATATTTTTTTTCGAATTTGATCAAGATTGCTTTTCAATAAAGAGTTCCAACACTTGAATGATGACTCTCTAATGTGAAAATGAGCTTACGAGGGGAAAATCACAACTTCATAAGTGATGCAGAAAAACAATCTGTGGAGAAAGATTGACCATACACAAATGTTTGAGTGATCCTGTCATAAAAACTAGTCCATTTTAGGCTAACTAGTTTCTGGAAAACCTAAGAAGAAAGAATTTGAAGAATGGGGAAGAGAAATGCATATATTGATAATCTAGAAGGATAAAGAGCACGAAAAGGCAAGAAAAAGTAGAAAAATAAGAATTAAGAAAATGAACAAAGGAAGTGATGTTAATAATTAAGCATCTGCCAGGCTTATTGATTGGCAGATAAACACCATTTGAGCAAACCCAAGATTTGGATTTATTTTTGTTGTACACATCACACCATCTATCATTACCAAATCCTTGTATGTGAGAAATGCAACTGAGTAGTTCATGCACTTTTCCACTTTCCAACTTGCATTCAAACATTGTACCGATAAGTTTAACGTGGTACACTTTTCCCACTCAATCAATTAATTAGCTATGATCACCATTCACCTCATCAATTCTCAGCTACACAACCCCAACCCCAGAAACACATTAACCAAGACTCTCCCTCATAACTTTGACGTTCCATCTTAAAATAAAACCTTAAATGCTTAATTAAGGTGTCCCAAAAATTCTTGATATATTTCATAAATTTACAAAAAAACGACTCCCAAGGGATAAACTGTGCAATAATGAACTCCATAAAAGCCCCCTTTCATGTCCATAGACAGATTACCCAGTGGACCTGTAATTGGAGAAGTGCTCTCACAATTAACCAACAGGCTCTCACAATTAACCAACAGCAGCAAAATACATGAGGGGAGACTAAACAGGAAGGCAATTAATCCATCTGATTTGAAAGAATGCAAATTTTAAACTGCATACACCCAGAACATTTCACTATTAGTATCCTGTCCAAGACAAATAATGGAATTGAAGTAAGGCGGTCAGGAAAATAATTATCACAAGATTAATGACAAAGATAAAATCCTTGCTACTCTCTGCATGACGTCTTCAGTCCAAAGCCCATGCTATTAAGCACCTTCAACACACATAATAACAGAGAACACAACCATTCTATCATGATTCTGACATCTGTTCTAATTCTGAGGTTCCTACCAAAAAAGAGTGCTGATACTATTCTATTATCACTGAAGGCTCAATGCATCCTTAAAGCGGTCTAGACCTCTCAATCATACGCACACACTCCATAGTAATGATTTCCATTATCACTATACAAATATTCATCATAATTCATAAGATACAAGTGATGCAGCTTAAGATAAAAAGTTATCACTAAGCTAGTGGGAAAAGGCATAAATAAGCAGGTGAGTAAAGATCTAATGGTCTGCCAACAATCCATAGGCAGCATTAGATAGAGCCAAATTAAGGCAAGGAGCACAGAGCCAATTCCAAATAGTTAGAACAAAGAATATAGTCGATAACTATTTTTCATTGCTATGCCTCGTTACTCCTCTTACACTTGATATTTGTACTCTTCATCACTTAATGAATGCATATTTTATATTAAAAAATTTGATCTTATTTTCAAAGCCTGTGAAACTTGATAAAATGTGCCATAGTCTAAACAAGTGAATAAAAATGTCAACCTGGCAGTGCTCCTCTGATAATGCTTGATTGGAACGAATAATCTGGTGCAGATCAGTGTCCATCAGCTCATATGCTATGTAAACATCATTAAATGATTCCCTTTGGGGTGGGGGGATTATATCCCTGATTGCAACAACCTGCAAGACAAGTGCTGGAGATGTCAATATAAAGAAACCTCAACAGAGACCTACAATCGCTTTTTTCTTCAAAGATATTTCCTTGAATCAAAATTGCAGTGAAAGTAAAGTTCATACAAAAAGGGAAAAGTCTAAAGATCATGCCCTTAGGATTCAAAATTATATAAAAGCATCCCAATAACATCTGTTCTACATAGTAAGAAGTCATTGATGCAAACATCATATTATTTAGTTTTGTGATTATGTCTACAAGCATTCATCACTGACTTTGATCTGAATCCTGCCGTCAATTTCATTGCTTTCACCAACACTGTTAAGAATGCTCTTGGAGCCAGAAACTCCAAAATGACAACAGCAGCATTTTCCTGGTAGGTTGAAAGCTTCATTTACTTTTCAACAAAATGACACGAAATCATGATAAAAAACTTACTGCCTGAAAGACCAGGATTTGACAAGTCATAACAGTTTAGATTGTCCTACATAGGCCTGCAAAAGCTTTATCCAGATTATTCATTACTACCTTCACCATCCTCTTGCAAGCCCGATTTCAACTAGTTTTATCAAAATATCTAATTCCATTTTAGTGGCAAAGTTTTGATTGCCTAGTAACAGTATCTCCAAAAAATAGTACACAGGAACATGGTATTTTGATGAGAAGAAAGACCACTAAAAACAAGAGTGCATTTAACATTATGATGAAAGCCACTTTGGAAAACCTCCGTCTGCTCTAAGAAGTTTTTATCAATCTCAGAAAAATATTAAATAGCTTTTTTTTTTTTTTTCAAAAGCAGGTGAAGGAAGGATCTTGCCTCAACCCACAAAAGTCGAAAGAGAGGGTTAAAGAAGAATAATTTTGAAAGCAGATGTAATTCAATGCCGAAACAAAGTCCGGAAAACCAATACCTAATTCTTGCTTTTTTTGGATGTAACCCAATCTAAGACATGTGAAATCCCCTACAAAAACAGAAACCATACTCTGCGATATATATCCATATGATTTCCAAATTAATGTCAGTGGTTTGTTTGTTCTCAGTCGATCAAAATAATAGCATCTTTTTTTTTTTTCATATTTCTCATAGTAGATCAGGAGGTGTTCCAACCCAATAAGAAAAATGTACAAAAAATGAAAATGGTTGCTTTTTGTGTAGCACTAAATATTTATTACTCCATGATTTAAATATCAAATTAAAAAAGAATGTTTTTGTTCCCTCTTTGGCTAAATAAAGACAACACAATGTCATAATCAAGATACATGTCCAATAAACATTACTCAAAATTAATACCTTAAGAAGACAATACCAATCATTTACACTTTTCCCACTTGGAAAGACTGCTCATTTTCTTTTAGATGGCATCCAAATTAAGCGTATTGATTACTCTAAAACGAGAAATTAGTGACTTGAAGACCAATCCTAATTATCTACATTTGGGTAATTTACTTAATCCGCTACTAAAATCAGCACAGTTAACATTCCTCACTCCAATTAAAAAATCCAAAATCGATGTACAATCGGTAATTAATCACTCACTGACGTTTTCATGATCCATATGCCTAAGCAACTTGATCTCGCGCAAAGTCCTCTTGGCATCGATTTTATTGTCAAAAGCATTAGCTATCTTCTTTATTGCCACATGTTCACCCGTCTCTGAATTCAGTGCCGAACTAAACCAAAGAATCCAAAAACAAAACAATATCAATAACACTATCCAATTCAAACAAATAACCCAAAAATCACTTCAGAAAATGAGAACAAAGATTCAAAATCCACAGTTGAAAAGGAAAGACACAGGGAGTACCAAACAATGCCGTAGGCGCCCTTGCCGATTGGCATGATAGGAGGCTTATACTTTGCCGTGACTTCGAATATGTTACCGAATATGTTGTACTGTATGAACCTCCCTCCATGGCTGAGTGTAGCCGGAATATTCTCCACGCCACCGGTTGGAGACACCTGCTGCTGCTGATGGTGTTGTTGCGGGTCAGCCGGCGCAGGTGCTGGCACCGCCGCCTCTTCCATCTCAGTGTCGGCCGGCTGTCCCGGTCCAGCTCCGTCCATTTCTCAAAATTGGTTTGGTCAACAGATCTGAAGGTGCTGTGTGGTAATATGTGCTCCTTTTTGGTTGTCTTTCTGTTTGTTTTTGCCTTTTGCATTTTGTGTTTTCGATTTCTATGAATGGGTAAAGTCAGTGAAAACGGAACACGTGAGACACTGAAACCAAGTTTCTTTTTAATATTCTTTTTTTTTTATTTTTTTTGTTAATAAAATGAAAATAATTATTAAAAAGAAGAAATTTGTATTTTTTAGCACAATAGAAAAATATAATGTTTTACTTTTATAATTAAGGGAAAAAAATCAATGTTTTATTTATTTATATTATTAGAAATATAATGTTGTTGAATTTGAAATATGGTTAAAAGGTAATACGAAAGTTTTGTGGTGTGTCGTCTGATTATTTTTCTTGCTAATACAAAAATGGGAGGTCAAGTTCAAGTCCCAAAAAACTAAAAAGAAATTACAGAAAAATTTAAGAAATTATTGAAAAACCTCAATTTAAAGTAAACTGATTGAGAAATAGTATTTGAATTTTGTGTGTGCCCTATATGTTTTGACTTTAATTAAAAAAATTACTCCCTCCGTTTTATTACTTAAAGAGAAAATAGAAAAGCTCTGAGATTAAGAAATTAGTTAAATTAAAAATTTTATTCATTTTTTTGCCTATAATACCCCTAATCAGCTTTAAATATATAATTAATGGTGAGCAAACCAATTTATCGTTTTAGTATTTCAAGAGTGTATTTATTAGTCAAAATCTTCAAAGATTGCAAGGGTCTTCTCCAATTTAAATTCTCTAGATGTTCATCGTTTTTTTTAAAATGGGGCACTATTAAGCAGAAAGTTATCTTCATACATGATGAACTCATCTTTTTCATATTCTAAGTCCACAAAGAAGGGTATTGAGGTTGTTCGCTATGACAAAAATTTGTGTCTATATTAGTAAGGCGCAGTGTTGATTTAAAGACAATTTTTAAAGGTATAATGGTACAAATTTGTGACCGTATTATGAAAACTTAAAAAAAAAAAAAGACATAGTATGTCCACATGTGTAAAATAGGGCCCAGACACACATCATTGTTTCGCTAAAGATTTTTCTGCCATAAAGACTTGTTTATTATTAGTGCACAACAATTAAAATGTGTGGCTACGTTAAGGAATTTGGCCACTGCAATATTCTTATTCGTACTCAAATTCATAAAGTTGAATATATTTCTATTGAACTGCTTGTAAACGTAGCAATTACTCGTGCTTTGAAAACATAAGCTCATTAGTTGCGCAATCAACATTTTATTTGTCACTATTCTTGCTTACTGAAATGAAATAAAAGCAGTAAGATAGGTTATTAAAAGGCATTATAGACTTTTTCTTTTAACATTCTTTCTAAAATTTTCATTTAAAATAAAATTTTCTATATAAAATAAACATTCAAAATGAAAATTTTCGCTAAAGTAAGAGAACGGAGGGAGCAATTGTTACTCGTGAACAATACTAAAAAAACTAAAAAATAGTATTTTTTATATTCTAAAATAATAAATATAAGAATTTTAACAAAAGTTAAAATAATACTTAAAACGGCGACAAAGGGTCCTAATATTTTAAGAAGAAGAGAATTCCAGATTGGTCGGGTCAAAAAACTGATAATCTTGGTAAGGAATTAACCCTTGAATGCCACGTCATAATTTGAAAAAAAATCATTCATTTTTAATTAAAAAAATTGAATGTCACATCACCTAATTTAGTAAGTGGTTGATTAACTTTTTAATTAAAATCTTAATTAATTCAAGACTTAAGATTAATTATTAAAATTAATGAATTATAGAGTTCAATTAATGAAAAATCTACATGCTTCTTGCTTGTGTACTCCTGGTATTGGCTTGAGTTTTCTCAGTTCTTGTATTAGATTGTTTCACAACTAAGGTCTTAGGATAAATAATTATCCCTAAATTTATTCATATTCTAATTTTGTTCGTCTTGTATTAGATTATTTATTCGTCTCATTTTTTTCATATAATGAAGAAAAAAAATAAAAAAATAAATATCAAATAGGTTTTAGTTGGGATGGAAACGAGTCTATTTTTTAAGTAAATCGTGTTTTCATTGGTTAAATATTTGGAAAACACGCATTTTCTATAAATTTTTTTTTTTGAAAAACATCCCAAACATGTTTTCTATTTTTAATTTTAGAAAATTATATAAAATGAACATATCCTCTGTTTTTCTATTTTCCACAGAAATTTTTTTCCAAAAAACGTTTCTTCTAAGTTACTCTTTTTCATGTGCAAATGTAAACATATTAAAATGAAAAGGGCAAAAGAGTAATGGCATACTCAATGAAAAACCGACTGGAAAAGGGGAAATTTTAATCCAGATAGAGGTTTTTTGGGGTTAAAATCCCTAATTAGAAATTTAAATTTTTTGTAAGAATCTTGTTGTATTTTCAATTTTCGAAAGTTCATATCTCTAACCTTTACCTCCTCAACGGCAAAATACCTGAAGATGATGATTGTGGACTACTAAATTCTCAACATCCTATGTTTCCCTTTTAAGCAATTTAGACTATAAGTATTATTATTATCTCATTATCTGATTTTTAATTCATATTTGTGACTTCTCTTACATTAGCGTTCTATTTTATATAGTCATAGCGTTTTCCAAAATAATAGGAGATATTTTATTGGAAAATTCTGTGATCAATTTGAAATTACGTTACACAAATTATATTGTTTAATCATTAAGACCTAAGTCTAATAATGTTTTGGACACCTGGTTTTGAAAACGAATAAGAATAGAAAAAGGTTGTCATTGATTGCTATTTATTAACATGTTTTCTGCTAGTTTAGTTCTCTGTAATGACACCAAATTTGAGTAAAATATGTTGAAATAAATATATTTTTAAAACAACCAACAAATTCTATTTATATATTTGAGAAATAACTTCAAATAAGATGTTTTTGAATTTATCTATTCATTTCAAAATTGAACCAAGCAGAGCCCCAGTTGGGACAATAAAGTAGAAACTGAAATTTACATAGAATTTAAGTTAATAGCACATAATCTATTGTTCCTGTAATTGCCTTTTATTTTAAAAATCAGATCCACCATTTTGCTGTGGTTATCAAAGTAGTAATCGGAACTTATCTTGTAATAATTGGATTAACATAAGCTCAACACATAAAAAAAAATTAAATTAAATTAAATTTTGTCAGATAAATTCACTAGTGAACAATAGTTCCTACCATGTAAATGCTGGTAAGACGTATGATGGATATGCATCATATTTGGATGCAAGGGCTTGTACAGAAGATAAATCTGCCACCTCTCCGAAACTGCTAAGTCCAAGTTCAGTAGCATGAATCCCTCCTGTTATAAAGGCTGATTGGATTCCAGCTGCATTTGCACCTTTAATGTCATGGTGAAGGGAATCACCCACAGCGATAGAGTCTGATGCATCTATGCCAGCCATCGCTATAGCCGATTCATAAATTATCTGCCCAGAATTGAATAGGAAGTGAAAAGAACAACAATGCCATCTCCTTGTTTTCATATTCTAGATCAGATATGCAATCGGATAGAAAAATACACCATTATTAATATATATATAACCCAATATTGATTTATACAAGCTAAATCTTCTAATTGAAAGCAGGACCAAAAGATAAATCTCTAAATTTAATTTTGTTTCTAGCAGAATGTTTTCTTTTTTATAAGCCACAGCTAATTCATAAATTATCTTGCCAAATGAATATTTAACACTGAAGTAAAAAGTGATCAGAATTAGTGTGTTATAACCGCAAGAACGACTGCAGGCTTCCAGGCCAATTATAGTCATGTATTGGTAGCAATTTATGTTCTCAAAAAGTTAAAAACAATCTAAAAAACCATTGTGTCATATGGGAAAGAAATAGAAATTCTCCGGCTCATAGCAACATAGTTTACTTTATATTTCTAAGTTAAAAGCAAAGACATGGGTATCAAGTTCACTAAAAAGAGGGAGAAAACAAGAAAATAAATTATTTATCACCTTGTCTGGCTTGCCCATCCATTTCACTTCGCCACCAAGCTTCTCATATTTTGCAGCCAATGTACCTAAAAAGAATATTGCAGCTCGCATCACAGGAAAGTTAACCACAATAATATTGGATTTGCAACCACAACCATATAGGTTTGAGTTTGGTTTCAATAAATACAAATCAACAGAGATATGAAAGCCAACACAAAAACTGAAAGAAGTTTGTGTTACTTTTAAGATAAGGGCTAAAATTAAGAAATTATGAAATTTTGAACTTCCAAGATCTAATCATGCAGGCCCAATTCTTGACAGCACCCACTTCACACAAAATGGTGAACAGCAAGACTGTCATTGATCCTGCTGAAGATCAGCTAAAGCAACTCTTCCAAGACACCAAATATAAAGCACTATAAAGAAGCAAAAGCACTATCCTTTTACAAAAATAACTGCACATAAAGAACTGTCTTTGATCCTTAAAAAATCTTTCATTCTGTCCCCACTCTCCACCAAAATACACCTGATGACCGCAAAATAAAACATCTTACCAGGGCCTTCACTATTTTGCCCTTGCAAGACTGGTCAAATGAAGGAGTACTCTTTTAATTATACATAATTGTCATAATAATCCCTCTCAGACTACAATATAGATTTGAAAAACAATTGAAGTCCAATAAAAACATTTCTGAATTGATTAAACTCAATAAAACATATCATAGTTTGTTTTGTTATGATTATATGTCACAGGAAAAATGAATAAACTATGATTTTTTTTTTGCAGAAATAATGTTTCTGCTTCATTAGCAGATACAAACCTTTTACACTTTTTTATGAAAGACCACATGATCTAGGAATCTAAGATCCCACACACGCACATAGCACATCATGAGTTATCTGAACTATTAAGATGCATCTAGGTCTGATTAGGTATGGAAAGACCTTTAAACCATGCCAAACATAGTATTTTCTAAAGAACTAGAGTAAAACGAAAGCTAGGGTTCATTGAAGCCAAATGACATCAAACCAAATATTTAGCTGTGGATCTGTTCCATTGTTTGTCCTTCCTGCTTCCGCATTTTTTTTAAGATTGAAATACATTTCAAGTTCCGCCAACAAAATATGCCAAATGATGCCAACAAACATTGTGGAGTTACATATGAAAAAAAAAAAAAAAAAAAAAAAAAAAAAAAAAAAAAAAATTGAAAATATAATTCTTTACCTATCTCTTCCTCTATATGGTTATATATCAGTTTGATCAAGCAACAGAGGAAAAATTGGAAATTCTAATAGAGAATAAAAGTAAGGTTGCTGCAAAAATGTCTTGAATCATGAATCTATGTTGCTACCATTTTGTAGAGTGAGGAGATGGCAGGTGGCAGATCTGCCATGTTGTGATAGAGAGAGTATGAAAGGGCTCATTTTTTTTTTTTCTTTTTTTTTGATTCCTTTTATTGGTGGTTGGAGTTATCTATTGATTTCAAAATTAAAGTTTTCACAACTGAGGATGCATGCTTACACAGTGGGGATAAATGGTTTGCAAACAACTTGTATAAATGTGATTAATAAGAAAAAAACTATAAGCAACAATCCTTAGGTCCCATATTACAACAAATAACATCTTGATGTGATTGAATTGCTGTCAACATAAACCCAGGAATCAAATCCAACAGCAGAAGTAATATTCCCAAGTACAATCAAGTAAATCAACATTTCCACAAATCTTCTACAACTCTCATTATTTGTAAATTCCCAGCTTTCACCTCAACTGAACTTAACTTTTAGAGCCATTGAAGTAACAACTGGATTAGCATTCAGAATACTTTCTCAATGAGAAGATCACTAAAATATTTTAATTTGATTTTGCTACCCAAAGCCGCCACCCCCCCCCCCCCCCCCCCCAAAAAAAAAAAAAAAAAAAAAAAAAGAAAGAATTCATCATCAAGAAGATCACCAAATTACTCCCTTTATGACAAATAATGTCCCTCTTTAGGTTTGCCATTAAACTTTTAGAAAGTATTACAATTATCCTAAGTCTTTCATTTGGAAATGCTAGCTATTAGTCTTCATGTCTCAAAACCATCAACATCATTGCAACAAGTAACCGTAGTGCAGGCTTGACGAGGGTCAAAGGTACACAACCTTCCCTCTCATTACAAGTAAACTATTTCCGTGGATTGAACTAGAGAGCTAGACTTAACTTTAAGCATACTAAAAAGAAGCAGCCATATATGCTGCCAACACTGTCACCAATCGTGTACAAAATTGTTTGTATGGAATCCTTACATGGAACCAAATGTTTCATTCACATAAACTTCAGGTTAAGAAATCAAGAGAATAAAGTGAGAAAATTTTTACCAGGCATAACCCGCAAGGATCTAGCTTCAACTGTCACAAAATCTGGATTGGCTACGACCATAGGAATTTTTTTAGCAGCACAACGCTCCAGTATTTTCTCGAGCTCCTCAAGAGTCATAGGACAAGCAGCACCAGAAGGCTGCCCCAAGGCTTCAGTGCCATGGGCCAAAATGAACTCAGCTTCTTCAACATTTTCCACAATTTGTAAACCTAGGCCCTACTAGGAAAAAAACATCAGCAAGATTATTAACAGAAGCTGTCATAACTCCCTTAAAACATGCTTTAATGAACTTGAAACATTATTAATTTATCATTCAGTATCAGCAACAGAGTAAATTAGCAGAATAAATGCATTCTTCAATAGGTTCAATGCAAATTATTTCATATTGAACACGGATCTGTTCTAAAAAATCTATTCAAAACTCAGGAAAAGCCAACTTGCTGAAATTCAGCATGGTTTAATTGAAAAATAGCAAGAAAATAGGTTCCACTGTGATCTCGTGGAGAGTGCTCCTCAGTTCCTTCAATAAAAACAGGAGAGCTTCACAATTAATGCATCAAGAGTTCTCAGGGACCAGTAGATTCAAGCCTCACGTCATTGTGAAAATGAATGGCTTGAAATGACACCTAATCAGAAAATGATGATTTTAACCAACCAGTTTTTTAAAAGCAACATTTCTCCAACTTTTCCATTGCCATGACAGGCTTTCTATCTTTACAACATAAAGAAAGGGACAAGGAAGAAGGAAGAGATATGAAGAGAGAATCTGCGCTTCTCAAACAGGTATCTAGCAGAAGAAATTAAAAGACAGATAAATAGTCTATGAGCAACCAATCAAATGGTGTACCTCCAGCGATATGGCACCACGGTCGCTCCAGGTCATATGAATGCAAGATTTCCCTAATGCTGCAAACCAATCATCGTTTCTCCTATTTATAACAAAATCCAGAAAACCATTTTAAGATATCCATTAGAACTGTTGATGAAATTAAGAGTTAATTGACTCTTTTAAGAAAATTGCCATATGAAACATTAGAAATTCAGAGAAAAGTAAGCTGAAAGGAAGAAGAAATATTTCCAAAATAAATAATTGCTACTTCCATTCAAGGTAAGAAAACACAGTTGCTGATATCTAGACCCCAGTGGCATGACCACGCAGATTGAAATGGCCAAAAATGGTCCGAGAAGACATTTTTTTCCAGGAGCACACAGAAAAAAAATAATAAGTGAAACATTGACAAGAAGCATGATGGAAAGGCCTCATATAACTTGCATACATGTAATTAAAGATCACAAAAGCAAATCTACTATGCATAAATAAAGAAAAAGATACGTACTTTGGAAAGGCAAGTAAATGCATAAGGTTATGACTATGAGCAGAGAAGTAGCAAACAACCCAAGGCAGCTAAATGCAAAAAATTTTAGAAAACAAACCCCAAATGCTTGTCAGCTTGCATTTGGCATCGTTATATCCATATACAGGATTATGCAAAAAAAAACCCACAAAATGGAACCTGGAACGCTCAAAAATGAGCTATTTGTGCATGGCCATGGATTATGCAATGCCTAAGCTGATTCAATAATGTATTGCAAAAAATTCCAATGTAAAGACATTATTAAACCGAAGCAATAAGATGTCCACTGGAATTAAATTCTTTTGCACTTTCTTAGTTTCACAAAATGTAATCACTTAAAATTAAATAACAAATTCTAACTAGACTTCCTTCATCCAGTAGAAAAAGGACATAAAAGAATATACATTACAGATCAGCTTTTGACCTACCTCTGCAAGTATTGATGCGTTAATTCTCCACTGGTTATGGCTCCAACAAAAAGAGAAGGATCAAATCCAAGACTCTTAATCTTCTCCATTGTTGTCGAGGCACGCCGTGAAGAGTTACTTATAATCACCATTTTAGCACCACTAGTTGCAAGCTTTTTTACTGTCATCCAAACAGAGAATAGAAAATGGTTCCTCTCATCACTCTCACTGTACCAAAAAAAAAAAAAAAAGCAACAAAATAAGCTTAAAGAAAATCTTACTAAAATACCAAAAGCTAACTGATTTTACATACAAGTTGAAATTGCGCCCGGATAAGGTTGTTTCCCATCATGAAGGACTCCAAATTGATCTAGCAACCATGCCTGCAATGGTAAACCCGATACTATTTCGGATGAAATTAATAACAAGTGAACTGAAACAGAGCAGAGTGTGGAGAAACCTTGAAACGACGAGTTTCGGCGAGGTGTTGAAGGCCATTCAAGGTCTGGAAGAGCTGCGACTCGCCGGATAAAATGGAGCTCTGAGGCATCATTTTTTGCGTTTGTTTGTTGGGTGAAATGAGAATGGAAGGTAAGAATGTCACTCCCTGTTTCAACTCAATGCACATGTTGAGGGCTTTTAATTTAATAAATTAAAAAGTTCATATTATACCCGCAACGAAGATGTCTATTTAAGCAAAATTTTTTAAATAAAATAAATATTATCTATCATATTTTTCTTATTAGTTTCAGTTTCATTGTTCAAAGCTGTTCAGATTAAAACGCAATTCAAAAAATTTAGTGGTAAACAATAAAAATTTAAGAGTATTAAAATGAATTTTTTTTTAATTGCTATTAGTTATTATAGTATATTTTTAAACATAATAGAATGATAATTTAAAGATTTTAATTAATAGTCATTAGTAAATTTTATATTTAGAGACTATAGAAGAAAATAATTGAATATTAACTGAATTGAATAGTTTCTAAAATAAATATCATAAATTATAATTACATACGCATAAAATAAGTTTAGTCATAAATTTATATTTGAATTCCTTCGATATATATAAAAAAAGTAAAAATTTTAATCGCATTAATACAATAATTCCAAATGGACAAAACTAAATATTAAAACAACTTATTTATTAAAAAGGTTGTTTATATGATAACTTTATTAAAAAAAAAAAAGTTAATTTGAAGTAATAATCTAGTTGATAAATATGCAATCAATAGTTCAAATTATATTTTTTTACAGAGTTGAAATTTGTACTTATTTATTTTTACATATTTAAGTTTAAGAAACATAAATTAAATTAAAAAATAATTAAAAAAAAAAAGAAAAAAACGATTGGACATTCACTTATTTAAATGATTCTTTTTGTCATTGAATCTTTATAAATAAATTTTAAATAAATTATCAATAAATTATAGTATGTAGGAAGTGAAAACTTTAGAAAGTATAGCAAAAGAAAAGATTTTAAAGGCAAAATTATTAAAATGCTTCACTTAAAACATAAACTTTTTAATGCTAATCTATGGTAAAATAAAATATAATACCATAAACATATGTGATAAAAATTAAAGATAATAAACCAATTTAATTTTCAAAATTGATGTTATTAGGAATGTCCTGAACATAAAAGAAAAAATTGGGAAAAACATAGTAAATCATAATATATCTACACGTGTTCAACTAAAATAGAATTTTATACGTGTTAAAAGAATGAAGAAACTGCAATAGCCATATATAGGAGTGCATGAACAATGAAAATCACTAATGAAAAGCTAAAAGACAAAGATGGAATAGCAATAGAGAGGATGGTTAAACTGTCAATTCACTGTTCTTTGAACACTGAATTTGGTTTCCATTTGAGTATATATATATAATTGTATAATTCGTATCTAAATTTTTATTTATTTATTTATCAATTCCATGCACAGTTTCAGGCCATAGTTGGTTGTTGTTTAAATAAAATGAATTTAATAAAACTTCGTGGAATTTATTTATAAATATAACTTTTTGTATTTGAAATGAAAATCAGTTGAATTTTGTAAATTTAATTTTATGTATTTGAAAATAATTGAATTAATTTATAATAAAATAGGTAAAATTTTTAAATAAGTTCTATAAAGTGAAACAATTAGTCCTTTTAAACAAGTTTGTTCGAGAGAATTCGAATTCGAAACCTTCAATTCCTCAAATAAGCAATTAAATAAATTAAACAACTACCTTATTTGTATCGTCACTTTTTTAAATATCGTAAAAAGTGATTTTAAATATTAAGAGAAAGAAATATGGAAATAATAAGATGGATTTTAAATATCGTAAAAAATAGTTATTTCGTTCGATAGAACACATCATAATTTCAAAAAATGATGAAAGTATTTGTAATTTGGAATACAAATTTCTCTTCCACTCAAGAAAAATGTTGAACAAATACAAATTACAAGGTGGGTTACTATTCAGATGGTTCAATAGAACTACTTGTGGGCTTAGATTGTTCATTTATGGTCTTTCCTTTCTCTCTTAGTTTGGCTATGGATTCTTTCATAGCCTCCTTCCTCTTCTTGCTTGCTAGGACTTTTGCTTGTACACCACTTAAATTAGGGTCTTTCTTCTCCTCCGATGGTGGAGGTGGCGGCCTTCTAGCTGCATTTGCACTCCGGTCACCGATGTTCAAGCCCAACCAGGCACCCGCCAAACCCAAGCTCACACTCCTGGACCACCATAAAGTTCATTTTGTAATCAGCTACATGTCCATATACTAGTTAGAGAGCTCTTATTTATGAGTGAATTCTAAGGAAAATAAGAATCCTCAATTCATAAATTCCTAAATAAATAAATAAACAATGCAACTTAAGCTAGAATCACAATTTTTATTTATATATGGAAAAATATTTAAAGGAGATAGAGATTATCGAAATTTAAATCTTTTAATCTTTTATATTATAAGACAGACACTCGATTATTTTTAGCAACATTTTAAATTTCAATCTATACAATGATTGAAACCTTTTTATATAAAAATTGTTCGATTTAAACCTAAAATCATCCACCAATCCACCTAATTTTGCACTATTTGTTAACTTACAACCTCTGTATCAACATTCCACTAGCTAAATAGATTATGAAATGGACCTCCATTGAAGTCTTAAGAAGTAACTAGATATACAGGGAGAGAGAGAAACAAAAACACACTAACCTCCGATGAACAAGATTGGCATCAGAAACTGGCTTAGAAATAGATTTTCTATGGGAAGCACATACTCTCTGAAACCCTAGAAATGGGACATTACTATTAGATGTGTTCTTTGAAAGAGGGGTTGCAGTAGATGTAGGTGAAGGTGCTATGGTTAGAGAACGGACCATGACTGTTTGCCCCTAAGTAGGATTTTGTTTGAATTGAGAGAAATGAAAGGGATGACATAATTTTATCAAGTCAAAATTGTGATGTGGAATGTGCAAAGTATAAGTGGATAGTGTTTTGAGGTTTACATAGAAGGGAGAGAGGAAATCCATTGGTTGGGTAGAGATAAGGTGTTAATTGTTGTGGACCCTTTTTCTGTTGGCTGCTAATTTGATGCAATTTTACAATTACCTGTGTGGCTGTGTATATACTTCCAAGCATCAGTAGAAGCACATTACAAGCATATGCCTCTTCCATCGTAATGTTTCAAAATAGAAAAATAAAGGAAAATATTCATTATTTTACAATTTTTATTCTTTGGTGCTGGGAGGATATATTATTTTGCCAATAATAGACTTTTGGAATGGAATTACAAATACCAGTTGACCATGGAGATTAACATTTTAAGATTGGAATTTGTTCTATAAAAATTAGTTATAGTACAATTATGTCAATTCACTTACAAATTAATTTCTTCATATTTAATATAAATGAAAATTATATTTAAAATTTCATATTTTCTATTATATAATTAATTAATAGATAATATTTACAAATATACTCTAACTAGTACAACATAAACTGCCACAAAGGCCTTATTTGTTAAAGTTCATTGTTATTTACGTAAACATTATACTACCAAACTATAATCAATGCATGCAATCTCTTAACTTTAATCAAAATACTAAGCCTGTTGCAGAACAAAGCCTAAATTTCATTTGCAAATGAATTTCACCAAATCCAAAAAAGAAATTTTATTTTTCAAAAGAACTGATTTGCGATGAAACAAACTGCAAATGGCTTCATTAGTAAAGATGTAACCAGGCTTTAAAGCAAATAATCTTGGGGATACAACAATGGAGTATAACGCATCAAATAGTTGTTGTCGTTGCTCCAATCACATCATTTTTCACAGCTACTAAAACAAAATAATTAAATGATACTCTGAATAATAAGGCCAACCATATGAACTAATGAATAATACGAAAAAAGAGGCTGGACAAGGATTAATAGCAAATGCGTTATCATGTCAAAACTGAAATTGCATTTCATACCAGGCTAAATATCCAAAGTCTTGTCATCAAAAAGGTAATATAGTTCACACAGCTAAAATGCACGAAGCAATAAACAAAAATAACTTCAAAAAACTTGGTTCCCAAATAGGACTTTTAAGTAGCATGTGTACTAGGAAAAATTTTGACATATTTAAGCTCAATTGCTGATCTAGTATGTTTACTCATCATCATCGTCTTCATCAGCAGCAGAATTGAGAGCTTGCAATCGTTCGATCAACTTGGCTTTCCTTTCCTCATACGTCAACTTCCTCAAATTGTACCTGTGAAACAGACAATAAGATGTGAATCAAAAGATCAGCAACCCAACTCTACAAAAAATAACACAAGTAGCTGGACTAATGCAGTAAATCAACCTGTCCTTGAAATAGTAAAAGCTGCAAGCACAATGAACTAAACAAAATATATTCAAATCGCTATCAGGAGAGAAATCCTATCAAGGAAATGAATAGCTTACAATGAAATAATTTCTCATATTGATAATTTCAACTCATCTCACAAACTGAAACTAGTTGAAACAAATTAAAACATGTGATGCAGCAAAGGAACTACATTGCTTGTTAAAATTATGAAAAGATTACATTGTTTTCCTCGAAATGAAATTCACAATCAAGTAATTTCAATGGCTTTGGTTCCAAGTGATAAGTCTAAAATTGAAAATAAATATTATCATCATAGTTGGAGCAAGAATGCTAAAGACAATCTAAAAATAAAACAATAAGAACCTAACATTAAATGCTAAATGGAGCCAACAACTAATGCATCTTGTAACATTTCCCAACAGAGCAGACAGCATCAAGTCAAATTCCAATGTTTATTTTAACATAACAAAATAAAAGGACTCATAATTTATAAAAACAAAGAGGTCAACGTCCAAATGTGTGAACCAATAAGCAAAAAACCTCTTGTGTTCCTTTGGTGGTTGCTTCTCTATTTTCTTCAGAGTAGGATCAGCACGAATTGCAGCATGAACCTTCTTGTATAATGCCTCCAAGTTGTCTGGCTCAATTCCCCTCTTGACATATTCACTGAAGTGAGTCTGGTATTTCTCTGGTTCATCCTCCATTAATGTCTGCAGAAAGAACAAAAAGCAAGCAAATCAATACACAATACACACACAACTGCAGAAATTCCACTGGCACCAAGAACGGTCATAAGAGCAAAAAAAACTACTTTTTGGCCAGAGTGCATTACCTTCATATATGCAGCAACATGACCACCATAAATATACTTGCGGTGAACTTCAGCATCTAGTTGCTTGTTATCCTTAGTAAAACCAGCAAACCTCTTATCACTGTGTGGTATATCTAAACCACCATCAAGAGCCCCCTGCAGTCAATGACTGATTAGCTCCAGCGAAGAGATTAGTTCAGCTAGTTACAATAACAAACAAATAATTCATGAACAAATGTTAAAACTTAAGCAAAAATTCACAAACTATATCATACTTCAGAAAAATAATTCATAAAATTGACAAAATGTAGGGACAGACTAGAAAAGTGTCCTTTCCACAGGGAAAAGGACAACTGAAAGGGAAGTATACGTGCAGAGTAAATTGAAGTAATAGGCAATATTCCTTATTATGTTCTATGGAAAAGCTCGCCAGAAAATACAACAGCCATCTTCAAGATACCTTGAGAGCACCAAAGACACGGTTTCCAGTTGTGGTTCTGATAAGTCCAACATCAAGTAAAGCACGGAATGGCCTCCTGTTGTCTGTTGGTTCAACTGAGAAGTCTTCTCCAGTGGCCTAATAATAGAAGTTACTGTAAGAACCTCAAAACTTGAACATATTTTTTTCCAAGCATCAGCAGGTAAGGGAACTAAATAAATAAATATATCTTTTAGATATGAGGAAAGAGAGAATTTAGTTGATTGAGAAGATACCTCCACATTGCCCTGATATTCATCATCCATTTCAAGCATTTTCAAGGTACGACGGGCCAAAAGAAGTCCAGTGCAATAAGCTGCTCAGATTTTCAGATCCATTTAAAGCATAACATCAATATCTCAGAAAACAAGATGAGACAAGGGAGAAAAAGAAAAAAAGGAAGTACGAAAAATATGATACCTGCTGCATAGTTTGTAAGACCCACTTCAAGTCCATAATGAGGAAGCTCATGAGAATAGGCAGAAGCTAGGACCAAATCGCCAGCAATACTAGCTGATACGATTTGTGCAACAATGTCCTTGTTGGACTAAAAGGGTGTTAAGGATTAATACATATAGCAATATCTCACAAGCAGTTACCAAGGCTTTTACCATACCAAAAAAAAAAGAATATGGGTAATGAAGAAAAACACCAAAATTGAATGATTACAAGGAAATGAACATCCTAATGCAAAACTAAAACAAATCATAGGATACAAATCGCACAACAAAGCGATATTTAGGAGTGTTGTACTTGTTCTTGTCCTGATTGATCAGGCGAATCCTAGCTCTATAGTCAGTCTTTCCCGCTGCAGATTCATACAAATGAACACAAAAACCAGGTAAGAAACTAAATGAAATAAAGAGAACAATTTGATGCACATACAAACTAAGCAATACCTCTTCTTCTCTTAAACTTGACCTGAAACCGCTTAAAGTAAGCCTTGCTCTTCTGAGCCTTGACAAAGGCCTGCAGTAACAATTAGAAAAATGATGCTTAGAACTCATCTAATACTTAATAAACAAAAATAACTAAGTCCACCCAAATGGAAAAACAACTACAATGCACATCAATCTGCCTCAAGGTATTCAAAACCGAGAAACCCTAACTTCAGCATATCACTTTTTCCGCAAAAATGCCATATAAAAACTGGAACTTCAAGATATTTTCCACAAATAATAATTACTAAGACATAACTTGAAGCACACTCACCGTCAATGCATGACCACACAAGTTAACTTAAAAGCCATAATTTGTTAAACACTTTAAAACTTCGTGACAACATCACACACTAAGTTATACATCAATTTCATGTCTGCAAACAAAATGCAAAATCCCTAGATGAAATGCCAAAAATGCAAAATCAATATTTCAGTTTCAGATGAAATACCAAAAATGAAAAGAAACACACGCTTCTGTATCCAATATTTCAGGTTTCTTGAAACAAAAAACTTACAACAAATCGGCGCAATACAAAAAAACTAAATACGCAAAAATATGGAGAAATGAAGAGATGTACAGAGTCAAGCTTTATTTCTCACCATTGATGCAACTCAATCTGCGAGTGAAGAGAGAAAGAGAGAGGGAGAGGACCGCGACGGCTATTGCTTAAAGAGAAGAGAAGCAATTGTAATGGAGCTCAAAATATAAACCCTAAAGTGAGCTAAGCTACTTAAAGATCAACGGCTGAGATCTAATCGCAGAGTAGCAGCTAGGGTTTTATTGATTTAGTTTTCGTGTAATGGCATTTACGTTATTACTTTGAGTAGTCTGGTTTTTTATTATAAGTTGTCAAGTTTACGGGAAATCATCATATTAATCATTAATTTAATTTTTCACCACAAAAGAATCATATTAGTGCAAATTGCCTTTCTCAAAAATAGTATCAAATGAAAATTCACATTGCACACATAAATCTCTGGCCTAAGAAAAATTATCCCATATTTTTTCAAGAAAATCCCAAATTTAATAATAATAGTAATAATTTTTTTTATTTTAACCATTCAATATCCGAAGGTTATTGGCTGATTAATCCGGATTCATTTTGAACAGGCCCGTAAAAGGGGCAAAGTACCTTGGAAAGAGATAAAACTTTTTTCCGAGTGTTTAAAGAAACTCTATACTTAACGCTCGATTTCGGAACCTCTAGATAATGAAAAAATGAATTTTATCATCTCATTTCATCCTTTGTGATAATAAAAAAATTATTATTATTATTATTATTATTATTATATCTAAAGTCATTGAACATTTACCGACAAAAAGTGTTTTAATTCATAGTCGAAGAGAATTAAAAATTTCAAAGACCGTATTGCCTTTTATATTTTTCTGTTTGTAAATTTTATAATATATTTTACAGTTTTAAATTGTATTTTATGAATTTTCTACATCGTTAAAAATAATAATTCATGATTTTGAAATTAGACGAAGCATATGTTGAATTAGATGTAATAAAATTACCATCTACTTACTAATTTATGTAAGTTAGTACTTTTATGTGCTCAAATCAAATGAATAGTGGAAATGGACATGTTCATTAGATGTTAGAAGAATAGGTACTATTTTAAATGGACTAATAGTAATAGTCTATTTCCAAAAAAAAAAAAAAAAAAAAAAAAAATCAAAGGTCCTAACCTTGATTATACACATTTTTTTTTAAACAAAATTATGCCTTCTACCTGTCTTAAATACGCGCATCCTCTTTTTTTTTTTAAAAAAAAAAAAAGGAAAAAGAATAGTCAAGAAGAGTTTTTATAACAACAATCATTCCATTCACCTCCTATTCATTGCTTTTGAGTGTTTAGATGTTGTCTGGTGCAACTAATTGATGAAAATTTTATTTCAGACCCAATAGTCTGTTGATTATTCGAAGTTTTTTCACATCAGTTGGTCCGATGTGGTCGCTAATTTATATTAAATACATTTAAACTTAGTGACTTTATACAAATAATTATTACTAATATCATTTTTTCCGATTAATATTTTTATAATTATTGCATCCTTATTTAAAAGGACAATTCATTATTAAATATTTAAAAATTCTAATTAATATTTTTTATTTATATAATAATATATAAAAACAATTATATTTTTAATGGTCATATTACATTTTTAACAGCAATCAGCTACCACCAAAGGGCCCTTGGTAACTACATAATAAAATGGGGTGGAAGGAAAAACTAAAAGGAATTATGAGGTTGAAAATTGAAATCTCGAAAAAATAGGACATTTCACAAAAATTTCTCTTGGATAGAAGAGATGTTATTATGATTTCCCAACACCACTGATATTATTACACCAATGAATACACTACAACATTTTCCTAATATACAACAAAAAAAAAAAAGGAAAAAAAAAAATTATAAATGACACCGACAACCACAAGAAATCACCATCAATGCTCAAAACCCTTCTACTCGTGCATAAATGATAATCAAATTGCAGAAAGGCTGGCCCATTTTCCAAGTTCATAAGGATCGGCATAGTAATATAATTTAATCCTAGTTGACAATGATAATCCTGATGCAAAAGGGAAAGATCTTAAACCAGAATCATCCTGTTCTGCCGGATCATCTACGAATGCAGTCACATCCCCCATAAGCTTGAATGTAACTCTGCGGGTTTGTATCTGTCTCGGAAAGTCAAAGTACATTGCAGTTCCAGCCTTAGCCTCCGGCAGCCGATATTCACCAATGGTCACCATGTTGTGCGGTTCCTGCAAAATCATTTACTTAGGTGGTAGTTTTCAATAAATCGGAATTACTGGATAAAATATGACCTCCAGCCAAGAACCTACTGTCATCAATGATCTATAAATCACGTACATGGGCACAGGGACATGGCTATTCTTAAAAGAAAAAATAGCACACGAAGTGTGTATTATATCCGTGTTGTGTCATATTAAAAAGTGTCAGAGAGATAAATTCAAGATTTGTAGTGGTCGTGCTTCATAATCTATGATTAATAGGAGGGAAAGAGTAAAAAAGAGGAGGGTGAAGGAGGCATTAACTAGCCATTTTAGCTAAAAAAGGTATGCCCCCAAATTCTTTTATGTAGGTCACCAACTGCTATTTTCTTACAATATATCCCTCAAACAGGACATTTTATATTTATTTGGTTGAACTAGAGAACATGCCCCAAAGGTTCTTCCAGTTCCCTCTACCAGTTTGGCCGATTCCTACCATACTGGTGACATTTAATAAGATACTAAAATTTTTGTTATTATTACACTCATTCGCTGTATATTACATTTGCAAACTTGACTCTACAGTCACGGAAATAATTAAACGTGTTAAAGGGACAAAGCGAAACTGAATTTTGGAAAATTAATTTCCAATCTTAAATTCTGCTGAACAAACTCTCACTGGGAAAGCTTCGCTAGTCCCAATCTTTCATTCTTATTGATTCACTGGGCCTATTTTCTGATTTTCGTGAAATCAGTTTTCTAGAAAACAGACACTATTCTCCACAACAAAATGTTGCCTAAAGTTGGTTGTTCAAGGAAGGAGGACGTCTATCGGAATGATACTGTATGCCAACTATGAATGGCAGACTGTCCCTCCATGAGTTTGTCTATTGTATGTGTTATAGAAGTGAGAAACTGTTACCACAGTTCCTTTCCTCTCATGCAAGTCCTACTGCACAAAATTAGGCCCTAACATCACTTGCACTTCCAACATGGTGTCAATCATTTTGTTGAATGCTTACTAACAGAGTAAAGCAGGTGTGTTGGATCATACCTGGAGTGCTGAAACTTGTATGTATAACACAGCAGGAGAGATATTTCTGTCTTCTAAAAAGGTTACTGAAGTATCCCATGTATCTACATTTGAGGCTGGAGAATGGGTAACTCGAGGCTTTATTGCCGCAAAAGCATCAAGACGAAATCCAGCAAGCAAAGGGGAAGCAGGAGGCATATATTGTTCCAAGACAAGATCACTATCCAGTAGTCTCTCAGCCTCAATTGGGACCTGAGAAATTGAAAGAAAAAAGGAAGAAAATCAAGAAGATTATCTATGGTAATGGCCATGGAATGGTAACTGGAGCAGAGAGCAATTTTTATACCTTGAATCTACCCAACTGTGGAGCCCGCTCCAACCAGCCGTTAAAATTCATCTGGTCAGAATCTTGTGATGAAAGGCCCATCTCTTTTCTCACTGGAGTTCCAACTACTAGAATTCTTCTAGCATGAAGACATGGGTCATTTTCAACCGACCCGCCGAAAGAGGCACGTCGATTTACTTGTGCAAAGGGGTTTTCCTCTAGGGATAAAAGATCAAAATTAACAGAACTTGATCCAGGTCGCTGAAGACGTAGTGTTACCCAAATGATTCGACATCTAACAGGATTCCTGAAAGAAAATTTCACATGTCTAGGGACTTTATTTTCTCTGCCTGAGTTTTCTGGTCCATATATTTCTGAGGAAGACGGAGCTAAGGATTGAACATCCCATTTTCCCATGCATGACCTTTCTTCCTTCTCGATTCTATTGCTGGCCCAGATTTGAACCTGAGAATAACAACAGAAGGGAACTCATCAAAGGTGAAAATAATGTTTTCAAAAAATGGATATGTAATACTTCTATAGGTAAATACTGTAGCAACTGTGATGGAATGTGCTGCTGAACTTGAATATATTTTGGATACTGCAGCTTAAACTTAGCAAAGTCCAAGGCACACAGCTGATACAGATCTAAGCATTAAAAAAAAGAAAAGAAACAAATAATAACAAGTATATACTAAGGGGCTTCATATGAGCACTAAAACTAATTGAAGAATAGGAGACCATGGGCCTAATTAAAATAGGAAAGTATTCAAGCTAAATAATTCTAATTCGACAAATATTCCTAATGAATAGACAACATCGGAAAAAAAAAAAAACTTCTTGGTAAGAATTTATGTGATGAATTAAAAATTTTATAACTTTTCTTCATCAAAAGCACAATGCAGAATACAGAAAATGCCACCTAGTCTTGCATCTTCCCTCACAGAATTACATAAGCACAGCAATGACACGATAAGTTCACTACAACACATCGCAAATTAATTGTTAATTACCTAACATTCCAAGATTGCAACCTATTGCACTTGGTCTAGAAAGCGAACCTCAACTTAACTATAGTGGTCTTCAGGCAACTGATTGAGAATTCAAGACCCAAGAAGGAAATATCTTAGAGAACAATCGACCATAACTTGATTTGAACATTATATCACCACTGTGCTTTTGTTGCATAGACAAAGTATCACATTTAATGGAACTCAGGTTATAACTACTGGCACTGTTAAAGAGCTTAAGACATGCCAAACAGCTGAAGAGAATCATTAGTTTCAAACAGAGACATAGTGCTACTGTTAAGGTTAAAACCTCCAAATTTTTTGATACAAAAGCATAAAAATATATTTCCATATCAAGCATTTTGTTTCTGTTGGAAAATCTATAGCATCATTATATGAAATATTTAACTTCTATATAAATCTAATAAATAACTAGGAAACACACAAAGGGACAAGTGCACGTACAGTAGGAGTATCAGCCGCAGAATATCCGCATGGACTAACAAGCAAGATAACCCCACTAACATCAGAAAGGGTACCCAGAACAATAACAAATTCAACAGAGTTGGTAGCTGGAGGAGCTTTCCAATATGAGTTCCATGGCCCAGAACTCAATGGAGCAAGTAATGAGAAGAATGGAGCTGAATCTGGTGCTGTTTCAACCTACAATCACACAACAAATTATTAAACACCAAGTGAGAATTCCAAATTTCTATAAAATTATGAAACAGAAAATCTTTCGAAGAAAAAAATCTACAGCAACATATAATGTACTGTATTTGAAACAATATTGTTTATCTTGTAAAAGGAATATACATGGTTCATTCTCGTACAAATACTGAACCGATCCAATAAGCATGCCTTCAATACATTAACGGTAGGCTAGGTGTTGACAGGGACAGGAACAGAATTTTGGTTTGAGGTTCTGTATGTGTTTCTTTCCATTTTCCGTGTGTGTGGGAGGGGGGAATACAGAAACATGTTTAAACCAACATTAAAGTGTCATATTTTTATAGACTATTACAACTTTCCTTATTCTTTTACAGGTAAAAAATATATGACATGCAGTCCATTAGATAAAAAAAATATTAATTTGACAGGTATACACATCATAACAAAATGAGTGTACATTTTATATGCATGTCTTAAGAGGGGAATTAAAATGGGAGAGAGGCTCAACAAAGAGAGATTTTCTTAACGTATGTAGAAAAGTTGTACATTATGAATCTAAAGAAAAATAATAAGGGTGACCCGATGCACCAAGCATCCCACATTTTTGTGGGCTCATTTTATGATTTAAACATAAGCAAAAATGAAAGTTAGAGCAGAGTTTTACTTGGACTAAATTTTGCTTGCATATTATGATTTAAACACAAGGAAAGTTAAATCCAAGTGAAATCCCGTTTTACCTTTCATTTTTGGTACAAAAAATGTTAATCCAAATAATACAATGATAAACCATTGAGTACAACAATCAGAATTCAGAACAACTTAAGAAATAGATCAAAAGCAAACTAAAATATTAAACAAAGAATTATACTTCTGAGTCTTTAGCAAGTTACTCAAAATTGAAATTTTAGCTTTCATTTTCTTCCACCAACACAACTAGGTGACAATTGACAATTTTTAAGCAGGAAATCAAGGAGATATGATAGGTGAGATTTCATCCAATAAAAGAACAGAAGGTCCTGTGACTTTTACCTGGTAAATAAAAAGATAGGGTACGAACAACTTCTTCAATAATTATTTTTTTTCCTTGGTATTTTGATTACTTTCAAGTGCCCTTTTTTTTTGTGGGGGGGGGGGGGGGGGGGGGACTTTATCACCTTTGAAAATTCCACTCAAATAAGAGTGTAGTTTGTAGACCTTTTTTGAACTTTTATCTTTTTATTTTTCCGCCCCTTTTTGGAGGATGGGAACGGACACGGCAACCTCAGTTATAAAATGCATGTCCATCCCGACTGTAGGTTTGACAAATATTACCATTTTTGAAACCTAGACTTCTTCAGTCCCAATATTCACCATACCTGAGTTCATCAGTAACTGGTGAGGAATTTATGGGAAAGCAGAGAAGCTCGTTGCAAAATCTTCTATGTAATTCCATCTTTGGTGATCTTATCAAACAAAAAATTGACAACTGTTTTGGAAGGGAAATATCAATGTACAAAACCAATTCAAGGTTAAAAATGGGGTTGCTACCTCAGCCAACCCTTGGACTGATACGAAAAAGCAAGAAAAGAGAGTAGATTGACCCTAGGTAAAAGTAGACAGAACTCTGTAAAGGTCTAAAGATGGATACTTGAGACCATTAAATCATAAATATCAGGGCAGCTGATTATGAGAGATCCATCAATATTACCTGGTGATGGTCCAAAAGTGAGAAGAAAATGATATGATTAATATAAATTTTTTATAAGGGGAGAACATACCGAATGTAAGAAGCTTGCCAATGGAAATTCTGCAACCGACTCTTCCCCAGAAAGCAATTGTCGTAGAATCTGAACAGCTTGACTACCAGAAGGCTGACCTTTTTCATGAACACCACTCCTTAAGGGAGACCCTACAACTTGATCCAAAGCTTTGTAAGCAGCACTGTCTGCACGGTCTCTTCTTCTCTGACTGATCAAGACTCTCACGTAATCCAATATTAATGCATCAAGGACAATCTCCCGGCAGCATCGTTTACAAACAACACTATCCAGTGCTGCTGAACGACTTGTGCAACTGTCAACTAGACCACCATGGCTTGAACCGCCCTGACTCGACAGACCATTGTAATTTGTTGCATCCCTTGTGGTGGCATTCACAAGCAGCAGAGCTCCCGTCCCGGCACAACAAACTTTACAGACCTTTCTTTCACATTCAGAACATAGCAGGATAGATTGTGAAGCTCCCATAGAGGATGTCATAGAGGATTCATGTGCGTGTGTGTTTGTTTCAGCATGCACCTCACATATGCCACCAGAACAGCTATCCCCAATTCCAGCAACATTCCAGAAATCTATCACACTGTCATCGATATTCCCAAGACCAATGGCAGCATTAATTTTGTCCTCAAGCGAAGCTTGTCCAAGTAAAGCAAGGGTGTTTGCAACTCTGCACAATCTTCCCATGTATGATTCATCAATTAAAGCATTTGGATTTATCGTAGCAGGATCAATCCCAATGGATAACAAAGCTCTATCCCTTTCTGCAGCAGAGAGATTCAAGCGGAGCCTTTCAATTTCAAGTTTCATAGCTTTTATGAAGTCAAATTTTCTCGTCTGCAAAATTAACTGAATTAGTTTGAGGAAGCTTTCGACTCTATCAGGTTAACATATTGAAAACTTATTCAGTGTTCGTTACATCCAAATGCAACACAAACAATAACTGAATCACATTTCAAGCATGACAAAGAAGAAAAAAAAGGACATGTACGTAATCACAACACTAAATGAGTATTCCAAGAATTTCATCAAATGTAAAGTAATTTCATGTAGTTCCAGTAGGTATTAGCTGACAACAGTCTCAACCTAAACAAAGTACACTTCTGTTTATTGATAATCAGATGAAGTTTCCAATCCATCAAACAAGACCCATAATGAATAAGGAGGGAAAGTGCATAGAACAAAGATAGCCTATAAACAAGAATAGCTAAAGTCTGTTAAAATGCACACCCACTTGCACTCTTTCAAATATTTTCCATCTCACAATAAAAAATGTGCTCTGTGAACATACATGTCAATTGTGTAGACCTGATAGAAACATGAATCAGCCACTTTCTTTTCTCTTATCAGCTGCAACCAGCTCCACATGTTCTCTCTTACTTACTGATGCTTTTCATCCTTGAATTCCCTAGAAGTGATGCCAAATGCATTCTAACTGCAAAAAGGATTATAATTTTCTTTTCAAATTCACAACCAGAGTTCTCCCAGTATACTCCAGATGCATTGCATTCCAAGTTGCAGTTGTCTTCCATCATTTGGATTTCTATAAATTCTTTTGTTATAGCTATGCACACTCCACAAGGTATCACGACACCTTTTTTTTTTTTTTTTTTTTTTTTTGACAAAAAAGGAGATTTATCTTACTCATGAGTTCATCATTAGTTCTTGGTTATCTTAGGCATGTTTCACTAGGACTTTCATCCCCCTATTTATCTCCCATGATAAATTAGACCTTTTGCTCTCTCTTCACTATTCTTCCAACTATCCAACCAACCCTCAGATTGAATGCTAAAACACTAAATGTCCTAAATTTCTTAATCAAAAACCTACCAAACTTTCCTGCTTCAACACGTTTGATTTTTCTTGTTAAGGAATCCCAAATCAATACAGATTGTAGTTGTCTTAGCAGGTCACTTGACCTTGGCCATGTAATAGCTTGAGCTTTTGAACTACTTCATGCATTTTATCAGATCCCCCACATTTTACTCCTCTTAAAGGATCCCATTTCTAGCTCCCCACTAGAAAGGCCCACCTTTTTTTGGTGCAAAAACACCTGAGAAGGAGAGTTACAGCTATGAAAGTGATCAGGTATAGGAGTTGCCACTGTTACACATAACATCCACGAATGCTTTGGAGTGGGTTTCCCACAATCTGTGATAAAACATGATGAAATACCAAGGGGAGGTACCAAACAACATTACAAATAGGATGAACACCACAGACTTTTGACCATCAATCCAAAACGAGAAAAAGCAACAGAAATGCAGAAGAAGTAAATATATCAGCATCCCTAGACACCAGAAGAAGACCCAAGGAATTTTTTGGAGAAACAAAATTTAAAGAATTACATAAAAATAAAATTACATGGATAAAAGGCAAGCAACAATGCTGCAACTCAGAGAGAAAAGTGACTCCATACCATTTGGGCACCTGCAAGGGTCTTCAGACAACTTATATACTTCTGAGCGCTACTATCTGGAGGCCTTGCATCATGCAATGAAGAGAATTTATGATCAGTTTCACCAGCACCATATTCAACAACAGCATGGTCCAAGAAATCAAGCAAGTCGCTTCCCCCCTGAACATTATTTTGTGCCAGTGGATGAGAAACAGGCTCAGAAAATGCATCCTCTCCAGTCAAAAGATCAAGCCAGTTATCAGAAGTGCTTTTTTGCATTGGCGGTGTTACAACTTGATTAGATAAAGAACTGCCAGAAAATGGATTGTTGCTGTTGTTTGAAGTAGACAAGAATGGATTAGCTTCCTTCAGATTTTGTTGGGCAAGTTCAGCTACTCTTGCACCAGAGCCTTCATTGCTAAATACACCATTCCATGGAAGAGAAACTCCGAGGATCTCTATCTGTGACAGAATGCAATATAGCATCATCACCCAGAAGCATTAAAGGAACCCAATTGCCATAACTTTAAAGAAACAAAATAAAGAGAGAAAGCTATATGAAAGCATTTTGATTTTCTCAAGCGTGTCAGAGGAAGAAACAAGCATAATGCTCGACCACCCTAATCTCCTTAGCATTCAACCATGATTGTAGAAAATCATGAAAAACAGACACAATTACAGATGTGTACAAAATACAGAGGGTGGTGATAGAGGTTGTATTTGTTACTAGGTTAATTTGTTGCAGTTAGAATTTGTTTTTCATCTCTTTTCTTACTTTATAAATTTTCTTCTTTGCCAAATGTGTCCAATGTGTTTTGCTCATAGAGATGACGGAATTTTCTTTGTTGCTTGTTTTCTCGGGCTCTTTTGAGATGCTTCTAAGAGTGGATAAAGCAATTTGGTCATCGTATTTTCCTGGAAAATTCTCTTGTAAGTCTTTCTACTCTTATATTGTTTCACACTCTCAAGTTCATTCTCTTCTATTCTTATCTTGTAAGTCTTTGGATAGTTAAAATGCCACTCAATTTAAGGGCTTTTCTTTGGCCGGCAGTTCTTGGTTGCACAAAATTTCCTTGATAAACAGTATTCATAGTCTGTCTGCTCAAGTTGACGCATTTAAAATAATAAGAAACAAATCACTACAAAAATCTTTACCACAATTGACCGTGAAACTAATTTTGATATCAAAAAGAAAGACAAATGGTATAGGAAGCTTTCAGTAACATTTCTGTGGAAACTGGTATTTACCTCGCCAAATGTCATAGGACTTCTTCCAGAAACAGCAGGATAAAATGTAATTGCCACTATGCGAGTAAGGAAATCCAATTCTCCCTCTAGTTCTTCAAACTCATACAATAATGGAAGGGTGGTTGTATCTTGAGAATGAAGACGTGCACCAGCTCCAGTGATAGCCATGTCCTCTGCATTAATTGGTCCTGGAAGGGGTATCAAAAGGTTTGTCCCATTTGCACACTGAGGTATTGAAGCACCCTGTCAACAATTTCAAACTTCAAAGTAAGACTAGTTGCTGCAAGAGTGTTTTTGTGCCTATGAGTGCACATATAACTCTGTGATTTCTGTATATAAGAATGCACATGTTTCACAGTTTACTTTCTCTTTTGGGTAGGGAATATAAAATGAATGTTTCGATTAACAAATTAGTATTAATAAAATTACAAAGTTTGTGGTTTCCTTTCTGTACTAAAAATAGGAATTCAGTTGGTAAATGTAGATGGGTTTTCTTCATAATGCACATTAAAAGACAAGCAGGAAAAGACAAATAAAATCAGAAGATATGAATTTTGGATGATTGTTTAAACCCAATTCTGTAGAGCATTCTCAACTTGATTCAGACTTTATAAACCAATAAATAATGGATGGTTGTTTAACATTTACAAGCATGGAGAAAAACATATCAGTTTCAGACTGGGAAACATAAGGAGATTCATATAGCCAAGCAGCCATTCTTTACTAGCTATGGGACTTTGGTTTTACCATGTTATTCATTTCCAGCAAATTTTAATGCTCATTCAAAAAATTAACCCCATACCATTCTCTTCTTCTTCCAAAGAAGGTTCCACTCCTAATATCATGGTCAGCGGGAAACAACCAGGCAATGATTGCATATTTTTCATGATTAGTTTCTATTCTAAGACACAATTGGCCAGAAAATATATTACATGATGTTTTTTCCTAAAGAAAACTACTTCGAAAGAGAGGAATTAAATTTTCGGGTTGATCCACTGACCATTGCACCAAAAGTAGGGGAATCTATATCCTTTGGAACCCCCAAGAAATTATTGATTACAAGGCAACTGTAAACATAATCTTTAAGGAGCAAGATGTACAAAAGAGACAATGCAGACCTCCACAACAAGTTTAAGCCCATCAAGGTAGCGTCCAGTCCTCACATCAACAGTTGATGGATAAGTTGAATCATCTGCCCCATGTGATACTGTTAGAAGAAGCTGACAGACATGGCAAGGCTCCCCAAGATAGATAAAAAGTTCAACCACATCAGTAGCTTGTGGGGAAACCTGTTAGAAAAAATGATAGGTAATATTACACAAACTTAAAAAAAATAAACGTAGCCAAAGGAAAGCAGCACTGGCAGATGTCAATATGAAAGACATAACAAAAGTTGAATCAAGGGGGCCTCATTACAATTTGTACAATATCCCCATATAATGTAAAGATAAGGGAAGAAAGCTCTCCAGTACCCATATGAGATCTTTTCTTTTGAAGCACAGAAGACTAGATCCACTTGGAAACATATTGGCAACAGGCTTAAGAAAAAATCCAGATGGTCGAGAAGGTACCTGCAAAGGTTAATGCAACATATCAAAAAACCAAATGATTTTTAACAATAACTTGAATATAGGAAAAGCCAAAAAGGCTACTAATCCTGATAGATCATAGATACGGCTAAAATAATCCCTCTAAAAATCCAAAACAAAATCAAGAGAACTGTCATGTGCTAGAGTGGTAAAGTCGAGTCTTCAAACTTATAGCATTTTACTACAGCCAAATACACTAAAAATAAATGCACACAGACTATTTAACTGAAGAATCCCTTGCTCCTAAAAGACCTACTATCATGAATATTCTTAAAATCCTGTTTAATCAGTACATTCCATATAAATTATTTGATGAAAAAATATGCTCTTTTAGTGAAACATCTTCAACAATCTGGACAATATTGTTTATCATTCTGCCTCAGAATAAGTAATTTACACCTGAAAAAGAGCTAGAGCTTCTCACTTAAAAAGTTGTTAGACAAGTGAAACAACTTAGTAGATTCAAGTTTAATAATTAACCTACAATTCTAAAAGTCCAAAAGATTCATGAAGCAGACCCTAGTTAGTTGTCGTTGCCTGTTTTGTGCTTTGTTCTACTTATTAATATATCAAATGATTTTAGAATTCCCCTTCAAAAGTTTTCTTCTACAAAAATTATTTTAAAATTTATCAGAGCGAATATTGGAAACAAAGAATTCCTGAGTCAAACTCTGGTATGTAAGGGAGAAGTGCAACTCCTCCTAAAACTCCATTAATGATAGAAGAAACAGCAACTTCCATTTATATAGTCAACCCCAACTAATTCGGGACTAAGCTTAGTTGTTGTTGTTGTAATCTACAATTATGTCTTGATTTTGATAAGAGTTCTGTTTTAACTTGTTATAATTTACCATTGAGTTGGTCGTCCACAAATTTCCCAATGGAGACAGCTCCAAGCATCACTCTATTGGCATTACTATGGTTGTGTCTATATGATACTGTATGCATGTGAAAGAATGCTTACATGTTTGTAAGCTATAATCAAGTCCTATGGTAATGTGAAAGGATAAAAAACAATGTTAGACAACATGTTTGGTGGGATCAACATGCACTAAATTTGGTGGAAGTGATGAGCTAGATTTAAGGAGAACATTCCCCCCAAAGACACCACATCACTAAGATGTGGCACATCCACAAGAATGCTTCATAGTTTTATCCACTTAAAATTATTCTTGAACGTACATGAATGAACCAACAATTTGCCAAAAGCAAAAAAAGTTTGTGAGATCAAATCACACATTTGAATTTTGAATTCCATGGAAGTTTCCAATAAAAGTTTTTTAGGTTACAAACAAAGAAACAAAATATAGCTACTCAAAAACAAAAAAGAAAAAAATAACATTCAAAGCATATATCATTAATCATGCATGGTAATCTGCTATTGCATCAGAAAAGTTCCAGAAATGTGTAGGCATATGGTACCAAAACTAAGCAACTTTAAGAATTAGAAAGTTTACTCAACTTTAATACTTTGTTTGGGAAGTGGTGATTTTATGGGAGGAAAGAAAATATAGGTGGAAAATATATTGGACATCTCACTTTCCCTTGTTTGGAATAAGGGAGAAATTTTGGAAGGAAAGAAAATTTTCAATATTTTCCTTCCCCACTATTTCTCAATCTCTCCAAATTGGAGAGAAAGTGATGAAGATGGAGTGAAAATTCCTTCCTTTATTTTCCTTCCAAACCAAACATATGATGGAAAATAATGAGGGAAAATAAATAGTAACAATCCTTTCTTATTTTCCTCTCTTATTTTCCTTCCTCTCCTTCCCAAACAAAATGTAAATCAACTTATCTTTTTGGTGATCAAGAACAATGTGAAGCCTTAATGCAAAACACCCAAGTTGTGTATGACTAAAGCAAATGAAGCAATAGACGTCAATTGAGATCATATGAAGGAAAATTTCATAGATATTATCAAATCCAAAATGCTTTCAATTTTAATTGAGGTGTTTATGAAAGAACAATAGCAAGATATAACTGATGAAAAGCTCAAAAAGGAGGAGGAAGAGGAGGGCAAAAAAATTAAGAACCATAAATTGAAGTAGGCATCACCACTGTTCCAGAACCGCCGGTTTCGATTTCAAAACCGCCGGTTCCAATTACGAAAAAGTTGAAACCGGAACCAAACAGCTTCTAGACAGTTTTGGAACCACCGGTTTCGGTTTTTTCCCGCTTTGAACTGAAATTAAACAATATATTTTAATCTTTTTAAAATGTTTTTTTAAGATTTTGTAGCTTGAAAAAAACTAAATCAATTTAATAAAAATTCTTAAAATTACTTTAAAAAACTATAATAAAACAAAACAATAAGTTTGGATTTTTTTTTTAAGAACATGTTCTTCACGGTTGCAAACCGGAACCGCCGGTTTCAAAACAAAACCGTCGGTTTGAGTTTCAAAAAATGAAGAACCGAAACCAAACCTTGAGTTCACAGTTTTGGCTACGGTTTTAGAACCAGAACCGTTGACCAAGGTTTAATGCCGATTTTGACTGGTTCATTTTCGGTTCAGTTCCTGTTTGAAACCGAACCGTGGTCATCCCTAAATTGAAGCTATCTCAATTCACTCAATAAAGCCTTAGACTCAAATTAGTGGAGTTTCGCTTGGATCTTTTTTCTCTATTCACCTATATCTAGGGCCAAATACTCTGTAACGAAAACCTAACCAAAAAATAATAGTTCTAAAATGGCAGATGCTAGACTGACAAGGCAAAAAAAAAAAAAAAAAAAAAAAGGCAAAAATATATATATATGTAGCTGATATTGAGAAGCCCTAAAATAATAAAAGAACATACATTTAGAGGCTGAACTGGAATTGAAGGAAGATGTTTGAACAGTCTCATTCCAAGAAACATTTCCAACTGCTTCTGACGAGAGCTATCCACAATAGCATTTTTATATCTTCTTTGTAATGTAATTTTCATATTCTGTGCAGCAGAAAATTGTTTAAACTTTCCTGCCTCTTCATTGAATATGCTAAGAATTTGACTATGCATAGCTTTGGAACCAGTATAAAGTGTTGCATGGATATCACCAGCAAGAAGAAAAAGATCAGCTAGCTGAGATACAGGAGATAAAATTGTTGATCTCTTGAACTCCTCAAATGTCATATCGAATCTCTTCCAAGGTTTATCTGGGCAAGGATGATTCCACGTTGTCGTTCTAGTGTTATGATCAATAAAGTACGTTTTCCCTGTTACAGCATCAGACCGTTTCTCCCACCCAGGTGGCAAAGGAGCAGTATATCCACCATAGTTATCAACTGACTGATAACCATATACCATATCACTATCAAGTGATATGGCCAACCTCCTGCACTGTTCCACAAAAACTTGGAGGGCACCAAAGTAACTAGCAGCATTTGTTCTATCAAGAGAATCAGCACAGTTAAAACGTATGACTCCATTTTGATGTGATCTTAAGCAAAAGGCACCTTCAAAATCATCATTATAGATGACTTCACCTCTGCAATCCTGAAGCCGTTGACGTGAAGGTAGATAATCCCCTTCAGAAATGCCTATAGCTATAGTAGGTGCTTTTAGAAGTTTCCATAGTCCTTCAATTGTTTGCTGTTCACCTTTTAGTCTTACACTAGCATGCCAGTCATAATTTATTAGATGCAGTCGAGTATCAGGAAGTTTTCCAGCTGATCTGATATAGTTTAGAGATTCCTCAAAATGCTGAACTAGGAGCGATTCTGACTTCCCTTCTCCATTCCTGAGCAGGTTGATGCATACAATGGGAACAAAAGCTTTTTTCTTCTGACCTTCCATAAAAGGTTCATCTAAACTTCGAGCATCATACCGTTTACTCAATCTCTGATAGTACTGTGAGCTGCCTTTATAGGGATCCCGATCTGAAACATAAATTTCTGCTTCTGCAGCCGTAATCTTTAGTTCTGCACCCCACCATATTGGAATTGTGCCCCTTCGCCAAATGTATGTGTTGAAGGGAACACTTTGACCAGTCTTTTTGGGCACCCATACAAGTTGCTCACACTCCACTTCATTTCCTGTATATGAACATTGTTCGCAATTTCAGCCAAAAAAAAAAAAAAACACTTAAAACCCCTGAACAAATAAGATGAGAGAGAGACCATAAAATGGAATGAACAATGTAATATCAATGATATAGGAAAAACAAAAATGAAAACCAAATGAAAAGAAAAAAATAAATATATGGGAAAAACTAGTGATTCATGCATGACATGGATCAAAGTAATGACAAGGCCCTCTAAACAACATTAAAGATACACCACAAAATATATACATATGAAAACAATTTGTCTTTATTTTGTTTATAAGCACAGTATATTTCTACAATAAAAAAAAAAAAAAAGCCATAGTAAAAATACGTCAAACTTAAAAAAAAGCTGTGGACAGTACAAACAAGTTGAAGAAGACACATTTAAAATAATTCCTCAACATTGAACCCAAGAAATGACCAAAAATACAAAATCTTATTCAAGGTGATGTTGCTGGAATTTTTTACCTGTGCTAAAACATGAATTTAACCCCCTAGCCAAGTATCGGGTGCCAGGATGCAGCCTACTACGACGAGCTGTAAGAGCAACGATCCCTTCTAACTGACCAAGGCTTCCAAAACTTCGACACTCTGCAAAGCCCTATACATTAATATCAAGCAAACAGAATCAAAACGTAAAATTTCTATCTTAGCCACCATATTCTCTCCTTTACATAAGACTGCACTGCAATTAAATCCTCGTGAATATGGATTAGGGGGAAATGCCAATAAAGA
Organism: Jatropha curcas; assembly: GCF_041381405.1. NCBI lineage: Eukaryota > Viridiplantae > Streptophyta > Magnoliopsida > Malpighiales > Euphorbiaceae > Jatropha > Jatropha curcas. The sequence goes on from NC_143155.1 coordinate 21,126,679, forward strand.
GAAAACAGAAATGAAAGCATGCAGACAGTGACAATGATGAGCAAGAAGTAGCTGCTCCTCAACGATATTTAACAGATTGTAAACTAAATCATGATACACATATAAATACTACAAAAATTTCTCATAGGTCCCAAATAAATAGCATAAATTCATGAAATAAAAATTAGACAAAATGAGTAGGATACAATATTATGGTGATAATATGATTCAATAATCTTTAAAATCCTCAGACTATTCAGGAATTTGAGTAATCAAACTAAGCTATCAGATAAAGCATAATAAACTAATACGGAAAAAATAAATATGCCAGTATGGTCTTAATGGCTTAAAAACAAATCAGGAACTATGATAAAACAAGTACAGAAAATTGCTCCTTCCCAAGCATTTCAACACAGAACCAGAAAACCAACAATGCTAAACTTCATCTTGAACATCACTTATATAAACCTAATTACATAAACAAGTTGAAAAAAGAATTCAAACATCGTAGTCTGAATCATACTAATTCTACTCTAAACATGGAAAATTTGATGCACGTGGACATCAAGTTTTCCAAAGACGATGGTGTTCAAAAATATAATATTTTTGAAGAAACTTGAAAGGTAATGATAAATCTGAAAAAGAATAAAGCCACAAAAATCCTATATAGGCTAAATTCCCAATTCAATATGATCTTCCAACTAGATTTAGGAAGTTAAAAATAACCAACTTATTAGCTTATGACGATTGTATTCCTTCATTTAAAATTTTCCTTTTTGTCGGTAAAATGTATGAATGCTAAAAATACAGATCTATATTATATATATGCACATCCAACTACATACCTGAAAACAACAAGGTGTAAAGTAAGTATCATGGCTAGCATAATAAAATATCTTGCAAGATTTGCAAACCATATATTCGAAAGACATCAGGTCAGGCTAAAAGCACACTGAGACAGTTTATATTCCTGCCCATAAGCGTAGCCTCAATCTAATTCATGAACTTAGCTCAACTTGGAGATAAACACCTCTTCGCAATCGTTATTCTTTCAGTAGTACGAAAATAAGCAATTGAATATTTCATTAGGATTCAGGAAGTTAAATATTTCATTGGAATAGTTAACAATTTTTCCATTTCTACTTCTCCATATAAGATTGTGGGCTTTATAGACATATCTGAGTTTTTAGTTAAACGCGAGTGTTTTAGGTGTGAGAACCTGGGATTTTAAATCACATGGGCAATCAGAAAAGCATCAATGTGAATATACTAAGTTGTGAAGCAGAACCTGCAGAAGAGTGACACAATGTAATGGAAGTCCGATGTTTTTGAAAGGCATTGAAAACCATCCATTCCAAACAAATTCATCATCAGGCTTTTCCAAGGGCATGCGACTTGGAAAAGGTCGAGTGATGTCTCTTGTCTCACAGAAGTAGTGTTTCCCATCAATGTCAAGATCAGTTAACTCTTGACTATTCTTTGTTTCTCCTTTACCCTGCTGTAAAGGATTTTGAAGTGATATTTTGATCCATTGGCTCTCTGTCACTGTATATATACAACCTCCACCAGGCAAATTTGGAATGCTGGCAGTTAATTTTGTAGCTACAAGAAGCAACCCAAAGCTTCCTAGGGCGGCGTAACCTAAAATCGCCCTTGCATAAGTTGTACTCCTACACAGCCATCGGGATCCATTTGTAATGTAATTTAAAGCTTCATCTTCAGATTTGAAGACATCAGAGCCCAGCTTCCCACTGTAGCGAAGTACCCCCGTTGACGGATCAACATATATTACCTGAGTATCAGTCCTGAATGATAAGCTGGCAACAATATATACTTCACCAGAATCCAATGTCACAACAACAACAGATGTGTGTCTTGAACCACCAACTGCAAGAAAATCCATGGAGGAAAAGTACATGAGCAGAACAGCACATAATAAAATAAATTCTCCTTTTTAGCAGTGTTTATGCAGGGGAAAAGGGACATGCATGCTCACTTGGGCCATCTTATCAAGTTGAAACAAGAAATGAATCATGACAGACTTAGAAAAATAATAAAAACATGAAGAGACAAAATTGACATGAAAAAAACGAAGAAATGTTAATTTTTGGCGAGCTGCATTTAGAAAGAAGTACCTCCTACGCAACTGCACAATCACAGTTTCCTCTTTATTTTTCTCAAATATCAATTGCTAACAACAGATTGAATAAAAGCATAATTGATAAAATCATCTAACATATAGTGATAATCTAGCCAAATGACCATTCCCACAAGTAACTTTCCATAAAGCACGAAAAACACCATATCAAAGCATTTGCAAATGTCTTCCAATCTTAAATAATATTAGCTGTTGTCCAAGGAGCTGTTTCCTTTTAGCTTGTTCTCAAAGGACCTTTGTACTAACCCAACACACTGCAAATCCAACCTTCTATATATAAGCAATAGGGTGTGAGGAGGCAAATTTTGCAGTTCCCACCTGCATCCCACTAGCAATCAGTGCAGGGAAAAAAAAGGTTGGGGATGGTGGATCTGATTGCATATAGAATCTCCAATAACATAATCCATAGAAAATTTTTCCTTTTCACCTCAAACCATCAAATTCAAATGAATCCTACTGTTAATAATAGGTGTCTATTATCAATTCATTGATTAATATGCACAATCATAAAATTCAATATTCTTCAAGGGCTGCAAAATGTCGTCCTCAAAATGTCAAAATCCTGACAGAAATCCAATTTCTTCCTCAACAGGCTAACAAAAATAAAATCCAATTAACCAACTTAATGAATTTTCTCCAGCAACCAATCCAGGGTTTCTTACATATGGTTGAGACACATAATATTTAATTCAACTCCACCCAATAGCCATATTTGATATCCAATTCCAATCTCATTTCACGACAATTTTTCTCTTGAAAAAACGGCATATACTAATGCTATGTTTGGGAAGAGGGAGGAAGTAAAATAGGAGTGTAAAATGGTATTATTCATTTTCCTCCCAAAATGGGAAAATAAGGCTAAAAAGGGTGTATTTTACACCCTCCTTCACATTTTCACCCAAACCAAACAAGGGATTTTGATGATCCCAAGAAATTTTCACCCCTTATTTTACATTCACCCATCTTTTACACCTGTCCAAACAAAGCATAAATTAAAATTTGTAAAAATCATTTTAAGTGTTTTAGAAAAATATGGATGATCAATGAAATGATCAATCAGGGTGTAGGCTTAATGCTTACTTAAGGAGACAGGAATAATTTCAAAGGAAGTAGAAAATTATCAAATAGCTAAACGCCACTTGTCCTATGGAAGACCCTCATTTAACAAAAGGTTCAGTTCACTGTTCTTTCTGAATCTTAGATCCTTATTCCTAATTTTGAATTAATGCAACCGAAATGTGCTATTCTTGCCCCAATGAAATGAATTGTTCCATTAAAGCTAATGGGAAAATTCTTTCAATTTTGTATAGGCAAGTTGTTCTCAAAGCATGAAATATCAGTCACATTCCTTAGAAGCTATAATCAAAAAAAAAATTGTTGTCAAGGAGATACACCCCCCCCCCCCAAAAAAAAATAAATAAATAAATAAATAAATAAAAAGAAAAAAAAAAACGGGTGATCATTCTTACAACTAAAAAATTTGGAACCTTTAAACCATCCCATAACCTTTAAAGGACTAAGCTCCAATGTAGGTCACAACTACTAACATGCGTTCAAGAATCAGAAGGCATACATTTTCAGATAGCTGCGAAGCCACCTGACATTCTTTCTTGGAAATGATCTCTTAGAATGGGAAGCTTCAAAGAATTCTCAAGTCTAAGAAATTTCTTTGAAATGCTGAACTTAAGGTTCTCTCCCATCCCACAATATGAAACTACCTAATTTTGAGAAGACTCAGGAAGCCCCGTGTCACATCTTAAAGATATAATTAATGATTTGTATCCTGCTATGTGGCAGAATTACTAGTGGTGAATTTCATAATAAGCAAGCCCCTGCACCTTGACCAAAAAGCCAAATGTGCAACTATAGGTGTTCAACCCATATGAATGGCATTTCCTGGGCTCTCTGCTCAGTGACAATTTCACAGCAGTCAAAATTCAGTAAATGCATATCAAATAAATAGTATGATACTCACTGGGTGATTCCATGCGCGCTTGATAAAATTGATCAGTAGTTACTGAAAGCCTCAGGTTTTAGCATCCGTGGAAAAGAGAACAAATAATCTGATGGAACACAAGAATTGATAGGAAAAACAAAGTCATCAAACAGAAATGAATAGATAAACAGAACAAGCAGCAGAAAACTTGCAACAGCAAAACTGAAATCTGGAAAAGAAGAAGAAGAAATAAAAATGCTATGGTGCATTGCAAAACAAGTCGTATTCTAGAATCTCGGTTCCAAAATAATGCTACAAGTGGAGAGAATTCCAACTGTAAGTCAAGTTCGTCCAATTCCACAACATAGTTTTATTTAAACCATTGATTTTATTTATGTAAGCGATAAAAGTGAATTTATGAATACATTCTAATAAGAGATCTGAAACAACAAAATTGCCCTTTTGAACAAATAGCTGATTGGTTCTCCGATCTCAACAAGAAGCTTTCCTTTCTTTCCACTTCGAAAACAACCAAAGCAAAGCAAAACAAAACAAAACATAATTCCAGAAAGCAAGTTCTTGTCCTCCAAATTAAAGATTATAAAGCTTTATTCAACAAACAAAAATAACTAAAAAATTATAAAATCAAATAAAATCAACAACTAACAATCACATAAATTAGCAAATTACATGAGATTTGAGGATGTCATCATCAAATTGGTTGATGAATTAAAGAATTCGAAACTCAATTTAGAATGTCTGAAAGTAGAGAGAGAAAGAGGGGGGAGAGAGAGCTGACCTGAAAGGGAAGCGGAGAGATGTAAGATTCAAATAGAAAAAATAGAGCAGAGAGACATTTAAATGCGGAAGAGACGAAGATTAAAGAAGAAAAGTCTTAATTAATTGGATTTTATTTTATTACGTGTCGAACTGAGAATTTAATAAATAAATAATAGGTAGGAAGAAGAAAAATAAATTAAGATCATATGCGGTACGGTCCAGATAGTTGTATTAGCTCAGTAAATAGAATTTTTGATTTATGTGAACGTTTGTTACCTTCTTGAAGGATCCGCATGTAATGAAAATAGTAGATACTAGGAAAAAGATAACGACGTACTAGTGTTTGGATTTTTCTTTTTTTTTTTTTTTTTTTTTTTTTTGAGTGGCTGGAACAGAAAATTTAATCTCTTAGCTCAAATTACAATTAACTAATACTTAGTAAAATAACAAAAATAATCTACATTTGATAATTTTAAAATATTTTTAAAAAATATTTAAAGATATATAATTTTTTAATATTTATCATTATATCATAATACAATTTCATCATTTTTAGTGAGATTTTTCTGAAAAAACTCTTAGATATAATATAGTAATTTGAATCAATATTTCTTTTTAAAATTTAGATAATGAAGAGTAAGATGTGAAACAAAACCAGATATTCTGATTTAACTCTTGTAGTTGTAAGTTTAAGATTGTATAAATAGCTAATAATAATGGAGATTTTTTCACTTCTTCATTCACTTCTCATCATTTTCCTTGAGTTGCATATAAATATGTCAACTTAACAAAAAAAATAAAAAAACCTTATCAATTAACTTCATGAATCATCTTTTATCTTTTAAAGTAAATCCTCGGTAATATTTATTAAACTTATTGTATTTATAATATCTTGATATCCTCTTTATAATATCACTCATCGATGAGATAATATTAATATTATTAGAAGCGAACTAACATAAATTCCAAAGATTCTATTAGAGTTATTGAATCACGGAATTCTCTTTTATGGTATAGATTACTACCACCCTTATATGTCATTTCAAGCATCTTAATAATAGGCATACATAGTAAACAATCTCACTATAGAGCAAAAATGTGATCCCAATGAGTATTACAATTCTTGCAAGTATATACATCTAACTCATACCCTTTTCTCTAAGCCTCGTTATTTGGTAAAATATGCGCTAAAATAATTGCAGTAGCTTATTTCTCTCGAAGTGATTAATTGTATTTACATGAACCTCTAATGAAATTCATAGCTCTGTAGATTAGATAAATTGTTTAGCCACGAGCTAACTAAAGTTGATGAGTAAAGAATGTACATAATGTTCACTATTTGATTAAGTGTTTTAGAACACCATCGCCTAGATTAGATTTTTAGAACTAAATGAAATTTCAACTTCATCATGACCATAAAATCAAGTCATAGTTATAAGGAAAAAAAAACACCATCACCTACAAAAGTAAGCAAGCAAGTTTGATGTGCAACTTTAGTTATATCATCTTGTTTAATTATAAATTGCTCAATATGTTGTTTTTAAGCATAATGCAATAACTCTCAAAGGGAAAAGATGTGACCTGAGATGAGAATATAATAACTTTTAGAGGGGATGAGAGACAATACAATGCACTTGCTTGATTAAATACTAATTTGACCTTTAAGAATTATGTCTTTTACTGCATATGTCTCTTGGATGCTTTATTAGTTGTTAATAATGGTAGTTTAGTTGGAGTATGTCCAAACTAGCTGTCACATTTTTATCATTAACGATGTATCTTGTTGGAAGATGTCTACACCAAGGCAACCTTTTTGTTGGTTGATTTTGATCCCTTTGATAGAATAAACAAAATGAGAAATAAAAAGACACATTAAGACATTAAAGACAAATGACTGATGTGAGATAAACCACTCTAAATGAACTATTATCATGTATGAATTAGTATCTTGCCTGTTCAAGATAAAAACATACTAACAACAAATTGAGTTCAAAACTTGACTTAGAGAGCTTACCAAATATGTCGAGGGTCACTTATAAATATGATTTAATAATGAGAAAGCATTTCGTACTATATTAAGGAAAATATATTGTATTTATCTTTTCCATATTTAGATATGTGATTATTTTGTAAAGACAATCAATTACCTGTAAATAGCTTAATGATAGGCTGATGTTTAGGAGATGATATGGTATATATCTCTGTATAAATTAGTGTTGATGATCAATAAGAAATACACAATTCTCCATAAAATTAATTTCTTCGCTTGATATTTTAGATGGTATCAGAGCCTGATTTGAGGGTCTAGTTTATTGTCCTCCTTTAGCCATGAGCGATGAAAACAAAACCTCAGAACAGCCTATACCTAATCCTTCTCACCCATTCCTTGTCCATCATTCTGACCAACCTGGACATCTTCTTGTGCCCGTTAAGTTAAACGGTGCCAATTATCAATCATGGAGCAAAGCCATGATTCATGCACTCACTGCCAAAAACAAAATTGGCTTTATTGATGGATCCATTGAAGCTCCTTCACAGGTAGAAGAGCCCGCAGATTTTGCACTATGGAATCAGTGCAACAGCATGATTTTATCATGGTTAACGCACTCTGTTGAACCTAATCTAGCCGAAGGTATAGTACATGCAAAAACTGCGCACCAAGTCTGGATTGATCTTCGGGATCAATTTTCTCAGAAGAATGCACCAGCAATTTTCCAAGTTCAAAAATCAATTGCTACAATTACACAGGGTACCATGTCAGTAGCCTCTTACTACATCAAACTGAAGGCGTTATGGGACGAATTAGATACTTATCGAACCCCATTCACCTGCAATCAGACTGCATCGCATTTAGAACAACTTCAGGAAGACAGGTTGATGCAATTTTTAATGGGTCTCAATGAGTCATATAAGGCGGTAAGATCTAATATTCTCATGATGACACCATTACCTAACGTGCGACAAGCATACTCGTTAATAGTGCAAGAAGAAATGCAGAGGCAGTTATCATCAGAACCGGTGGAGAATTTTTCCATTGCTGCCGCTATTCAAAACAAGGTGCAATTTTCCAACTCATCTAAAACTTGTGATCATTGTCATAGACCCGGACATACTATTGATGATTGTCGTACTTTAAAATTTCATTGTAATTACTGTAATAAAGACGGACATACTGAAGATCGTTGTAGGATTAAAAGAAAAGAAAGAGCAGGTAGCAATTCCTCAAGCCAAAATCGTGGAGGACAACGAAACAATGGTAAAGCCATTCCTCAGGCTAATTATTCCGAAGTTTCTCATGAAGAAAAAAAAAATCCTAATAAATTTCAGGGATACTCGGTTGAATATTTACAACAGATAGCACAGGCATTATCCTCAATTAATCAAGCAGCTTCATCTGGTAACACTGATGTGTATGCAAACGCAACAGGTTTGTTTTCGTTATCCAAAGCTTATGCCAATTCTGCCATATCAAACCCATGGATTCTAGATAGTGGTACTACTGACCACGTGTCTGCAGATTCACATCTGTTTAGCCACACTAAATCACCAACCGTTCATTCAGTCAACTTACCAAATGGAATCACTGCTCCAATCACACAAACTGGCACAGTAAAATTCAGTCCTAATATGACCCTTAAAAACGTGCTATATGTTCCTTCTTTTCGTTTAAATTTAATTTCTGCCAGTAAAATTACCAAAGATCTCAATTGTTGCATCATATTATTTCCTGATTCATGTATTTTGCAGGACTTGACAACGGGGAAGATGATTGGCTCGGGTAAACAACATGGAGGACTTTACCACATGATGCCTTCGTGTTCACCCATCCACTCTTGCCAAGTGTCCATCTCGCCTGATCTGTGGCACATGCGCCTCGGACATCTATCTTCTTCACGTTTCAAATTAATTTCTCCTTTGTTATCCTTGAGTAAACACTCCGTTGATTTTTCTAATAATTGTAGTGTTTGTCCTTTAGCAAAACAAACAAGACAACCTTTTCCTATCAGTTCCATTACAACTAAAAATCCTTTTGATTTACTACATTGTGATGTATGGGGGCCTCACAAAGTCGCCACACACTCAGGGGCACGTTTTTTTCTCACTATTGTTGATGACTACACACGTTGCACTTGGGTCCTTTTAATGAGACACAAGTCAGAAACTCAACATCTTATAACAAAATTCATCCAGTTTGTTCGTACACAATTCAATAAAACCGTTAAAATCTTAAGAACTGATAACGGCACAGAATTTCAATCACTTAAAACCTTTCTCCATGATCATGGTATTGAACTGCAAAACACTTGTGTTTATACTCCACAACAGAATGGTGTTGTGGAACGAAAACATCGTCACATCCTAAACGTGGCTCGTTCCCTTTGTTTTCAATCCAGTGTTCCCTTAACTTTTTGGGGAGACTGTGTCCTCACTGCCGTTTACATAATAAATCGGCTTCCTACACCTATTTTGTCCAATCAAACTCCATATGAGCGCTTATATAACAAACGTCCAAACTTATACCACTTAAGAGTTTTTGGTTGTCAATGTTATGCCACCAATGTTCATCCAAAACTCAAATTTGATCCACGTGCTACTTCTTGTATTTTTGTTGGGTACCCAAACGGACAAAAGGGTTATAAACTCTATGATCTTACTACACATCAATATTTTGTCAGTCGTGATGTCCAATTTTGTGAAAATATATTCCCTTTTGCCCAGAATACTTCACAAACATCACAAAACCTACCTCAGCCGCAATTAATTATGGATGCTGATCAGATTTCCTTTTCCACTAGTAATGTCCCACCTTCAGCAACTATAGACTCCTCTACCAGTCCTTCTCCTTCCTCAAATAATTCACCTCATAATTTTTCATCACATTCTCAAATTGTGTCCACACCTTCCGCAACTCTTTTCGACGACCAACCACTTCGTCGATCGACTCGCACAAAACATCCACCACGTTGGCATCAGGAGTACTTTATGCCGCCTGGAGCCAATCACGCTGCCCCAGAAGCAAGTCCACTTCAAAATACCAGGTATCCCATTACTAATTACATGACACTCTCTAACTTTTCACTTAAACACAGAACCTTTTTAGCTCACCTTACCACGCAGGTAGAACCTAATTCTTATGAAGAAGCTGTCCTACATCCCCATTGGCAAAAGGCTATGGATCTCGAATTACAAGCACTGGAACGTAACCATACATGGAGTCTTATTTCTCTTCCTGCAGGTCAAAAGCCTATCGGTTGCCGGTGGGTTTATAAAATTAAATACAATTCTGACGGATCTATTGAGCGCTATAAAGCCCGTCTTGTTGCCAAAGGTTATACACAAGTCGAGGGAATTGACTACCGGGAAACTTTTTCACCAACAGCAAAGTTGACTACAATGCGATGCCTGCTCACAATTGCCGCAGCCCGAGGATGGTACACCCATCAGTTGGATGTCCAAAACGCTTTTTTACACGGTGATTTGCAAGAGATTGTCTACATGACTCCTCCACAGGGACTTCGCCGACAGGGGGAGAATTTGGTATGTCGGCTTCATAAGTCCCTTTATGGACTCAAACAGGCTTCTCGCAACTGGTTTTCCACCTTCTCCATCGCCATACAATAAGCTGGATTCACACAGTCCAAGGCCGACTACAGTTTATTCACAAAAGTTCAAGGAATGTCTTTTACTGCGGTACTCATTTACGTTGATGACATTCTATTGACAGGCAACAGTCTACAAGAAATGAGCCAACTTAAACAAACATTACTTAGACAGTTTCACATCAAAGATTTGGGTCCTTTAAAATACTTTTTGGGCATAGAATTTTCCAGATCCAAACAAGGCATATTTATGTCTCAACGAAAGTATACACTCGATATACTACAGGATGCAGGTTTAATTGGAGCCAAGCCAGAGAAATTTCCTATGGAGCAGCAAATGAAGCTCAATGCAACTGATGGCGAGTTACTACATGAACCAGCCAAGTATAGAAGGCTTGTTGGTCGCCTCATTTACTTGACAGTAACACGGCCTGATATAGTTTACACCGTGCGGATGCTTAGTCAATTTATGGGCGAACCACGGACAACACATTGGAACACTGCACTCCGGTTGTTGAGGTATATCAAAGGATCACCTGGACAGGGTCTTCTATTGCCATCCACGAATTCCTTGGAATTGAAGGCTTATTGTGATTCAGACTGGGCAGGATGCCGTATGACACGACGATCTATTTCAGGATACTGTATATTTCTTGGGTCTTCCTTAATATCGTGGAAATCAAAAAAGCAGGCAAATGTTTCGCGGTCATCTGCTGAAGCAGAATATAGGGCAATGGCAAATGCTTGTTTAGAGATTACATGGCTTCACTATATTCTACAGGATTTGGGTGTGAGAAGAGTAAAACCGACAAAACTGTTTTGTGATAACCAAGCAGCACTACATATAGCGGCAAATCCGGTCTTTCACGAGCGTACAAAACATATAGAGATTGACTGTCATATTGTACGTGAGAAGTTGCAGTCAGGACTTATTAGACCATGCTATGTTCCGACTAAAATGCAGATTGCAGATATCTTCACAAAGGCTTTAGGACGGGATCAGTTTGAAAATCTGAAAGGCAAGTTGGGAGTTCAGAATATTCACTCTCCAACTTGAGGGGGAGTATTAAGGAAAATATATTGTATTTATCTTTTCCATATTTAGATATGTGATTATTTTGTAAAGACAATCAATTACCTGTAAATAGCTTAATGATAGGCTGATGTTTAGGAGATGATATGGTATATATCTCTGTATAAATTAGTGTTGATGATCAATAAGAAATACACAATTCTCCATAAAATTAATTTCTTCGCTTGATATTTTAGATACTACGAGGCTAAGACTAACGTGCAATGTTATAGCAAATGAGTGCTCAAGTAAATGAAACGAGTAGTGATTGAAATGCTCAATGGATGGACTATCACACTAATGAACGACATATCAACTCATTAGTGTAGCTAAAGAGGAATATAATTGTGTCAAATTTTATTTTTATTATTGCATTCAAGACAGATTGAGCAATGAGTACAAGCAAGTTATGTGGGAATTGCAAATTGAATAATAAGAAGAAAAGGATTATGTTAATCTTAATGATATTTCCATCATGGGTAAGAACTCGATAGGCTTGAGGTTTCATCTATCAAGTAAATCTTATATATAGAGAGAGTAAGGACCCATGATAAGAAAATTTAGTTTTATAAAATTGAGTTTTATAATAAATGTAAACTGATACAACGTGAAGGCACTAAAATATGAATTGGAATAGGGGTATTACAAGCCTTGTGTCATAAGAATGGAGTAAAGTGCTAAAACATGTGACTTAAGTAATATGGAATAGTTGGGAATTAAAGGAATCCTATAAAAAAAGAGAAAGTTGTTACCGAATGCAAATCAAACAGTTCTATTAACTTCATGCATGGAAATTAGCAAATTGAGATTGATAATGTACTTGTAAGATCGCAAGACATAAGGACAGACAATACCAATAATTTTGTGAGTTATATTACTGTTATTTTTTATATTGTTTTATTTATGTCTTCATAAGTATAATATAATTATTTTATTTACGTTTTCATAAGATATGAATTTCTCGATCAATTTTTTTATAATGTCAACGTTGACTATTTTTATTTGTTGTGTTTTGTGATATATGTCAAATAATGCTAAAAGGTAGTATGGGGCAAATGAAGCTTTAGAGTTGTTAAATGCATATAAGCAATAGGTGGATGTGATTTAATGCTTTAAAGCTACAAAAATTATCCCATGAGTGCATACATAGGAATCTCAATGGTAACGAAGCAGACAATTATAATCGACAAGGACATAGATTGTTTAAACAGAAAAATGTATACATGGAGATTCTCCCTAATTTTTTGAGAAGGAAATAATGATGACATTATACACAAGAATAATGATATAATATATTATCCTTATGAAGGGTTGGGTGATTGAAAGATACTTGAAAGATGGCAATCTTAAAAGCACAACAATATAAAAATTTTTTTGTTCATAAAAGCTTGAAGATGATTTATTTAAAGTGAAGTCGTAAGGAGATTAGTAGAACTTTTTTCCTTTGTTGAAAACTTGAAGAACATGACTTTAAAAGTGATGCAAAGAGTAAATGGAGCCAATAAAGTAGCATACGTATAGCATGCCATGGTGGCTAAAAAATGGACCAAAAATAAAGAATATGCAAAAGCTCAAATGAAGAGCCTGAAAGTGATGCTTATATGGTAGATAGATTGCATGCAAAGTTTCATGAGTTAATTTGATTGTATGGAGAAGTTATGGGTAGGATGTCTCAAATATAAACTCATCTCTTTAGGTAATCCTAGGATTGCACCTTAAACTAATTTGTGCAGGGAGACATGCACCGCATCCATTGAGCCTAACTATGGTAAGACTAAATATACATAAGATAAACCATGTGATGTGTATGGTGAGTTGCATGAGCATGCAATCAGTTTAATCATTTTAGGTCAATTTTTTAATCAAACATAATTAATTAAATTAAATATAGAGTTAACCGAATCAAACCAAACAACAGATTTAACTAAATTTAACCGAACTAATTCGGTTGAATCAATTTTCATAAATCATAATTACTAAGCAAAACAAAATGAAATGATAACCAAATTTAATCTATCTACTTTAATTGAAATTTGAAAAATCGAATTTAACTGATGATACATACAAAATAACTCTATTAATCTTAAATTTTTTACTAGTCAAACAATAATTTAATTGAAATTTCACAATAATCGAATTTAACCTAAGAGTAGATACAAAATAACCCACTAATTCTATATTTTAAATGTCATCGTTTTTGGTTTCTCTTAATTTGAATAATGTAATTAAATACCTTTTTTTTTTTTGAGCTGAAAGTCGAAAGTAAATTAGCCGAATCAAATTGGTTGATATAACCAGATTGATCGAACTATATGCCCACCTCTAGAAATGTCAAAATTAGTATAGTTGATAAATGGACAACGAAAACACCATTGCCCTTATAGGCCATTTTGTTGTAAAGTTGATAAGATAATCAACATATATAAAGATATTTATGAGCGAAGTCAAACTCGACCTTGCCAAACTCAAAGCTTGATAAATTTAAAATTTTAAAGTTCGAGCTCAGATTCAGGATTAAGTTCATTTCAACTCACACATGTGTACTTCCAGTTGATAAGAATCAAATAAGGATTGATACATATATATACACACACAAGTTAAAATCCTTTTAATGAATTATTCAGAATTAATGTATCACGTGTAAGATTCATATTGTTGCGTCGAGAAACATTAGAGGTACATAATAAAGGTAGCCTTTTCTTTGCTTACTAACATCCCTTTATTCACCAAATCAGTAAACTATTGTGGTCGAGTGGTCTTAAACCTAAGAGGTCATAGTCTCAATATAAGTGAGAAAATCAATCAAATCACATCTGTTAAAATAAATTTAGATCACAATTATATCATGATTATAATTATTATGAACAATCCTTTCAAAAAATAATTGTAATGAAAATAAAACAATACCAATGAATAAAATAAAAAAATTGCTCAAAATTATAAAAAAATGTTAAAATTGAAGGTTAGCATTTTTTTTTTTTTTGCCCTTTAAAATTTGCCTATTAAAAAAACAGGTGGATTTTTGTACAAAATGAAGCAATAAGAACCAAATCCAAAATTTGGTCCCACCGGAAAAATGAGAGGCCAATCGAAGCCAAATAGGTGAAGCTAACGGCATCGGCAAGCCACACGATTATCGTCTCACATATTTTTATATATGAATTCTTCTCAGTGGACACATGGCCATACAACAACTAACATACCCTTTCAATTCGATTTCTCTTGTAAGAACAAGCTTCGTCTTCTTTTTTCTTTTTTTCAGTAGATGTTGTCTGCATATATTTCTGATTTCACTTGCGCTAGTAATTGAATCTCAACAAGCTCAAATGGGGAATAGATTTTTCTTTCACGAAATTGAATACCGTCTTTTTTAGCATAGCTTTTATATGCTGTAATTGTCTGAGTACTGCTTGGCTTTCTAATGAGAAACCCATTGGGATATGTGATCTCATTGTATTGAATTCAGATGGGTCTGGTTTAATTTAGCTTGCTTTGATTGTATGCATTGCTTTCTTAACTGCTCCATTTTTGCTTTGTTGTTCTTATTATAAAGAATTTAAATGAGTTCGGCTTTGTTGTGCTTATTATGATGACATTTTTTCCCCTTGCTTTTCCTTGTCTATTTAGGGGCTATAGAATTGAATTTCAAGAGATCATCACTTGAAAATTCATCTTATTATTGCAAATTCGGGTGATTGCTTTAAGGTTTCAGCATAGCTTAGTTTGATCCAAATTATGTCACTGGTTTCCTTTTCATGTTTGGGGTTTTGAAGAGGTTACACTTTATTGAACTTTGTTTACTTGATCTGGTTGTAAGCAGAAAATGAGACTTTGGTGAAGTATTCTTTTGGATTTCATATTGATTTGTTAAAAAGATGATGCCTGTTTGCTCTGCCACCCCATGTTGTTCCTCTCATCCTCAGGTGAGATTTCACTTTTCATGTGGCTGCCTTAGTATTACTTAATTTATGGTTTTCTTCTTTTATTATGTTCTTCTGCATTGCTGGCTTTTGCATGATTTCCTGCAATCTAAATCAGGAAAAGGGTTGTGCTAGTCGACCTAAAGCTGAGAAAATCTTCGAATTGTGAGAGTAATACTTTCAAAAGTGGTGTCTAGGGTGTCTCCTTTTGGGAAATTTAAACAAAGTAAACAGGGTTTACAATTCATTGCGGCTCTTTAAATTTAGGTTAACAACTGGTGAGATTTTTCTTAAACGTAACCTGCAATAACGGATCAATTTGTCTTCTATTGACATGAAAATGATTGGTGTCTTTCTTTGGTGTTGATACTCTTCTTATGTTTCTTCATATGTCATTTATTAAGAGCCATTTATGAAATTTTATCTCAATTAATAGTAAATTATGATTTCTTGTCTCTCTGAACCGTACTCCACTTCCATGCATATGATGAACATTTTATTCATAATTTTGAAATTTTAAATACAGCAGATATTTTTCCATGGAGGTCTGCGACCTTTTTGTCCATTCCGTAATGATTCTCAATCCAGATGTATTGTAGAAGACAGAGTTGTTTTGGGCTTTCAGGATGGAATTCATCTGCAAAGAATTTCCTTTAAAACTCAAGCTGCAAAATCATTGTACTACAATTTCATTGAAAGAGATGAACAATCAGTGCCTATGAATTTCACTGGAAATCCTTCCTGTGGAGATGGATCTGGTGACATTAAGTGCAATTTATATGATGATTGGGGTTCTTCGGTCGGAACAATAAATGAACTTGACCAGGGAGGGGAGAAAGTAGAATATGTAGAAAGTTATAGCATATCTGATGTAGAAGAAGGACTAATGGACTTAACTAGCCAGCCAACTGAAAGTACAGATAGTTTGACAAGGCCTATGGAATCTGATATTATATCGAATATCATTATAACACCAGAGAATCCAATCCCAGGAACCGACTCCATGGGTGTGGATAATGATTCATTACCTAGTGTGAAGATTAATTTTGATGATTTTATTGGTGGGATTGGGGACTCCTTCAGTACTTCTGTCAATAAGGGGCAAAATGCAGTGAATAACTCACTAGACACAGTTACTTCATCAATAACATCCATTGTGAAAAGTGCTTCTGAAGCAGTGGATAATGCCTTGAGTGGGATATTTTCAGCTGCAGATCAAACAAGAGGATTGGCTGGGAATAGATTGACTAGCTTTTCAAGTGACTTGAAGGAAGTCATGAAGAAAGCAACAGTTATTTCTGTTGATGTGTTGAGAGATATAATTATTGCAGCGGAAGACTCTATAATGAAAGGGGCTTCTTTTGTTGTTTATTCTTATGGGTCTACCAAAGAACTGCTTCCTCCAGAGATCAGGGTTGCTCTAAATTTATCTGAAGATAAAGCAGGACAAATATTGAGGCCAATCGTTACATCTTTTCAACAGGTATTCTTATAGTTATATTGGGCATGCATTTTACTTTAATGACCAAATATTTTGGATAATTCAGTGGCAGCTGTCAGTAAAGATTTTCTTATCCATCTGGTACATTGAATAAAATTAAAAAACAAACCGAACTCACTTCGTATTCTTCTTTTCTTCTCTCTCTTTCTTATTTTCCTTAGTTTTGGTGAGATTTGGACTTAGGGTAGCTCGCTCACAGCGTATATTATTGATGCATGAACTCCTTTTATCAGAGTCACCAGTTAATGTTTTAGCTATGGAGCAATTCTAGTTGAACTCATGGTAGAAATTAGCAGAGTCCTTGCATATAAACCATAATCTCTCAGTCGTGAGCATGCTGAACTTATCTTCCTCTAATGATACTGAATTTCATATGCCACAAGCAGGTTTATATTGCTATTGAGGGACTGGAGAAAAATCTTGGTTTGGATCCTAATGATCCAATTGTTCCATTCTTTCTTTTCATTGGAACCTCGACCGCTCTTTGGTATGGATGTCCTTTTCTGCATAAATTAATTTTGCTATATAATCTGTATTAAAATTGAAACTTTAAGTTTTAATCAGATTTCTGCAGGGTTCTCTATCGGGTGTGGACATATGGTGGGTACTCTGGAGATTTATCTCCTCAATTAACTCTAGAGCTCTTGGCTGGGAGGGAGAAGGCTGTACTTATTGATGTTCGGCCCGAGGCAAGAGACTGTAAATTTTTCTGGCCATTTATTTTATTCAAACAATGTAAAAAAATTCCAATTCTTCCATGAGAGAGCCAAAAGACAAACAAATTCTTCTCTTGTTTTGATTTCTGTTTACTCAATGGTTTCTCCTTTTTCAATCTTTGTCCTTTAATACCTTTTACTTTTAACATTACAGCTGATTCCATCATCAATATTTTTAATGAGTTTTTGTAAAATTGCATTGAGATTTGGTGTTATGTTTTGCCTTTGTCAAGGTTCTGAGAGAAAGAGATGGCATTCCTGATCTACGGCGAGCAGCTCGGTTTCGCTATGCAAGTGTAACTCTACCAGAGGTTGGTTTATATTTATAGAACTGTACTACATGAGGAAGGATCGAATTAACAATCACTTACTTTGAAGTAAATAAGATTGCAGCTTAGCTGCAGCTCCTTTTGGAAGTATATCTTATGTATATCTACTTCATCCAGGTTGATGAGCAACTACGAAAATTGTTAAAGGGTGGCAGAGACGTTGACAACTCCTTAATTGCAGCAGTTATTCGGAACTTGAAAGTTGTTCAGGTATATAGCTTTGAGTCTTATTGTTTTGAAGCTTCTGAAAAGTGTGAAAGTTTTTTCCCTTCCCTTTCTTTGGTTTGGCAGGGAGGGGAAAAACTTAGGCTTGATTTCACTGAACTGTGGGTTGTGACCAAGGGCTTGAGTAAATATTTTTATGAATCCTTCTTTTATTAAAGACTTCTCTCCATCTCATGGTTTTGTCTCAAGGGAAGGAATAACTAGCCACATACTGCAACATTTGAAATGAAATGCAATTTAGTTGAAGATTTATTCAACTAAATTTTAGAGCACCATATCAGTGAAAAATTTGTCTCATACTTGTCCTTCAAATTTTGAGTGGTAGTTCGTATATAATTAGTAGTCTAATGTGCTGGAAGACTTTGCTTGGTAAAATATTTTTTGACAAATGAGCAGTTTTGTGACATGAATATAGTAGGGTTCCTCCTTTTTTGTTAGAATCTGACTGGGAATTTTGTCTCACAATTTTCTTTTACTAATACTTGTAGGACAGGTCCAAGGTCATAGTTATGGATGCTGATGGTACCTCTTCCAAAGGCATCGCAAGAGCCTTAAGGAAACTTGGAGTTAAGGCAAGTATTTTGAAGGTCTAGCTTTCCTTTAAAAGTGAATAAGCCTTTGGGTGAGTCTGAAACAAGAGAAGGAGAGTGTTACAAGAACTTCATATGCAGCTGAAGTGATTCTAGCTTGACATTATTTGGAATTAAAACTTGAATTGCTGAATACCTCTAAAGTTCCTTTTGTTTTTAACCGGATATAATTTTTTTTAAAAGCCAAATCTGATGCACAGGGTGCGTATATGGGTTATTTAAGAATGTAACACAAGAAATACAAAGAAAAGAAAAAAAAAAAAACAAATAAATACGGAGAAAGGAAAATGTAACAGAGAAACGGGTGCAGAACTAAAAGACACAATTTGTGCTCTGACGTTCAGTAGTTTAAAAAATCAGTGAAAGGGAGTAACAGATGAATTTTCTCTCTCACTATAACTGCGATATCAACACCTATTAAACTTTTCAATTGCAACTCCCACATTCTCAAAAAATTGTGATTCTTTTTTGCCATCCAAAGACAACATGACATACAAAAGAACATCTCCCACACATGATCTCCTTCCAAGTCACTGTTCTTTATTTGCATAATATTGGAGCTGATTCAGGCATCAGCCAATCAATCCTAACTAATTGATTCCTCTACCCTAGTATACGAAGCAATATTTGAGTAACATTTCCTCATATGGCTTGTCCAGCCAACACCAAAGTCATCTAAAAAGTAAAATCTGTTCAAGAGATTTCTTTTCATTGTAAATCTTTTGTAGAGGTCCCGAAAAGTCACTTTAGTTGATGCACTAGTATGCCATATGCTTTTTCTAGGGAAAAATTGCCCCAAGAAACATCTAACATCTCATAAAAATACTTTTAGCACCAATTATTATTATTATTATTTTCTGCAAAAATATTTTCGATTATGTTGTAAAATGCTTGATAAAACCTCATTTTTCATTCAAGTAATTCTTGATATAGGTTTAGCACAAGAGATTTGACTTCAGGATCTATAGAGGAATACTTCACAAAGTATATTGTTAGTTCATCTTAGTGTACATTCCCGCTTTAGTTCAGATCAGTGACCTCAGTTCTGTCATTGAATGAACATAGGGTGCCAATAGCAGAGCTGGATGGTTGTGTATATGGTTTATGAGATGAAACTTTATGTACTTTACTACCACATATAACAGGTACTATGCTTCCTAAAATATATACTATTCTGGCTGGAGAAGAGAACAGTATTCTTTCTAGGGCAAGAAAAAATGTCCATTTTGATGTTTTAAAGCTGGATCTGCAGGAAAGCGGGGCCTACTGCTAATTAATTGGTTATATTGTCCATGACAGAGACCATACTTGGTCCAAGGTGGCTTCCAGTCTTGGGTAAAACAAGGTCTCCGATTCAAGGAACTTAAACCAGAGACAGCACTAACTTTACTGAATGAGGTATTACTGCATTCCTGCTGCATATCTTCTTAACCTGTAACAAGTGTCTAGAGATTTAGAATTCCCCTTAATAATCATATATCAATAATCAATGTCAAAAGGTTAATGTTAAGTTTCTTAGATTATATTTCATAACACATGCTATATATGATGTCTCATGCGTACTCCCTCATTCTCAATACCTGATCTCAGTCAACATGGATAATATGTAAACTTCAACAGTACGTGATTCTTGTGATCGTTCAGCAAGCTCAATAATTTTAAAGTCATTCAAGTGTATGAAAATGTGCTGACTTGGCAGATCAGGCCCCCATGTGGTAGAAAAAGGTCCTTGTAAATAAAAAGCAATGACTGATGCACAGGATTAAATTTTGTTTAACCAATTGTTAACAGCACCATTTTTTTTTTCATTATGTTTTGCTAACATGTGTTATTCTTTTCATGATTTGGACGTAAGGTGATTAATATAAGTTCTTCAAAATACACTTGACAAGAATTTATTACCTTTTTCAGGAAGCTGAGGCAATACTAGAAGATCTTAGTCCTTCTCCATTGCAAGTCCTTGGTTTTGGTGTGGTAAGACTTACAATAGTTTTGCATTATCGTTAGTTTAAATGTAGTCTTGTACTGTTTCTGCGTTTTTGTTTGTCTAATTAGGGTCATCTTTGAAATGATCGAGTCTAAAAGATGGGTTGAAGGGGGACTATATATCTTTTTATGATGTATGCACTAAAGGAATTGTAACATGTTCTGGAAGTTCATTCATATAATGGAGAAAAAGAGGGCACGGGTAGTTCCTTTTATTTCAAATTTCTTCTTCTTTATGTTATAGATATGTGCTTGTATCGATTTTTGAATTTCTCCTGGGAGATGTCTGAACTCTGCATGTAATTTTTTTTTATATCATTAAGCAATAATTTGGAATCTCACCATGCAATCTCTTGTAAATTCTTCACTTATAATTGTTTTCATTTCATGGGCAGGGTTCTGTTGCAGTGTTCTATGCATTATTAGGTGTGTATTTTTTTTTCTTCCTTCACAGATTTTAAATTTATGATAAGAATAAATGGAACTGAAATAAGTGACCAAACTGAACTTTGATCTCTAACTTATTGCCAATATGTATCATGATGTGTTTTTAAAGTGCAGATGGTGTCTACAGTTATTTCCATTTACTTATAGACTGTTTCTATTAGTTATTAAGACTTGCCTTTTTATTTATACAAGAGTATGTTACAGAGATATTCTAGCTATTAGGTTACCAACATCCATATTTTGACTACTCGGAATTTCTTGTGATATTCTTTGTTGTTTCTCAAAGCTGAGATGATCATACATTTGACTACTCGACATAGCTTAGCTTAAAAAAAATTATTAGATAACATCCATTACTTGGTTGAGAAAGTCTACACCATGTTAACTACCAGCCATTCTGGGTTGGATATTCTTTTTTCCTTTTTTCTTTTCTATCATTTCTTTCCTCTCTACATTTATTTTTCTAAATGTCAATACTTTTCTAGTATTTCTCTGTATTTCTTTGGCGTAGCCTTCTTGCCAACTAAGCATGTATTTTATTACAGAGTGGGAGAAGACATTACAACTTATTGCTGTTGTTGGCCTAGCTCAGGTATCCATTTCTCCTTTCACAGCGCTCTACAATTTTTTTTTTTTTATATTGCAATCTATGTGTAAGTTTTTTCGTGTGAACTTCATATCTCTTAATAGTTAAATATTAAAGTTCAAGAGTCATCATGCAATGAACCATTTGGCTAGACCATGACCAATGGCTTTAGCTGCAATATGTTTCATATCATAGGAGAGGGAAGCAGGGCATTAATAGTAGAAATATCTATTGGTTTGTCCAATTCACGTATTATGATAAGTATAACATATTGGTATGATAATTTTTCATGTGCCGAATTATTTTTAGCAATCCCTGTGTTTGCTAATTCTTGGGTCTTTACACTCTACTAGAGTATTTATCGACGGGTTGCTTCATACGATGGCCCTGAAGATTTTAGGGAAGATGTGAGGTAAAAACTACTCTTTTCAAGTTACTTTTGTATTTGCGCTATCACTCATTGCATTTCATACATTTGATCATTAATAAGTTCGAAATCAAAATGGACACAGTCATCCATTCTTTTCTTTTCTTATTATTATTTTTTTTTCATTTGAATATCTCTCTGAATGAATTAGAAGTTCTCAGTGAGATGGGTAAAAAAACTTATTAGACAACATTGACTATTGATAACTAATAAGTTCTACCTATTGGTGGCTTGAAAATTTTTTTACATTGATATAATAGTCTACAGTGTTATTCTGTAAATTCCTGGACTGACAGGATGGCCAAAATATGAGTCATCCCTTCTTCACAACTAATAATAAGTTTTTAATAATTAAGACTATTTTACTTTTAATGCCAGAAATCCACTCCTAAGATTGGTCTAATGTTTCAACTGGAAGGAGCAAGAAAATTGTGGGGGAAACCAGAGACATGAATTAAAATATATCTGTTGCATATATGCGTCATCTGAACACTTTTGGATGCTCAATTAGCACTAAGATCTCCCGATGTTGATGTTTAATCCAGCTATTAGGTTACCAACATCGATATTTTGATACCTACATTGGCCATTTTTATCTAGTCATTTACTGGTTTTGAGGTTTGATATGCCTTTTTCCAGACCAGTTTTTTCGAGTTGCCTAGATATAAAATATTGGTATTTTCTAAATTATTATTTGTTTATTCATTTATCACTTGAAGACGGTTGCTTGCTCCTGTGAGGCTTGGAGCTCAGGCATTTTCATGGGCTGCTGGAAAACTTGAAACCAATGGCCTTAGACTCCCCACATCGCCTTCATCAGTAGATGTTCAAAGCCGGGTGCTGCAAGCTGCTGCAAAACATGAATCTCAACCATCCGATACCGAAGGAGTTCAAAATCCATCCACCTCTGAATCAGTGGCTCAATAAATGAGAACGTAGATTTTTCCCAAGCATAGACTGGATTTTTGCTTGATGGATATCGCTCGAAGATTGTTGAACTTGGCAAATCTTTACAATGTATAAAGAGTACTAAATGCCCCCCCGGTGTCCGACCTCTTTGAAAACGAGTTTTGTACATCATATCAAATCAAGCAAGCAAGTTTGTATATTTCATCAATAATATATTCCTCGTGATAAGTGTATAGACTTCCAGTCACAATGATACTTGTGTTCCTGCAAATCAGCTGTTAATTGATATGCACAAGCTATTGGTATTATTTAAAACTTTTTAAATAGAAAGAGAATGTTCTTTTTAGTTTTCTTTTAACTACGTATTTAAGCAGTATCCACTATCCAGGGTACTTGATCTTTTTGAAATTGATATATATGGTTCTTAAGGCATGTTTTGTTTCCCTTAGAAATTGAATGAGAATGAAAATGTATATCTAAATTTGTAAAGAATCTATTCACCAAAAAAAAAAAAAATTGTAAAGAATCTTATCCTAAGTTTATATAAACAACTAAATAAAATGTGTTGTTATATTAATAATTATATTTAAAAGTATACATCCTTCAACATAAAGTTTTTCTAGTCAAATGTAAAACTATTTGAGAGTTAAACATATTTTGACCCAACTTGAACTCATATAATTTTCACTATAGCTATTTAAAATGTCTCAATATCCTCGTGTATGTTACGGTAAAATCAACTGCATTAAACCTGTTGATGGCATTATATCAAATTGTGCCGATCACAAATTGTGCCATTAGCAGCACTCAATTTCGAACAATACACCTTACACCTCAAATTCAAATCTAAATCTATAATCATTTCAATTACCTATCCGAATGGACTTTTAACAAAGTTTATGTCCTTGTGGATCAAAAACAGAAAAATCTTAGTCTAAATGATTCATTTCAATTCTAATTCCAGAGTGAACCAAACATAACCTTAATTTAATATAAGAAATATGATGCATCTTGACACTAATTAGTTAAAGATAACTCTTCATTCATTCAAAAAACATACAAGAAATTCTACCAACTTAATGATGGCTGCACAAGAGTTAATCTCAATATTGTTTCTTCTCTTAACAAGCCAACACAAAGCAAGAATTGCAGAAATACATTACAAGGCAATGGGCATATTGGGATTCTAATTGTCACCTATCATCGGATCTCAATTGGGCATGTTTGCACTTGGTCCTTTTTTGTTTCCCATAACCACCATAGGTGGTGGAGATAGTAACCCTGCCCTGAATAGAATGCTTCGCACAGGATCAGTAGGCTGAGCTCCAACTGATAACCAATACCTGCATCAGAGATGAAAGGAAAGAATAACTAGAGAGTCATAGAACAAGTATGTATTTTGCGTGCACGTGTCCCCATTTGACCGATTAGATATATCAAAAATTCTAAAAAAGTTCTCAGTTTTCTGTTCCTTTAATATAAACTTCTCAACTGAAATACTCAAAATTCCACCAAAAATGTTAAATGGTTCGAATTCCATTTGGTCTGCTACATAGTACAAATCAGCAGAAGTTAAATCAGAAGTATATATAAAGTTACGGCAAAATATGACATCCCTTGTGTTAGAAAATGGTGCTACAAATCCAATTAATGAAACTCGGATCAAAAGTAAGACAATGAAGTCTGCACACGAGGCTTGAAGAATTAAATACTAATGGAAGAGCATGTATTTAAATTTGCAAAATTTGTTTCAGAAACTACCGTAAATTCTTGACCAGCACCATTAATTTTCTGTCTCATGTCAAATATTTCAGTTTAGGTCACAAGGTGAAAAACTACAGTGAAACTAACAGAGTCAGACTGATGAGCTTACCATAAGCAAGCATCTGAGTAAGTTGCACAAGTATTAAAAGAACCCATTTGCAAGGATTGACCTATGCATTATTCTACCGAGTTGGATAAGAGTATGCAAAAAAGATTACTACAACGACAACAACTAAGCCTTAGTCCCAAACTAGTATGCATATACAAAAAAGATTAAGAACAGAAAAAAAGTAATGTAACCCATTGCATAATTTGCATTTGCTCGTAAGTCTAAAGTTGGAGAGAGTATGTCCAAGAAATTCAACAGAAGTTAAAATGTAAAATTGGATAACGCAAGTATTGCCACTAAGCCATCATCCCTCAACAACAGACAGCATAAAAAAAAATTCCCTTCATAAATTAAGTTCAGCAGCGGAATAAGTATCTCCAAATGATGAATTAAAAACCAAATTGAATTTGAGAAGAAAACTGAAGTAAATAATGGCTTACTCCACTAGATCCAATTTGAGGCCCACTCTCTTATCATCCTCATCACCTGTTAAAAATGAGGAAGAGAAAAAATTAATGATCAATTCTTGACAAGAAGTTCAAGCCTTGGAATACAAAAAATATAGCGTTATATTTATGTATATATATATACAAAAAAATCATTAAAGACCGTCAAAGATTTCGAACAATAAGTCAAATCAGATTAATATTTGCATCACCCAATTTATGAAAATGGCCCCAAATCGTTTTCAAGGATTTTCCAAATGTTTCTATGCAGGAAACGTCTCCGAGACGTGGAAACAGCAGCCAAAGAGAATTTCTGTGCAACATAGTTTTCCATTCTCACCCTACTACTTCTGAGATGTGAGCTCCATTTGTTTTCAAAAAATAATTTAGTTGAAAAATATTTTCTGAATTTTTCTACTATTTTCCTGAATTAAATCATTTTAAAAAAATGATTTCCTTTTTTCAAAAGATGAAAACGTTTCTCAAACTTTGACAAACTTATTGCAACGTTGTAAACTTCACATTTATTGATCACTACCAGTAAACACTAGTTATCCAATATGTTGTATGGAAACAAAAGAGTGGAAGTGCAGAAATGTGAAAACGAAGGTATTTTTAAAAATATAGGAAATAGAAACGATAGAGAAACACAAAAATATAAATAAAAAAAGGTTTATATATTTATAGATATAAAAAATAAATTACTATAAAGCATTAAATATATTCAACAATAAATCAAGTCTAATCAATATTTAATCATATTCAAAAGAAAAAAAAATTTATAAATTCCATACTCATAAAAAGTACATGTTTTATGAATTATTTATGTATTTATTTTAACGAGAGAAATGAATTTTTGAGAGAAAACATTGTATTTTCCAAATTACGCAATTCATGGAAACGGACTCCAATAGTTTCCGAGGAGCTTCCAAATGTTTCTTGCACGGAAACTTTTCCGAAATGCGTTGGAAAACAGCGGCCAGGGAGAGTCTCCGTACAACCACCCATCACTGGCAACCACTGACGGAAGGAAGGAGCCAGGGGTGGCCCCGCCCCTCAGCAAAATTTTCTTTTTAAAAAAATGCGCCTCTAAGTTTTTAAAGACTTTCAATTTATCGTTTAAATAGTGTATTTTTTTAATTTAGCCCTTCCTAACTCTTAAAAAAAAATTTTCGTCCCTTTTTCTTCAATCCTGGCTCCGCCATGGCCGGCAAAAAACACATTATTTTTATGCATGTTTTCTCATATTTTCACAATAAGTTCTTAAAATATGAAATTTCTATATTTTTAGATATTTATGCCTTATAAATTAAAATTTTTAATATTCTTTAGCTAATTTTCAATATTATAACAAAAAACAGAATATAAATTGTATGGAAAATGTTTTCCAAAATTCCAAAAGCTAGTTGTTTTCCAGAAACAAAACAATTGGAGCCGTGGATTAAGTTTTATTTTTTTATTTTTTATACAGAACTGAAACACCCATATTAATCTTATTGGAATGAAACTCTTCTCTTCTATCACAGAGAAAAAGTCAATGTAGATTCAAATGAAATTGAAAAGGAAGTGTAAAAGAAAGTATAATAATTGTCTTAGGAAATAACAAAATGAAATCAATTTTACAAAATCCCTATTCAGAATAAACAAAACCCACTAATTTAAAGCTCATAATTTCTCTTTTCATTTGCCTTTTCTCATATTTTTTCAAAACCAAACGGAAATACCTGCCAAGGGATTATAGAAACCAAGAACTTGAAGATGCCTTCCATCTCTAGGGGATTTGCTATCAGCAGCTATGATCCTGTAAAAGGGTCTGTTTCTGCATCCGCATCTCTCCAATCGGATCTTCACGGCCATTTGGTCTCTCGTAGAAACTCACCTCGCAGATTAGATAAGATTGCTATTACTAATTTACTACAGGAATGTGGCTCTAGCTCGTTCAGGGCTTTTACGATGAGGGCTTTTGGCGTTTTGTATGGGGTTTTTAGATAACGGGTTTTTTCGCGATTTGTATGGTTCCAGCTCGTTCAGGGTTTTAGGATAAGGGGTTTTGGCGTTTTGTCCCTTGTGTTTGCTTGATCAAAATGACATAACGTTTACCGGGGCAGAGGCAGACGAACAAAGCTAAAAATCAGTTTTGGACAAAAAAGCCCAGCCCAGCCCAGCACAGGTCCATCGACCACAGATAAAATGCGAAGCCATTAAACAAAACGGCAAAGGAAATGACACACGACGATTGGACCACTGAATCAAAATCAAATTTTCTCCAGAACTAACAGAGGAAGAACTCTCTAGGGTTTACCGGGTTCAAATCTCCCAAGCAGGTGCTCTCTCTCCCCCCTCTCTCCTTCTCTATACTATTTTTAGAATTCTGTTTAGCTTCTTTTTAGTTGGAGCCATTGTTAAGACGTTTCTGTGCTTCAAGATATAACCATGGACATCGAATTTTTTATACTTAGTACCTAATTTCATATTTTAACTATGGTTTTCATTGCTGTTATTGTTGCTTAGCTCAAAATTGCCTCATTCAGTCTTATTGAAAGATGAAATATCTCTTTTATTATTATGAGTTCGATCTTAGGATTCATTGCTCAACTGAAAGACGTGCTTTTATTTTCCCTCGACACTGATGTAGAAACTATATTCGATTTCCCTATGAGATTTTCTGGTTTGAATTTGGTGTAATTAGGTGTTTTTGTTGGCTCTTTTACCTTTTATGGCCATTTTGAGGTGAAGCAAGAAAAGGGGGTGGGGTGAGGATTTGACTCGGGGGTTTTGAACTTGTCAAGCTCGCTATGGCTATATATCTTAGGTGGCAAAGCTAGATATCCTCGTTTTTTTCGAGCCTGGCTGCTTTGTAACTCAATAAAATGCCTCAACTATTTCATCTTCTTTGTGTTGTTGTATTCATTTGCCAAGCTAGTTCAGGTTTGTTTAATTCAGATTATTAACCACCCACCCACCCCCCACCCCCCCACAACCCACACACATGAAAGAAGACGAAGAAGAAGAAGCAGCAGCTCATTTAAATAGCGGAACCATAGATGCAAGTGTTATTAGGTGTTTTAGTGCTAGCTCTTCACCTTTAATAGATTTGATAATCAAGTAAGGAGGTTGAGGATTAAAATATCAAGTTTCGGAATATTTGAATTGAATACCTTAGTTGACAATGCCTCAAATTCTAGTTTATAAATCTATAGGATATTTCTCCAATTCCATCTTGTTTATTTTTATTTCAAATGCTGACTGCTTTGAGGTTTGTTTTTAATTCAGGATAGTAACAGAAAAAAAAGGATAGGAACTTGTTGAAATAGCCGAGACCAAGATGCAAGTTGTTCCTCGAGAGAGTGACAATCCTTTGCCTGTCTCTCACCCAAGGCCGATGGACTGGTCTGCCGTCCCTTATACTGGTCCACCGGGTCCTGGGCCAAATGGAAAGCAACGGACATCAAGCTTGGAATCACCTATCATGTTACTCACTGGTCATCAGAGTGCTGTATATACAATGAAATTTAATCCAGCAGGAAATCTCATTGCATCTGGATCGCATGACAAAGAAATTTTTCTTTGGTATGTCCATGGGGAGTGCAAAAATTTCATGGTGTTGAAGGGGCATAAAAATGCTGTTCTGGATCTTCACTGGACTACTGATGGCTACCAGATAATATCAGCCAGTCCAGACAAAACCGTCAGGGCATGGGATATTGAGACTGGTAAACAGATAAAGAAAATGGCAGAACACTCATCTTTCGTGAATTCGTGCTGTCCATCTCGGAGAGGGCCTCCACTTGTTGTTAGTGGATCTGATGATGGAACCGCAAAACTTTGGGACATGAGGCAGAGGGGTGCCATCCAAACATTTCCAGATAAATACCAAATCACAGCTGTCGGCTTCTCTGATGCATCAGATAAGATCTTCACAGGTGGTATAGACAATAATGTTAAGGTATGGGATCTGCGCAAAAATGAAGTAACAATGAAACTTGAAGGCCATCAAGATATGATTACTGGTATGCAGTTGAGTCCTGATGGCTCATATCTTCTTACTAATGGTATGGACTGCAAGCTCTGCATTTGGGATATGCGCCCATATGCACCACAGAATCGCTGTGTTAAGGTACTAGAAGGGCACCAACACAACTTTGAAAAGAACTTGTTGAAATGTAGCTGGTCACCAGATGGAAGCAAAGTTACTGCTGGTAGCTCAGATCGGATGGTGTATATATGGGACACAACTTCTCGACGCATATTATATAAGCTTCCTGGCCATACTGGATCTGTCAATGAGTGCGTATTCCACCCTACTGAGCCTATCGTTGGATCTTGCAGTAGTGATAAACAGATTTATCTTGGAGAGATCTGATTATGATGTTTTAAGTGGACCAAAAAGAAATTACACTTAGCATTGAGAATATTTCGGAGAGCTAAAAATGTCAGTATCCTACAAATTTGGTGAATAGATTGTATTCCTCCTGTAGTTTCTTGGCTGAATTTGACTTTACTATTTAATGCTAAAACATTCTTACTTTTTTACTGAAATATCAAGTTTGAACCTTGACCATGTATGCTAGATGGAATGTGCTGCTAGAATCTTTGTCTGAATCAACTGATTAGTAATGGTTAGACCAGTTCTTTTTGCGTTCTTGTTATATTATTAATAAGCAATATTTTGGTTCGAACCAGTTTGGTATCACGTTGGATAAGGAATGATGTGAAAATTTGTTTCCAATTTTAGGTTTGTGGTCTTTTCTTTCTACCAAGAGAAATGTTGCAGGTTATGTTGCTGATGTTTCAAGCAGTCTGGGTTCTAATTACGCTAGCTCTGAAGTTGCTGAAGAAATCCAATTTTTTGATGGATAGAATTGTTTGAGCGGAGGCATATCGACTTGTAATATGCTAAATCATTATTCAGTTCTTTATTTGGCTGAAATGTTACTGGTAATATTGTTACTGGTTGCTTATTTATTTAATTTGTTCTTCAAGAAAAAGAGAGAAAGAAAAAGAAGTATAAATCTTGAAAAAAAAAATTTAGGCATTGAAATTTTAAAATTAGTTTTTTAGTACAAGTAATGGAATATACTAATTAATGCTAATTAATCTTCTTTTTTGTATCTAACATGACTTTTTAAAAAAAAAAAAAAATTAAAACATGACTTAAATGTAAACTAAAACTTGTAAGAAAAATGTTTTAGACATTAATAGCAAACATCACGTTAGTTTTAAGACTTCCAATACTTTAAAGTAGTGTCAAAAAAGAAAAAAATTCAGTATAACCCGCCAATTCCAAAATCCGTCCCACATAATGCAAATTTCCTTTTTTTTTTTTTAATTATTTTTGACAAAAAAGTTACCTATATCTATTTCTTAAGCTTAAAAAAAAAAAAGAAAAAGCAAAAAAGAAAATTATCCGTTGGAACTCCCAGATCGCAAATCTGAATATATGAAAAGGAACTAGCCGTTAGTAAAGCAAACGGTCATTCCCTACTCCTTATATAACAATTACAATAACTCAATAAGCAACTCCATTCTCATCATCATCTTCTTCTTTCTTCTTTCTTCTTTCTTCTTTTAGTATCTTAAATTTAACTCCGTCCAATATATATCTCAGAAATGGGTGTCTTTATCAACCATAACCAATCTTGTGCTTCAGTAGCTCAATCTCACCATCGCATGCACAAGATCTTCTTGATCTGCAACTACATTCTATTGAGCGCAGCCTCTAGTTGCATCTTCCTCACTCTCTCTCTCCGCCTATTCCCATCTCTCTGCGGCTTCTTCTTCATCCTCCTCCACATCTTCACCATCATTGGCGCCGTCTCCGGTTGCTCCGTCGCTACAACTGGATCAAGCAAATGGTATGCGGCTCACATGGTGGCTACTTCACTAACTGCAATATTTCAAGGCTCCGTTTCAGTGCTTATTTTCACGCAGACCGGAGACTTTTTAGGGTTTTTGAAATCTTATGTTAGAGAAGAAGACGGTGCTGTTATTTTGAAATTGGCTGGTGGACTCTGTGTTTTGATTTTTTTCTTGCTATGGATTGTTTTGACTTTGGCGTTTCTGTTGAGGTATTATGCTTTTGTGGAAGGAAGTAATGGCGACGTCCGTGGCCGTAGTGGCGGCAGATTTCAAGAAGAGGAGATGAAGAATCCTTGGTCTTTGAATGTTTAGAGTTAATTAATTCATTCATTTAATTGATATATTAATTATATATTGCAAGTAATATTTTTTTAATTATTTCTTAGATTTCTTATTATTATTTGGTTCTTTTTCCACTTTTTGTTAATTACATTACTAATTAATTAGGCTTTTCAAAGAAATCAGTAGTGGTCTTTTTTTTTTTTTTTTTGTGTAATTTTGTCTTCATTTATGAAGAGATGTTTATGCACTTTTAAATATAAAATTTATTTATTTATTTACCATAAAAAATATTAAACAATTAATGAGGTCAAATTTCAGAAATTAAATAATTCTCTTTTTTTTTTTGTCAAATTATAAATGCAAAATTAGGCAAAAGCTTTAGTTTTTTTTTTTTCATTATAATAACTTAAAAATTTATAATAAACCCTAAGTATATATTTTCCAATTCTGAATAACTTAATTAATTGCATGTCCTAAAAAAAACTTGATATCATATAAAATTATATTTATAATTTTTCATACAAAATAAACTTGAATCTTCTTCTAATAATATTTATTACTCTTATTATTAAAACCACTATTACTGTAATTTTCCTCTCATTAGCATTGACATGATTTTGCCATATAAAATATTTGTCGAAGAACTAATTAATTATGTTAATTACGATTTTTTTTCATATAAAAATTTGTGCAAAATACACCCAAATGATTAAAATTGTAAATTGTATATTGACTAATTTTCATATATCATTTTATTTTTCCGCACTTTGATTTATAAAATTAAAATCGCATTTATTTTATAAAATATTATTATTTTCAATACGTGTATTTTGTACTGACAAATAGTGACAAATGAAAATTGACAAATCAATAAAGAATTGATTATTACACTACACAAAATCAATTCCCTTTCAACCAAGTTTTAGAAGTTAAAAAAAAAAACAAAAATTTATTGTTTGCTATAGGGAAATTCCATGAAATGGATATCTTTATCAGATTAATGGATTATTACAGTACACAAAATCAATTCCCTTTCAACCAGTTTTAGAAGTTAAAAAAAAAAAACAAAAATTTATTGTTTGCTATAGGGAAATTCTATGAAATGGATATCTTTATCAGATTCATTGAATTTGGACACAGTCAACTTAATATAAGAACGAAATAAAATAAAATAAAATAAAATAAAATAAAATAAAATTAGACACTAAAAAAATTATAGAGTCTATCTTATACTTTCTTTATTTACTCATTTAGGCTTTCTGAAAGATTTTTAAATTTATTTTATAATTATAATTATAAGCCGGTCATTCTGTATTTTGTCTCGCTATTAAGTAAACATGTCCACACCATTTCAATCTGTAAATGAAGATTCTATCTCTTTCCCGCCAAAGAAAGGTCCCTTCTTCTAACGATATCAACTTCTCTCGCCTCACCTTAAAAATGCCATTGATTACTCAAAGTTCAACTCAACATTTGAGATTTCGAATCTATCTTTAAAGGTTTTTTTTAATAAAATTAATTATTTTAGTAATTTTTTATTAAAAATTAAAAATTTAACGTCATAAAAGTTGATCTTTTATAAAAAATTATTTTAATATTTAAAAATTAATTTAAAATCTATGCTACTGAATATTATAAAAAAAAAATTATAATCAACCTAACGGTTGGAAACTCACGTGGAAAAAAATTATTCACGTCGAACACAATTTCCTCTCTCCTCAGAAGAAAAAAAAAAAAAAAAACACAATTTCCTCTCTCCTCATCAGAAAAAAAAAAAAAAAAAAAAAAGAGAAAGATGTTATTAATCGGTAGATCTTTTTTTTTATCCCCAAAATCGATCCATTCTTTCTTTATTTTGAAAATTTAATAGTTTTTTCCCTTTTTTACCCTCTATTTCTTAACTGTATTACATGTTATGGCCCAATACACCGCACAATAGGATATTCGCATACGCTGGCATATTGGGCCCACCCAAAAATTAAACGACAGCTCGTGCGTAGGAGAGAGTCGAATGCTGTAACATTTCTGGAAAAAAAAAAATTACTGGGCATTAAAACTCTTTACTATTTATATATGCCAATAGGAAAGGGCAAAATGACGCAGTTTTCTGTTATCGGCAGTTTCTTCACAGAAAAAACTCCAGTCCGTAGAAATGACAATATCTTCTTCTCTGTTGATGAATCAGTTGACTTCTCCACTCTTCAAATCGCAAAAGCCAGACCTGCTATTGCTTTCTTCCTCTTCCTCCTCAACAGAGCTCCTCCGCAAACACTGCCTTGTTGCGGGTACCGCCGCCAAGTACAATAAGAAGTGTGCTTCCGTTCCTTCAATTGTATGCAAAGCAGTGTCCGTTAAGCCTCAGACTGAAATTGAAGGTCTCAACATTGCCGAAGATGTCACTCAGGTTTGGTTCTTTTGCACTATTGTGTCGCAATTTCGAATCGGGTTTGTTTCAATTTTGAGAATTTTGAAGGATTTTTTTTCCTTTTTGTGTGTTGTGACCAATGAGTGTTTTAATAGATAACTGAACCATTTCTGGATGGCTTCAATGGATGTATGATTTATATTTGGTTTAATTTATTGACAATTTGATGCTACTTGATTTTCTTTTTTATAATATTATACACGGTTTTTGAAGGTTCAGAGCTGTTTATGTGCCTTAACAATAGGTTCTTTCTCTCTATTTCTATTTTTTTTTTCTTTTCACAATGAATTATCTCTGTCGTGCTTTGTAAATCAACTAAAGGCACTCAAGCTGCTGGTTTTTCTCCTTATTTTCATTCTCTTACAACGGAGTTGTTAATGGCTTGTTCTGTGAACCAACTATAAACTAGGGTCTAGAAATTTGCATTAGCGGAGAGAAAAATACATACATATTTAAATAAACGCTCTGCACATGCGTAGGCAGACACATATGTATACATTTTTGTCTTTTCAATTGTTCTCTAAGTTGTTAATAATCATATTTGTTAATATTTTGGATGAAAAAACAAAACAAAACAAAACAGGATATATAATATATTTTTCAACAATTTTTCGCATTTATATTATTATTTTCTTTTAGTTCAATTACTAGGAAGGAGATTTATTATGAAATAAAATTTACTTTAATGTAACTCCTAGATAATCTTATCATGTATATTGTTACTTTTATTCTTTATATATACATTGGTTAGTTTTCAATTGAGAGTTTGAATTTGCAATCTCACAAGTCCAAAGACGATTCTTTCTAATATCAATTGGTCAATTAGACAAAGCTTACTAATAGAAGTATGACTTTTAATATATATTACTGAGAAAAATTTTGTTCGCAGGACTAGAAAAAGATGATACTAAAAATATAAAACTTAAACTCAGAACATACATAAGTGGGTTAAGATCAAATCAAAGTAAACTAAACTAAATAGTAGATAAATTCATTTTAAGTTCAAAAAGTTGAATAATAAGTTTAGTTCAACTCAAATTACACTAATTAATTTTTGAAGCTCCTCAAAAAAAATATAAAATTATCAAACTCTAATTATTAAGTGGAAAAATATTGTGTAAGAGCAATATAATAATGTGGGGGCAAATTTAAATGATTAAGTTATACAAAAATGTTTACACATATATATATTAAAAGGACTAGTATGGGGTAAGTGCCCCATTGGCCCCATGCTAGATCCATCCCCAAACAAAAGAATTTGGTTTCTTGGTTATTTATTTATATTCTTGGTGTTTTGTAATACAGCTTATCGGGAAAACACCTATGGTCTACCTAAATAACATTGCAAAGGGGTCTGTTGCAAACATTGCTGCGAAGCTTGAGATCATGGAACCATGTTGCAGTGTCAAAGACAGGTGAGAATCGTTAAATGAGAATCTTAGTCCTCAACTTTTTTTTGGGTATCTTGTAGTTTAACTCAAAAGGTCCCCAATGTTATTTTTCATGAAAAATGGCTAATGTATTGACCTGGATACACTGTTTAAACTTCCAATATAATTAAAATGAAATTAGGTTCCCTGGAAAGGAATGTAGCAGTTGCTTTTGTAATGATACTTTTGCCTACAGCAAATTAATTCTTTGAGCAAGTGTTACTATGTTTTTGTGTAACTGTAACAATCTGGTAAATAACTGGTAATTTCTCATCAGAATTTTTAATATTTGATTTCAGAATAGGCTATAGCATGATAATTGATGCTGAGAAGAGAGGAGTTATAACACCTGAAAAGGTAATAATTTCTTGTCCGTGGTTTGGAATTTGTAAATAAGGTGTTACAGGCTTGAAAAGCATCAGTTTGTGTCCTTTCATTCTGGAAATATTTTAACTGAAAACTGAACATTTTGTTAATGATTTTCTTCCATAGATTAACACATGGATGAAATTCAGTTCAAGGCTGATCCAAATTATTGTTGCATACAAATTTTATAGGCAGAGATGCTTTGTAGAACAGTTTGACCGGAGAGAATGAAGCCTAGATCTATGCTTGATATCTAATTTTGCGTGCCTGGCTATTGTACATGTTGTGCATGTCAATTAAAGTAGGTCTATCAAATTTTTGAAGTGTGGGATCATATGCATGGCTGCTTTGACAAATGGCATGTTGCCATTGCTTTGCACTTAAATTTAGGCCAATCACTAAGGATTTTTATATTGGGTGGTTGTGTCACTGCTTAATGTAATACTTTCTTGTAGATGCAATGGGATACAGGGGTGGGTTCTGCATTTCCTGATCCCACATTCTGCCTCTTATGTGTCACACCTGTACTTGCCCCATTGCCCAGCATGTATAAAATCTTTTTCCCAGTTGCTTTTTGGGGGAATGGTTTTCCATTCCTTCTTGTTAAGACAAACTAAATGAATAAATAAAATTCTAGATAAAGAGCAACAACATATAAAGAGGTAAAGGAAAAGAAAATTAACCTAACATATCAATTCTACATAAATAAATATGTTTGGCAATAATATAATTGCATGAAAATAATAATAATCTCTTAGCTGATGTGGGATAATAAAACCTGTCTGTGCCCAACCATAGCCCTAGTTTAGATGGCATTGCCCTGAAAACAGCCTTAGGCCCTTTTGAAACTAAAAGACCATCTAATTGGAGCAAGGTGGAGTAGATCCCTGCTGGTGGGAGAGGGATGTGTTGTAATTTTCATATCTATTATTTTGCTAGATAGGCATTTCAAATTATGGTCAGCTCTGAATAGTTTCTGTTGACAAATAGACTTTATTGTAAAGCAACTGGCGAATTGGCTATGGCCCCCATGGTACTGATGTCATACAAAGTATAGGGCCCCTGCTTTTGTGGAAACTGAAAGCTGCTCTCCTCTGCGCTCTATGTTTAATTGATTCACTGCACCATCTAGTTGTCAATTTGACACTTTTAACAAAATTCATGAATTCAATGGATGTGATTTATTATTTGTCTTTATTTGGAATGTAATATGTGTAGCTTACCCCAGCTTATTTGAAACTTATGTTTTAGCTGACTTGACTCTATGCCCATTGTATTTACCCATATACTTTTTTCATGTTTTTATTTCTATATTTAAAAGTGCATAGGATCACGTATGAGATGGTTCACAAATTACCATTTGAATGTTTCCTAGCATCATCATTGTAGACCAGTCATGGGTAGTGCAACACTATTTTACGGCTCTTATATAACTTCATCGATCATTTTGATTGAGACTTTTCTCTATCTTTAGAGTATTCTTGTGGAACCTACAAGTGGAAACACAGGCATTGGCCTTGCATTCATAGCTGCTTCAAGAGGATATAGACTTATCTTAACTATGCCAGCATCAATGAGTTTGGAAAGAAGAGTTCTCTTAAAAGCATTTGGAGCTGAGCTTGTTTTAACTGATCCAGCAAAGGGCATGAAGGGAGCAGTTCAGAAAGCTGAAGAAATTTTGAAAAGCACACCTAATGCCTATATGCTTCAACAATTTGATAATCCTGCAAATCCTAAGGTTAGTTGTTGCTATCCTCTTGTCCCTTGTAGTGATTATTCTTGAAGTCATTTTAGTCCTTGTTGGGTCAAGTGCTGTTTACTTTTAGTGCTATGTGTGCTAATTTAATATGCTATGCATCTACCCTAAGAATAAGTGATCCTGTAAAGAAAGATGCTATATATCTTGTGTCCTGCATTTTTCATCTTCGATATCGTTGGGTTTGTGCAGTTCTTTTCCAAACTCACAATTCTCTCTGCAAGTTTAATCTCAGAACTCATTGCTTAATTATCCATTTATCTTAGGATTCAATTTCATCATGTTCCTAATTCTGTCAGGCAATTTTCCCTTTTCTTTGTCTGACCAGTTTTTCAATTTTATGGTTGTTATTTTTACCCCGGAGAACTTATTAGTTTCTAGGATGGTGAACCTAGATTGGTTAACCTATGATTCAGATTTAAATGCATATTCTATTGCAGATACACTATGAGACAACTGGACCAGAAATATGGGAAGATACGAGAGGGAAGGTTGATATCTTCATTGCAGGTATTGGAACTGGTGGAACCATTTCTGGAGTTGGTCGGTTCCTCAAGGAGAAGAATCAGAACATTAAGGTAATTATCTCCTGTTAAAATTTGCCAACTGCTGATACATGTTCTATTTATGTCTCGATTTCATGTGCTGATCAACCAAAATTTCAAAGGACTTCCTACAAAAAATGTAACATGAAGGGAAAGCAAATAAAAAAGCGCGTGCAATTTAATTCTCCTGTCTAATAGAAAATGCGCTTGAAGGAAGAGTTTCTTTCCTTTTGCAGTTTTAACTTGAGTATCCCCATTTTTCATGTCAGGTTATTGGTATAGAACCTTCAGAAAGCAACATACTTTCAGGTGGAAAGCCTGGTAAGAATAAATACTATGGTGACTTATCAGTTTCAACATGATGCACTAAATGTCTTTTATTTTGTATGGGAATTTCTATGATATATTTATTTTCAAATTGAAAATGCAGGTCCTCACAAGATTCAAGGGATTGGGGCTGGTTTTGTGCCCAGGAATTTGGATCAAGATTTAGTTGATGAAGTCATAGAGGTTTATATCTTGTCATTTTTGTGTTTATTATTTTCACTCTCTGCAAAAGTAATGCAGATTACCCTGCTTATGAAAATTCTGAAGTAAATAAAAGGAGGAAAATTTAGAATTTATAATAATGCAGCTGGTTGCACGAGTAACTGCATCTTGAGTGCATATTTTGACATTTGCATTTATAGCACATGGTGGTGCATCTTTGGACTTTATCTTTTTCCTAAATATGCTTCATACATGATGACCTTTCCTTGAAATTAAATATTCTTTTGTGTTTCTAATAATGCAACTGGTTACACGAGTAACTGTATCTTGAGTGCATATTTTGACATTTGCATTTATAGCACTTGGTGGTACATCTTTGGACTTTATCCTTTTCCTGAATGTGCTTCGTACATGATGATGACCTTTCCTTGAAATTGAACATTCTTTTGTGTTTCTATTGAAAAACATCCATGTTGAAGCTGTTTTCTACTTACAGTTTTGCATGAATTTCATCAGTTCAGAATGGATGGAAAATAAAAACATAACTGGATTTGATATAGATTCTTTGTTATTACTGAGATTTTTGTACTATTTTCTTGGTAGTTGTTAACTTCAGCTTTTAGTATAAAATTGTTTAGATAAATGATTTGGATACCATTTTATCTTTATTTTTGGTTATATGAAGTTGCATTTGTATTTAGTAGGAGCAAGCACATAGTTATCTTGTCAAGCTGTTGGCACCTGCAGATTATGTTGTGCACATGTCTTTGTGCTTCAAATATGTAATTTAAACCACAAAGTTTCAATGTCAGGTTAGAACATTTATTGTGTCTCATTTCTCACATTTGTGTATTTATCAGATATCCAGTGATGAAGCTGTTGAAACTGCAAAGCAAGTAGCACTCCAGGAAGGTTTACTGGTCAGTGCTTTAGAACTTTTTATATTTTGAAGTATGAAATGAAAGAAAAACTGAATTGCATTGACATATGCAAGTATGGAATTATTAAATGAGTCAAATCTTCAATCAGACTGTTATAAATTCTCTTCGTCTATTTGTTTGATGGAATGACGCTCATTAAAAATTTATACTTGCCATATTTAGTTCCTAGTTAATTAACCAAACCTTGTGAATCTATGAAATGTCAATCACTATCATCCCTTTCTTTCAATTTTTATACAACAATCAACTGAGTCCTAGAATGCTGTCTTCCTTGCTGGCTGGGGTTTAGGCTTAGGCTTTATCACCTTCTCTATCTCCTGGGGACTCCACCAACTAAACCTGGAATAATATCTTGTGCCCACTCCAATAATGACAAATGTTGACTATGGAGTTTTTTTTTCTCTCTTTCACATCTAAATGAAAATACGATATAATTTTTTTATACTTAGATAGGTGTACCTAATTTTAGTTGCCTAAATCCCTTCTCACACCACCCTTTACCACCACACATGAATGCTATCTCATATTATATTTGTTACTGTATTACTCTTCGTGCTTGTAATATTCCTTACATTATTAAATACCAGGTTGGCATATCTTCTGGAGCAGCTGCTGCTGCTGCATTGAAGGTTGGAAAGAGACCAGAAAATGCTGGGAAGCTGATTGCTGTAAGTGCTTCAATTAC
Organism: Jatropha curcas; assembly: GCF_041381405.1. Classification (NCBI taxonomy): domain Eukaryota; kingdom Viridiplantae; phylum Streptophyta; class Magnoliopsida; order Malpighiales; family Euphorbiaceae; genus Jatropha; species Jatropha curcas. Next base: position 21,166,937 of record NC_143155.1, read on the forward strand.
ATTGAAATCAACTTACTCAGTTTTAGTTTGCTAATCTTCAGCGTTGAAAATAAAAGGTTCCATTCTAGAAATGCAGGATCAGGCCAGATCCAAAATTATTGGTATGAGGGTTTTGTTTGGTGTTGTTATTGAGAAAAGTTTCAACTTGGAAATGCTAACTGATTAATTAAAAACTATTTTAGTTAGATTAAATATTCTTACGAAGATTTTTAACTTCAATGCCAAATATATACAAATTCTTCTAGGATAAAAATTTCTATGGGCTGGCACACCTAAATATTGATATGAATCATTTCCTTTTCCTTCCTTCAATGGTTTCTTTTTCCTGTTGTCTTCCTTGTTGGGGTTGTCATCTACAGGCTTAGATGTGCATTCGTGGCTGTTTATTAGGGTTGAGCGTTGGTTGGGCATGCAATAGTCAAAGTGAATTAACTGAATTTTTTTAATGAAGAAATCAAGTTAGTTCGCTTCAGTTTTTTTTGTTTTTGTGTTTGGTTCAAAAAAAAAAAAATTTTTTTTTTTTTCTGAGGAACCTAAATAACCAAAGTAACAAAAAATAACTGTTTTTTACTTGAACCAAAAACTGTAAAATAACAAAATCTTTCAATTTTTGTTCAGTTCAATTCATTTAAGTAATTTTTTTTTTGTGAAATAACTGAAAATTCAGAATTTACAAACTGAACCGAACCAAACCAAATTTCTGAAAAAAAAAAATGAACTAAATTTTCGATTTAAGTCAATTTGGTTCAGTTTTTTGGTCAAAATCGGATTGTGGTGACACCTAGTTATGATTCTAGCATTTGTTTCATTTAAATTTGCAAGGTCCTACTAAAGTGAACCTATCCTTTTTTTTTTTTTTCTATCAATTAGGGACCCCGTAGGATTTGTTTTCTGAGTGCTCTTTGCCACCTTTTTCTTTTTCTTTTTTCTTTTGGATGCCTGCTTACTTAGAAGAATAATCTCTATTAATTGGTTGAACATGACGTGACCCTGACGGTTAGCTTGAATGACAAGTGTGTCCTTCACGTCATTAATCAATTGTTCAGCTTCAGGGCCAGGCCTCGAGGAGATATTCCTTGCAAAGTTCCCCTGGTCATAGCTAGATGGTATGACAATGTCTTTTCGATGGTCAAAGATGGAAATAACTTTCTGGCGGCTCATGCCTATGGCCAATATAATTATTTGACCAATTTTCTCTAGTGCAGCCATTGGTTTATGGGTTTCATAAAAATTGTTTCTTTTCTATTGAGATAGAAAGTGTTTCATGCTTTTGGAACAGGTAATTTAAACATTCCACTGGATTACCAAAGCTGTAGATTCCACTTTCTTCAACTTTTTGGCTTAAAAAAAATTGAGAAAGTTAATTTCTTAGATCAGCTTTAACAAAATATGAGTTGTAAACCTATAATCTGAGAAAACATTGCTACAATTTTATGCTCATTTTCTAGTCATTGATAAAAGTATTATGAACCATAATGCACTTCTGATGTCTGATCCTTTTCTATTATATTTTAAAAGACACCATTTGAAATAATTGGAGGTAAAATAAAAGAATAAGATTTGCTTTGTAGAGAAGGTTATCTTGTTTCTGAAGAGAGATTGTGAAAGATGTTCTATTGGATATATTTGAATTGCTTGTGCACATTCCCACACAGTAGATTCTGTTCTAATAACTTGGACTCTGATCCGTTTATTGTGGTCTTTTATGTGAATTGTTCATCAATTTTATCTTTTATATCCCAAATGATAATAATCATGGTAAACTTACCTGAAATTTGGATGGTGTCAGGTTGTGTTCCCAAGTTTTGGGGAGAGATACCTGTCCACAGTTCTGTTCCAGTCGATTCGAGAAGAATGTGAGAAAATGCAGGCTGAGGCATGATACTTTTTCCACATTCAAGTTTGTTTACGGAAAATAAATATTTTGTTCTAAAAATTGCATTAATGCACAATTATAACATTAATTATGTCTCTGCGATAATCTTCCATGTGTATCATTGGTTGGATCTGTATTCTACTTGTTGAACTCCAATCAATGGTTTTTAACATGTCAGCAATATTCTTTTTTGCAAGGTCAATAATACTGTTGTTCTATATATAGTGTCTTGCATTGCTCTCAACACCTTATTGGATTAGTTTGATCGGTATTCTGGAATTCTTTGCTGTTTGAACACAAACTACTTTATATACAAAATTGAAATTTAGCATTTGTAATGGGTTCTGCAAGTGTTTTTCACTTAACTGTTATTTCTAAAATATTTTATCATTTAGGACTCTATTTTCCTTTTTTTTCTCAATGAATAGTCTATAATACTTTCATTTGTCCTATGTATTTTTATTAGATTGACTTGGTACACAGGTGTTTAGAATTTATTCATGTAATATGCAACATAATAGCCAAGAAAGATGCAAGGTGTTCAATAGCAATCATTTTTCTTTTTTTTGGAAAAAAAAAAATACTGTGAGAAAAATGTTCTTTATACCTTGATTATTTAATTGGACATAGCATCATCTCACTGACACTCATGTGGCTGTGAATAACAAATCCCTTCTTTCAATACTTATTATAAATGTCTCTGTCTTTGTCCAAATAACTAGTGTGAACTTCTTTTTTCCCTGACAAAAAGGACAAACACATGCACGCCTCACAAATAAAATACAGAATGAGGGGTAAAAGTTCCTGACAGTACATTAAAAAATTTTTTTTTCGGAACTATATTAAAAAAATTAGTTGAATTTTGCACGTGTGGAAATGCATATTTTTACCCACGTGCTTTTGGTAAAAAATTTAGAGTGCTTTGCATATTTTTGGCCTGATAATGATAATAAAAGCCCTAGTCTTGAGTGAGGTAGAGGTCCCCCTATGCTAGACTGAAGGAGGCATATGAAGCTTAAAAAGAGTGGACAAGGACAAGGTTTTAAAAAGTGTTTTAGGTTTAATATAGGTAATTATAATTAATTATTGGCAGAAATTTGTTGGTTTATGTCTTGTTTTCACGTGTCAAAACTCAAAACTGTCTCCCTCATCTTTTTAAGCATGACACAACCCACTTCACTATTGTGGATTCCAAGCTTGAAAAGCATAAACACTGACTTTTATTCCATGCAAATACCATCTTATCTTGCCTAACAAATCACTTTCTTTTCCCTTTTCAACTGAAGTTGCTTAATTACTTGGCTATTAGGTATCTTTTGACAAAGAACACTAAATTACTTTTGCATTTGACAAAGACTTTTGAATATGGCATCTCATAAATTGACCTAATGACTCTCCAAATATGAATAAAGTAAAATTACTCTTGTATTTGGTTCTTTGTCCATTGTTACCGTGGTAATTTTGTCTAATGGAATAAAAGGTTTAAGGAAAATACTATTGTCATTGAACTCGCAATTTCATAATTCTAAATATAATTCAAACATTATTGAAATAAATTCATTAGTAAATGATGTTATCCATTTATTAAAATAAAAGGTAAATTAAGAAAATTATAGGCTTGTTTACTTGAAGAAAACTGAAGTAGTTTTTTAAAAAAGTTTTCCAAAAAACTGGAAAAATGAAATTTTATGTTCAAATCTATCTGTTTTCATTTGGAAAACTAGAAAATAGTTTTTTAAAATTTAATTAAGATTTAAAAAATAATTTTGAATTTTTTTCACAGTTTTCCTTCATAAAAAAAGTCATGTTTTCCAACTATTTTTCATTTTTTTAAAAATAATTTTTTCATAATTAAAATACAATATCATTATTTTTTTTTGAAAAATAATAAACTATTTAAATAACTTAATATGTTTCTATTTAAAAAAAATTACTAAATGATTATTATAAATAAATAACTAAATATTTAAAAAATTTTAAAATAAAAAATTTATAATATTTATGTTTAATTTTGCAAGGTATGAATAATGTTTTTAAAATTTTTAAATTGAAATGTGAGTTTTTATTATTAACAATTGAATACATTTTCTATTTTCTATTTTTATTTTCTAAAAAGACTATTTTCTTAGAAAAATGAAAAATTATTTTCCATAAGTAAATATATCCTATTTTTATGAGTATCTTTTATGTTTTCTAAGAAATTTTTTAAAAAATAAAAAAATAAAACCCAAAACAGAAAATGAAAACCAAGTTTACTTGAAAACTACTAAAAAAATCATATTTAATTCAAAAACATTATGAATAATTAAAAGAAATAAAATATTATAAAAGAAATTTATAAATTTTTATTTAAAATTTTTTTGAATTTTAATTATTAATTATTTTATCTTTTTTATTATTTTGTAAAATATTTAAAAAAATAAATGATATAATTATAAATATATTTTTGTAATAATAATATGAATTATATATTAAAGTATAATATATAATTAAAAAATAAAATATTTTTTCAAAAAAAACTATAGATATTATAACTTTAATTATAAAATTTATTTTTTAAAATTAAAATCAGCCAAAAAATATACCTTATATTGTAAGAAAAAACTGTGGAAAATAACTTAAAGCTGTTCTACAAATCTTAATTAAAATTTTGAAAAATTGGAAAACTGTTTTCTACTTCTTCAAATAGAAAACTGATGATCTAAAAATAAAACTCTATTTTTTAATTTTCTTAAAAATATTTTTAGAAAAAACTACTTCAATTTTCTATAAGTATATAAGTCTCAAAAGGAAATTTTATAAAATAAAAATTTAATTAAAAAAATAGCAATCAACCGTTATTGAGATGAGTGATTTAATACTATTCTCCTCTAAGTAAGGCCAAAAGTTCAATCACCATGAATAAAGCAAATATCCATTAAGAATTTAGCCTCTTAGTGAATTAACTCGATGTGAAAGTACAAGGTTATCATGGATTCCCTCTAAAGTTCAAGGAGTCACGAGAATAATCGCCAAAAAAAAAAAAAAAAACAAAGATAAATTTATGCACCACACCATAAAAAATATTTTTTAATCAAGATTCCATCCTATTATTTTGTTAAGAAGATGAGAATTGCATTTTGTATTGGCCTAGCATGTGCTTTTACCTTTTATCATCAACTTTGCTCACATCATTTTACTTAATTTTAGGTGGAAACCCCAAAATTCTTTCTAATTATGGCCATGGATTTCTTAATTTTTTTTTTTCATAATTAGGAGATTTAATCCCTTCAGGTCGTAGAACGTAAAAGTTTTTTGATATCCTAGCAAAGTACATTTCCCAAAGATCGAATCTATATTCTCTCCCTTACAAAGATTGAAGTCACTTACCACCTCAACCAACATCTTATTAATGTGAAATTCTTAATTTTTAGTCTCAACATTTTCTCCACCACTTTCTTTTCATCTCTATTTTTACACTAAGAATTGAAATGTCGGATGTGCTTATTGCATTTAAGGAGACAAAATATAATTTTTTATAAAGATTTTTTTACTTATATTTTTTTTTATATATGCAACTACTTCAATATTTAATTTTGAACTTATATATATTGAAAGAATTATAATTGATTTGTAGATTATTGGGCTTAATGTAATATATATGACCCGGTCTTATTGATCTCTAAATATTGCAAAAAGTTCAAATAATAAATTTTTCTAGAGCTCCAAATTGTTGGTTGGCGCTGAATGATATTATGTGAACATGGTGATTGCTCAGACACTTCCTCTGTATGCCCTAAAAGAATTTTCCATCTTCGGCTTGCAAACAAAAATTAAAGGAAAAAAAAAAAAAAAATAGCTATGTGCTAAATCTGACCATGTCATGTGCCTGTTCCTCTCATTTGCCTTCTACATTTGTTATTTTTTATATTATTATTTTAAAATTTTAATTTTGTTTTGTAATAAATTAAAAGAAGACAAATAAATTATTTCATAATCAAATGGACTCAATCTTTTCACATTATATATGATAATATATAAAATAACGGTAACTCTCTCCTTTCCTCAGACAAGTTTCAAATATGATTTCAGTAACATTTTATTGATAAGATTCTTTTAGGGATTAAAATTATGTGTATTTAGGGCATCTGTACAGAGTGTTTATACTCCAATAATTTGATAATAGGGTCATAATGTGTCGGGTATCCGTTAAAATTTTCTATTCATTGTCTAAATTTATCTAAATATAATTTTAAAAAATATTAATAATTATTTTTTATGATAATTTTGTTTACAATTATTTAAAATTTTTCTTAAATATTATTTTAATAATTTAATTAACATTTTTATTTATGTAATATATTAAAATAAAAAATAATATTTTCACCTTAAATTAAAAAAGATATATACATTACATATCATAATATATAAAAATAATTATGCTTATAATAGTCATTTATATTTTAACAGCAACCGCTACTAATATTTTATTAAATACGAATAATAATCAACTAGTTGTTATCATCCACACCAGTTATCAGCAACTGCTATCACCTAGTATAAACCGCTGAACCAAACAGACTCTAAGTATCATAGTACTAGCTGGAATAATAACAGTAATCAGTATTAAGCATAATTAGAAATGTTATAATTATAATACTATTAGAATTATTTGTTATAGTATTAGATATTTTATATATTGAGTATAATAATACTAGTATATATGTACATAAAAATTTTCGTTCTGCATAAATCACCATATAATTAATAATTAATTATTTATATATAAAGAATTATAACTCTATAAAATTCAACTAAAACATTATACATAATGCATTACATTAATAAAAATTTAGGAACTAGCTAATATCATTTTTATTACAATCAAAAAGTGTTTATATTTTACCCAATTATTACTAAAAAAATTAATATATATTTTCATGCGCTTTTTAATATTAAAATTTTTTTTAAAAAACTCAATCCACCATTATCCTTATGTGATAACAATATGCAAAACAAAAATAAATATAAATGTATTTTAATTAAAAGAATAAATGCATATCCTTGAAATATTACAATAACTTGTACGATGATAATGCAATCAATAGGTTAGACTTAATTATTTATACCTACTGTAATAAAATCAATCAATTTCAAAATAAATAGTAATCAAATAATAATAAATAAGAAAATGATAATGCGTGATAGTTAATTACTAGGTTTTTTTTTTTTTTTAATATCGGGGTGGTGTCAAGTCTTTAAGACTAACTAGTAGATAAGCACAGTTCCTACTTTTCACTTTGGGTCAATATAAATGCTTCTCCACATGGACCAGGTAAATTTCCAATTCATATTAATTACTAATTTAATGTATAGATAGTATTAGTTCCATACAATGAGAGTATCTAAGCACAAACTTCTATATTTCTTTAATGAAAAAAAAAATTCCATCCATTTCAAAATTATAGTTCCAATTTTTTTTCACACAATTTAAAAATAACTAGTAAAATTAGTATTTCTTTTCATATTTTTTCATATATATCCTTGAAAATGATACATGTTGAATATTAATGATTTCTTGAGACTTTTAAAATAGGATGAATAGCTAGTATATCAAAATTTTAGAAATAATTATTTTAAAACTTCTTATTTACTATTTACTCAATATTAATTAGGAAAAAAGTTGATCCTTGAATTGTAGTCAAACCAACGTGTAAAGACTTTCGTTTTCAAAACCTAACCATGAGATTCCTAAATTATGATGTTTTTAATACTTTTATTTTCATTGATTGCTTCCGTTAGAATGCATTTAGATGAATAATCAAACTAAACTGAATTTAAAAAAAAAAAAAATTGAATAAAAAATTTCTGTTTAATTGGATTTGCTTTGATTTTTTTTTTTTAATTAAAATTCAGTTCAGTTTACAAATTTAGCAAAATTTAGTTATTCGATTTTATTAAATATAGTTTAATTCAAAATGAAATCGAGGGATTCCACGTGAATGAGTCAAAATCCAATTGAAACGCAAATAAAAAAGAAGCTTCATGGTTTGAACATGAGTGGGGCAGGGGGAATAGGGCCTTTTGCCATCCTTTCTGTTTCACACAGCCCACTCTGGTGGCCTAAAATTAGTTAAGAAATGTTGATTCCCATGTTCCTTCTGTTTTTATTTATTCTAGTAAAATATTTCTATTATCAACTTCATTTCTTTTCTATATATATCCACACCAATTGCATTGCTTCCCATTTCACTTCCCCATCTCCATCCCCAAAACAACAAACCCTCCTCTCTCATTGACATCACCTCTTTCTGCAACAACAATGGAAGTTAAAGAACTAGACCCTTGTCTCTCTTCTCCTCCTTTCTCCTCTTCTAGCCGGTAAGAATCATAACATTCATATATATATATATATATATATATATATATATTAGGTTTGCAATCCAGTCTGTGAACATTATGTGCAGCTGGCATTAGGAGATTTACGAAACAAAATCCCTCATTTGTGATTATATCTCTCATTTTCTTGTTTTAGGGGTTTCCCCTTCTTTCTTCATCCCCTTCTCCCCCTTCTTTTCTTTTTGCCAAAAAAAAAAAAAAAAAGAACTCTCATATTGCTTTTATTTTTCCTTTTAATTTGAACATGTATCTCCACGCTCAGATGAGATGTTATTCAGATAAAGACGTCTCAGAAATAGAGACTTCAAATTTCGAACATCTGACCTTACAGTATCTCTCATTTTTTTACAAATGAGTTTTGGTTCATTGGCAGTGAGACCGTGTTCATAGCTCCAAGTTATGTTTTTGAATATTAACCAGAGCCAAATTAACTAAGAAAAAAAAAATTTCTCATTTTCCTTTTTGGGTGTAACGATTTGTCGAGCAGGTGGTGGTCAAAAGATACTATAGCCATAGTAACCGGAGCAAACAAAGGGATTGGGTTTGCGCTAGTGAAGCAATTTTCAGGGTTAGGACTTACAGTGATTTTAACAGCTAGAGATGTGGAGAAAGGATATAAGGCTATTGAGAAGCTAAGAAGAAGCCATGGCGGTGATGATCTAAATGTGCACTTGTATCGCCTTGATGTATCGGATTCTGCTTCCATTAAAGCCTTCGTTTTGCAGTTTAAGAAAGATTTTGGAGTCGTGGATATTCTTGTAAGTTTCCTGACGCTTGCCATTTATTATAAGGCTTTTAAGGTACATGAACTAATTGAAAAGTCATTACTTTGACCATTATTCCTTTTATGTGCACGCACCAAAGATTTACTTGCACCAAGCATTACGCCCATAAATAAAGTAATGGTAATTGACATAAAAAGAATACTAATGTCATTTTACTGAAAACAAACAGAAGAAGGGAATTTTTCTTTTTCTTTTTTTTTTTAAATAGAATCAAAAGGTGTAATTCTTTGAGCTATAAAATATAAAAAATTTTTTCCTTTCAGCAAATATGCTTTTCGAGAATCGACTTATATTCTTACTTTCATAAGAATTAAATTTATATTTTTCACTGTTGTAAAAATTGAATTTTATGTGGCACTATATATATATATATATATGCAAAAATTAACTAATTGTACTTTTATTTTAATATAATGATTGTGATAATTTACTAAATAATGGTTAAATCGTTCACGGCTGTATATATAAGGACAAGAATTAATTTATGTACTATATTATATCTTTGTTGCATGTTTGGTGCTAGAAGAGACGGTCTCACATGCAACTCAGTGATGTTTTAGTGTGTGTAGATATATATATTTATATATTTCTGCATATTTTAATTGATAAAAGAAACATATCCGTAATTATAAAAAAAATTGAAAAATATTAAATACGGAAGAACGAAGTATAAGAAAATAATTGTTTTGTTATTTGGTGAGAAATTCTAAGCATGTGAATTTTTAATTTGTTTATTTTATGATAACATGCAAAACGAGGCACTTTTAATAATTTGAAGATATTTCCCAATTTGAAACATATATATATATATATATATATATATATATATATATATATAAATTGAAGTTTTTTTTTTTTTTTTTTTTTGTGTAATTATTTGATACTTGAAACATATTAATTGAAGCAAATCTATTTTGTCTCGTACATCTAATTAATAGTTTATTAGTAATATATGATTTATCTTTAACATAATATTTAAGAAATAATTTATGAATATATAAATGGATAAAAAAATATTAGTAATATAAAATTGGTATTTTGCACTAATAATTCACTTGTTAAATTAAAAATGTTTTTAAATAAGCTAAAACATACAAAAGAGAATATTATTACATGTCCAAATCAATCTAATGAGCCAGATGAAAAGAGAGTACACGAAATGAAAGATAGAAATTTTAAAATTTCTGTACATCTAATATGGAGATTCTCTCCGGTAATTGAACACATTTAATATATGTATTTTATTTATTCCTTAATATATTTATATTTATTAAAATTAAGTCTTCCTATTAAAAATATATTCATATATTTTAGAGTATTGATAATTAATTAGAAAATTAGCTTAATTAATCTAGTGTTTAATTCATATTATGACAATCTTCAGGTGAATAATGCTGCTGTATCATTCAATGGCATCCATGACAACACAGTAGATCATGCAGAGACTGTGATAAAAACCAATTACTATGGAGCTAAATTGCTGATTGAGTCACTTTTGCCAATTTTTCGTCGATCAAATTCTATTAGTCGAATCCTTAATATGAGCTCCAGACTCGGTTCTATCAATGTGAGTCAAAAATAATTTTTCTTTGATCTTTATCTAAATTAAATTCCATTACCACAATCACAAGACAACGCTTTCTGGTTCAAAATCCTGATCTTCTGTCTCCAGGGCCGGACCCAGGACCTGAAATTTCTGGGTTCGTCCTGCCGGTCTCTTATACCACAAGACAAAACACTTGATTATTAGACTATTAATATGATATTAGAAGATTACCCTTTGAATAATATGTAAAAGGTTATAGTATAATTAAACATTTATTGATCATAATCTCATTTTCCAATTAATTTATCCATGCAGAAGATGAGAAACCCTAACATGAAAAAGATGCTACTGAGTGAAAATTTATCAGAGCAGCAAATTGAAGGAATGGTAAGTTTATTTCTTGAAAATGTAAAGAACGGGACATGGGAAAGTCAGGGTTGGCCACGAACATGGACGGACTATGCAGTATCAAAGCTAGCACTAAATGCATATTCTAGGGTTTTGGCAAGACAATACAAAGATTGTGATTTAAGTATCAATTGTTTCTGCCCGGGCTTTACTCAGACGTCTATGACCAGAGGTAAAGGCACTCACACAGCCGATGCAGCCGCCGAAGTTGGTGCCCGGTTGGCTTTGCTTCCTCCTCAAGAAGTACCCACCGGCAGGTTTTATGTAGGGTTTGTCCCTCCCAGTATTGTTTCTAGATTGTAACAAAATTAATTAATTTTTTATGAGAATTACATGATTCCTTGTTTAGAGAAAATGGCTTATAAGTATTATGTTAATTAAATACTTAGAAGCATTGATTTTATTCCCATCTAAAGCCTACTCCATCTATTTTGTTTTTATTTCGTTGGAGACGAAGTCAGCTCAACACAATATAAAGTAGTTCTTTTCTAAATTCACTAAATTATAATAAAAAACTTTATAGGAGAATTTAAACATTAGACCTTTCTTTCCTTATAGTATTATAAAAAATAAAATACAAACCAGACTATTACCTAGGCCATATTTAACAACAGTTTCTTAAATAATTTTTAGTGTTTTGATTAGTTAAAATATTAAATTCTATTTTTTTATAGTATTTCGTAACATAACATTTGAATTAACTTTTTATTTAAAAAATTATTATTATTTTAGACAAATAATATTAAAGGTCAAGAAAAAAAGCATGCAAGACGGTGGTGTGGGACTGGGACTGATATGATAGCCACGTGATAAGAAAAAAATAGTAATAAAATATGGACAAAAGTGCTATATTTCAAGTTTCAGAAGTTTAGGCTAAGCATTGTTTTTCAAGATGTTGGAAAGTCTCGAAGAAGAAAAAGCATTATACTATTCTATTGTTGAACCATGTGACTAGAAAAGTAGAAAATACTTTGAAAACTGAATAACTATTTTGAACTGGTCAGTTCAATTGGTTTGACTTCTTCAAATATATAACATTATAATAATTTTTAGCAATAAATAAAATATTAAAAGAGGATAAAGTGTCACTGTTGATCACTGTCCCACCCTCTCTTTGTTGTAATTGTTTCTATATGTTTTTATATTAATCACTTGCAGAATTAAGCCTTGGCTATGGTTGAGGAATTCAATTTGTTTTAATTTTACTAGTCTAATGGATGTAAATATCTGATCCAATTTTTTTAAATATAACGACCTGTATAAAATTATTTGGTATTTATTTTGAATATATATATATATATATATATATATATATATATAATATCGAAAATTTTTAACTCAAATTAACGTAATGGAACAAGTTCAATTCAATTATTTTTAACTATTATTTTACAGGTTTAAACTTATTTTTTGAGTTTTACGAAAATCAATCCAAACTAAAGAAATTTTTAATTTTATCTATGAAAACTAAACTACATCTGATTTTATTCGATTTAATTTAATCGGTTCGAGTGTGTACACCTTTACTTGTAATCACTAATCATAATTATAAACAAACTATCAAATATAAGACTAATTACTAGTTGGTCCAGTGAAATGAGACACTGAATCCTATAAGTAACGTCTCCAAATCTGGATTAGCCGGTTGTATCGAATACCGAGCGGATTAAAAAATATATATATTCAAACACAAGTGCGAGTCTTACTCATCTATGAAATTTCATAAGGTACTTGTTTGATATAAATCATGTAATAGGAAGGAAGTTTCACTATCCTTCGATGAATATTATTCTTATTTGTCTTTGTCAACCCTGCAAAACTTTTTCTTCCACGTATACTCTCAAAGACTTTAAATTAGTTGACGTGCCATTACGTGTATCCTTTATATTATCCTCCAAATAATTGTTTATGCCATTTATAAACTATATATAGTATACTACGATCAAATTAAATTAATATACAACTTTTAATTAGTTTTTTTTTTTTATTCATTAGATGCTAATTAAATGGATCAAAATAATATTACAAGCTATACAAAAAAGGTACCTTTTAAATATTTAGTACTCGCAAAATTGATAAATATCTTTAAAAAAATTCAAATTTCACATCCTCAACCAAATCGCGCGGATTGGATTTAGTTTTTTTTTTTAATACAAGCCAAATTTTTACTGCAATTGGAAGGCCAAACCAACCAAATGCAGTGAATCTGTAAATATAGCTAACCCACAAACGGTTCTGCAGAATTAGAAAGTCACAGCACCGCTTTTGATTCTACTTAAAAGCAAAATTATTGCACCAAGAATGGGAAAAAAGGTCAGGTAATTTTGTTGGCTAGTGACATAATAGAATAAAACCATTTTTAATTTATTTATTTGAATCCATAAAATTAGGACAGCCAATATATAATTGCAACTTCTTGGATCAGATAAACCATTTGAGCAATATTAAAATAGAAAGGAATATAATTATATTATGAGAAAAAAAATTATAATTTTTTTTTTTTTCAAACTTCTCTCTTCATCCCCTTTGTCTATTCTTTTTTCTCCTTGGTCACATTCACAGTCAATAAGGTAATTATCTATTGTAGTAAATCCAATACTTAAAAATGCCAAGCTCAAGATTGATAGCTTTGATGATTGTTTCTGTGATTATGTATTCTGCTGTTTATTTCTTTGTCCGAGTGAAACTCTAAGCATTTCCATTTATATGGACCTTGATGTGAATCAAACCATTTTCGAGAGTTGCTTTGGGTTTGGGCTATTTACTTTTATTAGTTGGGCTGGGCTCAACTGTTCTAAATAGTAACCACAGTTTCCAATTTAATTCCCTAAATAAACTTACAGTTACCATCTGATTCAGTTTTCTTCCTTCTCCGCCTCCATTTCCTCTCTGTCAACTATGTCAACAGAAGGGGACCAAATCTCTTCGTCGGAGCAGATGCAGTCTCTTTCCGTCAACTCCTCCGATTCGAATACCGTCTCTGCGTCCTCTTCCTCCCAGTAAGCTCCTTTTATCTCTCTATGTATATATACAGTTCAAATTAGTTGTTTATTGTGCATTGAAGATAATGGTCATCTTGGTTCTTGAAAGTTAGGATGAGTGCAGAAGAGAGGTTTCGGATCGTGAGAAGCGTTGGAGAAGAGTGTATACAAGAAGATGAGCTCCTCAATCTTCTCTCCAAGAAGCCCCAACCTACTTGCTATGATGGCTTCGAGCCTTCTGGAAGAATGCACATCGCGCAGGTAAGCTCCTTTCTCTCTTGATTTCATCAGAACTTAGTTTTTGGCTTAAATTGTTTTGTCACCTTCTTATTTTTAAATGTTTCTTTCCTCTAATTTTATTATTTTCATAAAATTCAATTTTGGGTTTTTTATGTTGCTAAACAGGGAGTTATGAAGACAATCAGTGTGAACAAACTGACTTCTGCTGGCTGCAAGGTGAAGATTTGGATTGCTGATTGGTTTGCTCAGCTAAACAACAAAATGGGAGGCGACTTGAAGAAAATTCAAACAGTTGGACGTTATTTAATTGAGATATGGAAGGCAGTTGGTATGGATCTTGAAGGAGATAAAGTAGAATTTTTATGGTCTTCAGAGGAAATTAACTCTAGAGCATCTGAGTATTGGCCTCTTGTAATGGATATAGCTCGTAGGAACAAGCTTCCCAGGATAATGAGGTAAAGTCTGGAATAGAGATTGACATTTTGCTTCATATGAAATCACCTTAATCATTAGTGAATGAAAAATAATGAATTTTTATCCTTTTTAGGTGTGTTCAAATAATGGGTCGCAGTGAGCAGGATGAGCTGACGGCAGCCCAGATTCTTTATCCATGCATGCAGTGTGCTGACATATTTTTTCTCAAGGTATTTGTGCTTATTATGTTGTAATGTAAAGATCTCGGCTGTAAGGCCCAGTAAACATTCTGATGAATCTCTTAAATAGGCGTTGGTCTTTTTTGATAGTATATATCCTGTAAGTAGGAGTTAAGTTGGATTTTGAAAGGTCTTAATGTTTCTGATTTTTTGATTAGTCGTATGAGTCCTCATCCTTTTGGGTGGCTAGTTCTAAGGTGATTGATAAATTTATTAGTATCTGTAGAAAATAATACCCTTCATCTTTAGCAAGATGAAAGCACAAGCAACACACTACTAGGCATTGGGCTGTACCAAGTTGAACTGAGTTAAACATAAGTCCATAATCTTTGCATGAAGATTGCTGCCTGTTGATCGTGATATAATTTGCAATATTCCATCTCCTCAAAAGTCAGCTTAGACATTTTGAGTGGACTTTGGGCTGCATTTGTGTTATTAACTGCTAATCCCTTTAGGATATCAATTTTGCACAAATTGGGCTGAAAACAATTGTTCAATTTTGTGCATCAACTGCGAAACCAGCTTGGTTTTAAGTCAACAACAGTTTTTTTGTTTATTACAATTTTGAAATAAGGCGAACCAAGCTGAGCCTGATGGCCATTTTTTTGTTTATTACATCATTAAATGCCGTCCATTAAATCCTAACTTGCATTTGTTCCAATTTTTTTCACCCAACAGGCTGACATTTGTCAATTGGGCATGGATCAACGAAAAGTTAATGTACTTGCAAGAGAATACTGTGATGACATCAAGAGGAAAAACAAGCCAATCATTTTATCTCATCGTATTTTCCTAAACTTTTTTGTAAAACTGATTTGATGAGCTTACTTTGTTTCTTTTTCCTCTGACTACTCTTTTGACTCTGGTTTCTGTAAATGCAGACATGCTTCCAGGTTTACAGCAAGGGCAAGAAAAGATGTCAAAAAGTGATCCATCTTCTGCCATTTACATGGAAGATGAAGAGGTATGTTTCTGTTCATACAAGGAAGAATAAATAACATGAAAATGGATGGGAACGGAATTGTCTTATGTATAAAGATTGCATTTTACTGCAGTAGTCTTTTATTATTATTTACTTTATTAGTCTTCTTTGTTGCTGTTATAGGCGGAAGTAAATGTGAAAATAAAGAAAGCATACTGTCCTCCAAAGATTGTTGAAGGCAATCCTTGTCTAGAATATATCAAATTCATTATTATCCCATGGTTTAATGCATTTAAGGTGGAGCGAAGTGTAGAAAATGGTGGAGAAAAGTAAGTTGTATTACCTTCCAGTTCCGTTTTGCCTGTTTTTCTTTTAGCAAAGTCAAGATTTAATTCTTAGGAGAAGGGGAGAAAAAGAATGTCCTTTTGCCTTCCAGTTACTTCAGCTCTTCCCTTTCTCTGTCTTAATCATTGCATATGCTTTAGGTTCTACGGCTCATCACAGTCATCTCACTGTTATATGTTAATATTTACTCATCATGAACTATTGCATTTGGATTGACAATTGTAATAGATATTGTGTTGCTAAACTTTCAATGAGCTTCATTTTGATGCATTTACATCCTTTTGTTAATTTAGGACCTATAAAAGCTTTGAAGAACTTGTTGCTGATTATGAAAGTGGTGAATTGCATCCTGGTGACCTGAAACCTGCTTTGTCTAAAGCAATAAATGAGATACTGCAGGTAAGCCTTTTCTGCCTCTATTATGTAAATAATTATGTTAGACCTATATTTGCGACCTTCAATATCTTAAGAATAAGAATGTGTGTCACTTGGCTCAGTGCAATCTTGTTGTCATAATTGAAATGGAAAATATATGTGAAATTGAAAGAAAAGATATGAAGGATGTTCTATGGTTTATCTAATTGTGGCAGTTGAAAAAACTAGGAACATTTAATTAAACTTGTTTCTCTTTTTTCGAAAAAAAGTATTTGAATAGTGGTTCTTTTCTTTGCAATTATGTACTTCTGAAACCTTCCAAGATCTTTATTTGTGTGAAAACCCTTAACATGTTCAAAAGTGGTTTGCTTCGTGTATGTGATTTTAACATATGACTTTTCTCAACTTATTGAAGGGGATCCATCTTCTTTCAGTTTTATTCTTGCGACGTCCATTTGTCTTTTTGGTTTATCTTTTGTGTATTCATAGCCTTCACCTTATCGTTTCTATGCACTATTACTACCTGTTTAGATGGGTTGAGGCCTGAGTGGAAGGCAAGGGAAGGTTTCATTAAAGGAAAGAGTGGGAAAGGAAAGTGCAGTTAAAAATTTAAGTCTCTTTTTTGGGATTAAGTGGACAGGTTCATCAAAGTGTTTGAATTGCAGAAGTGCCATTCTCAAAAAATTGTCAAATTTGCAGTGGTGTCGTTTGCATGTTTACCTTTATACATTATGCGAAAGCAAGTTGAGAAGTGTTAAAGGGTGGGATGTAAATGGACACCTCCTAACCTCATTTGTCGGTGATTTTAGGATGCAAAAGGAAGTTATTACAGATTGAATGTTAACCATTCATTGACATCCATACCCATTTTTCTTAACATCCAAATGGAGGTTAAAGGATGGAATGCAAAGATGTTAATGGTATTACACCCATTTCTTTGAAAACTCCCAGAGAAATGTTAATTAACCTCTCTTTACATTTCATTCCATGCCTTTCATTTACCTTAATTAGCTTTTAATTCAATCCCATCAAAACTCCATGCAATACCTTTTCTATTTTTTTATTTTTATTTAGTGAGATTTGCTGTGTGGTGTATCTTATTTTATGTTGGAAGCTGATGGTATGCTTGATATTTGCCACAGCCTGTGCGTGATCATTTCAAGAATGACGCTAATGCAAAGGATCTGTTGAAACGGGTTAAGGTTTGTGTTCTTACTTTTGCTTTTATTGTCTGATTGTTAACTGAATTGTGTTAAGCCTGTAACTCATTTTATTTACCTTGAAAATTCCGGGTGGATATTTATGTGAATTCAGACTAGATTAAGTTTGATGGAAGAAAAGAGACCCAGTTACAATTTGGCTAATCTTTGGGTAAATTGGGTTAGGTCAAGACAAGCGGGCCTTGTTAAAATTTGAAATAAACTTAGGAAAAGGAGAACTTAGCTGTTCAGCCTGCTTGGCCAAAATGTAGAAATTTTAAACTTGAAAAGGTTGTTACTCTGCATATATTATACAAATCTATTTTGTAAGATGCTAATAGAGTTATATGTTTTAATGTTTGCATTGTGGTCCAATATTTTCTTAGGTTAAACTTTTTTAAATTATAGTGTAGTTCAACTAAACCAGTTGACAATCCTAACTTGTGGTAACATAGGCATATTGTCTTGTTTCAGCTTAAGATGCTTTTAAATTAAGCGAGAGAGAAATGCATGTGGACAATATTTTTACCATGTTTTTTTGTTCCCATTTCTCTTCCTGTCAACCCTTAATCTAATTGATTTATGTTTTCATCATGTAGGGATACAGAGTGACGAGATAATCAAGAACATGAACATCATCTGTGTTAGCTACAATGAGCCATCATGCGATGGGTCTATCTCCGGTTTTGCTGCTGTTATTTATACGAGTATTATTTATACAGCTATTAAACTTGAATTGTGTCTTGCATTCATCTAGACAACTAATTTATTTGTTAGTCTATGGTACTAGAACCAGGTTTAAGTGATTGGTTTAGAATTTGAAATCAGCAAATGACTCTTCTGCTGTCCCAGTTTGTTTGCAGATTAGCACCTGTTGGAGAAACAGAAGAAAACCAAGGAAATTGATAGAAAATAATTAAGAAACTGAGATCATCTTTTCATCAGTCAAAGCTTTTTTTTTTTTTTTTTTTTTTTTTTTTTTTCCAAGTCTAAAGTATTGTGATAATGAAAACTTTCTTGGTGAGGTTACAACTGGGGAGCTGGTTTTAAGAAAAGGATAAACTAATTAGGTTAAAATAACGTGAGAAATGAACATGAGTTGCTTGTTGGTATAAAATTTAGTTAATAAATAATTTAATTATATATTAAAAATTTTTTAGGTAATATACTTATTTAAAGTTATTAAATAATCAACATTAATAATATATATATATATATATATATATATATATATATATATATACACACATTAATGTTATTTATATAAATATATAAAAAATAAGGCACAAAAATTTATATGGCACAATTTTAAAGTATTAAGATGTTTACGTGGCAAAAAAGTTAATCTATTAAGCTGAAAATAAGTTTTATATCTTTAAAAATTATTTTTAATATCATTAATATTATTTTCATTTTTTAAATAATTAATTAAATTAATGATATTATTAATATTTTAAAATTTTCACTTTCTTTTTTAAAATAATTATTATTTAATTTCTTTATTTTCCTTTTTCACTGTTATAGCATTTTTATAGATATTTATTTTAATATAAATAAAACCTTAAAGAAAATCAAATCATACTTTTAACGAAAATAAATGAATTATTGGCAAACATTATAAACTATTTTTATGGCATTTTATTAATATGCGCTTGATTAATGTGGTGATGATGATAAGAAAATTACAGAGTGTATTCAGTTTTCGATGATTAACTAAGTTATAATTTTATGAGTTATGGACAGAGACGATAGTACTTCTCAACTTATTCGGGCAAATTTTTATGAAATTTTATTAAAAAAATTTTAATTTTTATTATATTTATGCTTGAATTTTAGATTATTTATTCAAAATGAATTGAATAATTGATATTTAAAAAGATTTTTGTAAAATCTATTAAAATATTTATAAAAATTTCAAATTCTAAGCTTAATTATAAACTTGATTGATTTATGCTTGTATATGTGAATATATTGATTCTTTCTCAATAATATGAGAAAAAATTATTTTATTTCTTTTTCTGGACATTAGTTAGTAATAAATTGAATATTTAAATTTTAAAAATAATTATTAATTATAATAAAAATAAAATTTTTATTTTTAAATATTATATAACATCCGCATACGAAACCCGAGGAAAAGACTAATTTATATTAGTAACCAATTTAATATACCAAATTGGAGTAAGGAGGATTCTAAAGTGCATCAAAAGTTTAAGAATTCATATAATTTTGTTTGTTGTTTTTAATAAGTTTAGATTACTTTGCAACTTCAACACAATTAATTCAGTTGGATTTGTAACTCAAAACAATTCAAAAAAATTCATAAACCAAAACTTGGTATAAAAATTCCTTCAAACCGCCTTGAACCAGACCATTGTACGCCTACTAAGCTCACTGAACAAAATGTTATATAAAATATTTATTTGAAATATCTATATCTATTCTCTTTTTTATTAATATTTTAAAATTTACATGATTTATATTTACAAAATTATAAATATTATTATTATTATTATTATTATTATTATTATTATTATTATTATTAAACTTAAGCTAGCCCAAGAAAGAAAAATCAATAATAGGCTGAAATTGACCCGGCCCAACCTGTACATCAACTCCAGTTGAGGTTATGAAGCTCCAAATACTAATAGCACGAAGAACGAAAGGAAAGGGTTAATAAAGCAGCGGAGGGGTTCTAGCTTAAGCTTAACAGTCTCACAATTTCTGGTTCGTCTCTGTTCGCTTTATTTTCAATATTTAGTTTTTTAATTTCTTCATGTATGATTTCATTTTCTGTACCATTTAGCTACGTATTGATTTCATTTTCTTGTTGCCTTTTGCCGTATTTGTGTTTAAATTGTTCTGTTTGACAGATTTGGTTTAAGTTAATTATATAGGTTCTGGTTAAGCATCTATAAAATTCTTGTTAAAACAAATGTAGCATTAAAAGAAAAATAAATTATCATTATTTTAACTGAGAATGGATTATCTTTATTTGTATTTTACTTGAATCTTTAAGAGTTGTTTGTCTGGGTATGTGAAATTTAGATTTTAGTAACTGTGAATTTTGAATTTTAGTCTGAGATTTGTTAAACATGCTTTGATTTATTGGTTATGTGATTAGAGGTAATAAAATCTCAATCCTTTATTCAAGCTAATTTATGTTTTGGTTTCCAATTGAGGTCATTGGCTGTTTAGGATTTGTTCTTGTTTACTATATTATACTTTTATATTTGCTAGAGTTTGTACACTGTAATCTTTTTATTCTAATTTTTTTCTGTATTATGGTTTTTGTATATCTAATTTTGTATGTTGGTTTAACAATTTGCTTAGCTCAATCAGTATGCTTGCAAGTAATTGCAGGTTGGATTATGGGTTTTGTACTTAATGCTTGTTATGTATAGTACTCTTGTTTTTCTATAAAATCTTGTGATTTTGTGATCTAATATTAGGTTCCAAAATTAGGGAACCTTTCAATTCTAGTTAAGTAAGTGACTTTGATAACCTTGTTTAGGGCAAAAATGAACTTCATCTTTGGATTAGATTTAAGATTGATGAAGGTAATATGAATTGTTTATCAAAGAGTATAAGAGATGAGAGGAGAGATAGAGGATTATGTTTTTGATGGTCAACTAACTTGTTTAGAAAAGAAGGCTACACCCTTGCACTTCACAAAAAATTATTATTTCCAAATTGGGTTGGGTTTACTGCAAAATTTGAATCTCCAAATCAATCCAGACTTACTTGCTTCTTTCTTTAAAAATCTCAAGTTTTGCCAGGCTATTGAATTTCAAGAACTTTTAGTTTTTTGTTTTGTATTTCATGGGTTGTTAAATTCATGGTTTTCTGTATTCATCCATTTTCTTGAGATTGGATTGCATATTCTTTTTCTAAAAATTTAGTAGATTTATCTGCTAGGAATTGTGAATCTGGCATTTTAAACTCTCGTGGATAAACAAGTCTAATTCCCTAAATTGTTTCTTGGTTAACTTTTCAGTGATATTGGCTGCAAAGATGACTGGAGTTTCTGGATATAGGAGCCTTGCACCTAGGACCAAGAATCTGATAGTTGCAGGCGGATTGTCAGCATTTGTTTTAGGGGTTTATTTTTACACTATGAGAGCTGTTGGAGGTACAGATGAGCTTCAGGTTGCTATAGATAAGTTTGAAGAGCAGAAAAGTAAGCCGGAATCTTGAGGCTAGGATGATATTAAGGGCTGATCTTATAATGTAAGTGTAATAATGTATTCTGAGACGAATATTATCTTTTGAGCAATCTGTGTTTATCTTGGGAATATTACATTTTAGTCCATTTGATTTTAATTGATATTGACAATGAAAAGAATCTAAGTTTTTTTGTTAATGTATTTCTCATTTTTCTCACAGCAGCTCTGTAAGTGATTAACATTGAATGTTCTAACTAAATTGATATTATACATTTCTATTATAATGCATATTGTTTTAGCAGGTTAACTACAAAACAACCCTTGAGGCTTGTTTCTGTACATTTCCACTTTCAATGTTTTAAATTAGCAATTTTAGTTCCTCAGTTTGTAAATTAATCCTTCCATATTTGTCCATTAAAAAAATGGACTATACACTATAAATGTGGAACATTTGAACTGCAATGTTTGACCGGTTACAGAGTAGTTTGGCAAGCCTATCAGTATTCAGGCATACAACCGCTATGTGAGAGAGTAAACAGATTAATGAAATATTTTATTTTTATTTTTAAGAGATTTTCCAAAAAAACGAGATGCTGAAATGAATAAAATACTGTTACAGCAGGCAACCTCTCGCAATGCCTGAGATCAGAGTTTTTAACAATTTGGTAAGCAGTATTTAACACAATATATTAGCCTCTTTTGTCTCTTCCTGCCTCGAAAGACACAGCATAATAGAACTTGATGCTCTGCCAATTCTATATCACTTTCCCAGGAATTTAGTAACTGGAAAAAAAAAGAAACATTGTAATGACTCTTGTTTAGTTTAATCTCTGATGGAGAGAGATGCTTTCAATCTTCCAACCAGATGTGGTAGTGCCTTGATGTTATCCTGGATTGACTGATCAACACATGACTCCAGAGCATTCACAGCATCAGATCCTATCTCTTGTTGCTTAGCTGCCTCGTACTTGTCTTGGCAGACCATCAGAGATCTATTCAACCTTTCCTGCATTCAATTTAAAACAAAAGAAAAATTGAAACAACCCATACAAGGAAGAAGAAAAGGCTTCCTCCAAAAAAAAAAAATAATAATAAATAAAATAAAAATGGAGCACTAACCCAACAAGGAATTCTGAAACCTATGGAAATAAGATATAAACACACAGTTTATGTTCAATACAAATTTTAGCAGAAAGTAAAACAATACAAGTCCATCCATAAATTTGACAATTCAAAAAACCTGAATTTTATATATGCAACAAACATGAAAGCCCCAGATTTTCAATTTTCTTTTTGTGTCCATGGGTCCAAACACAGCCCTAATGTGAAAGGTCACTAGAGCAACTCATGGTTCAGATTTGCAAACGAAGGAACGCCTATACATGGAATATATGGAACACTTACTAGTTATTCCATCTCAAGAGTAAAAGAAAGCATGGACATTTGAATATTTCACATAATGAATAAGCCTGGCATTCCAATTCAGTGTACTTTCATGAGGATCTGAGTTTATTTTTTGTTTTCTCTTTCCATGGCTGCACCTATGCAACATGAATGATGCTACCAATTCGCTCATTCTCAGGTCTGGATGTTTTGATTCACAAATACAAACTCAAAGTCCATGACAAGAACACAAAATTCTGTCACTCTGCAAGAATGATGCCAAAACCATGAAATGCAGCATTGTGACCTCTAAAACATGGGAGATGGCACCAGGTGAATTTGGAAAAGATTCTCACTACAGGCAATCCACAAAGATAGGAGAAGATCAATAGATACTTCCACTTTTAAATACCTGGCTGAACCCCTACCCACCTCTTACTGCATTACTTTCAGGATAGACGTCTTATGTACACAGAGAATTGGCACATTCAGAACCCATATTACTTGGACTGTGGTAGACTGGTCGAAAGAGATTCATGGGCTTGGAAGAATACAATACTCTCATGAAAGGAGCTAAGAAAATTTGTTCTTCTTCAGTTTCCTCTATTTCCTGGATTGTTCACAGGAAATTGAAATAGATGGACAGAAGAAGATATCTCCCTTTAAATTATATATATTTAAGTATCCTGTACTTTTTATAAGAAAAATTGTAGATTTTTGGAGTTACTATTTTGCACATTGGTTGAGAACCCCTTGCTCTCATCTAATTGTCATTTAAGATATGCTTAAAACTACAGATGATACGGGATATGGCAAGAAAAAGGTGAAAACATCTGCACTTGCCCAGCTTACATGTTTCATAAAATAAAGAATAAGAAAAGAATTAACTGTTAATCCTGAGGCTCTATTTATTTCACTTTTGCAAAGCTCAAGCAAGAATCAGAATTGCTAATTTCATGTCAAATTACCTTTCCTGTGTTACATTAATTTAATGACAAAGAACTCAGTGAAAATAATTTTTTTTAAAAAAAGTTAGAAAAGGAGATGAATTTACTTGAAACTTGGCCATCTCGTTCTCAAACTGTTGTTGAGCGTTAAGAACTGGGACACTGCAATGTTCAACACAATTGCTAATCTCTTCTTGCCTTCTTGTCCTATCAAAGCATTCATGTGCACATTTGAAGTATGCTTTCTGCAACAACTCACAGTTTCAAACAATATCCAACTCTATTAATAAGTATAAGAAATAGGCAAAAACAAAATAACCTTTGTTTGGTTGCAAAAAAACTTGGAAAAAGAAAAACATAAGAAAAATTATGAATATTTTCTCTGTTAAATTTCAATAATGTCAAAAGCAATGTCGACCAAAATCATCCATCAGAAATTAAAGTAAACCCACGTAAGAAAAAAGGCCAATGAACATAAAACCAGCAAGAATAAAATTTGCAGATTGAGTAATTGCTAGAGGAGCCTTTGTTCTTAATTCCCTTCTTTCTTTTTTGAGCTTAAAGGGCCTCTGTCAGGGATCACGCCCCACAATAGAGTTTTTTTATTATTCTGTTTAATGAACAACAGATAAACTACTATGTGCATGTTTTCAGATTACAAAAATATGATAGATGATTCAAGTTGGAACCGAAATAATCGGAAAAGAAAATGATGTAGATTTATTTTTAATTAATTTTTCTCAGAAAAAGTTTAATTGTACATCTTTTAAATTGTAGTCGAGCTTAATCAACGAACAAAAAGAGCTATATTAAATGAGTTAGGATTACCTTTTTCCTTTTTTTTTACAAATCAACACCAACCTCAAAAACGATAATCGGATTAAAGCAGACTAATTGAAGAACAGCAGAAAAAGAAAGTCACAAAAAGCAAATAGACTCATACAGCATAATCAATTACATCTCATAAAATATATTTATCCTTGAACAGAAGTCAAATACCTAATTCTTAGAACTCAATAAACACCCTTTTTTTCTTGTTCAAGGACTTCCCATTCTAGCTAATATTTGACAAAATTCATAGAAAAACAAATTGAGATGCAAAGACATAATGTAAGAATCAGCAACAAATATAAGCTCTTTATCTAAATCACTCTCATAATCATAATTATGATCATGATCTCCATCTTCACCACCAATCTTGAGGTTTTCTTGCTGAACCAGGATCGGAAGTGGGATATTTATATGATTTCCCTCTCGATCACTTGATCATCATCAATACTACTCAATAACTCTTCAATCTCAACAACCTTTTTAGAAAGGAAAATACCAATTCTTGATCACTACTAGAACAACAACTACCTTTTCATAAGAACAATTATCACTACTTCGTAAGTCTTCAATCGCAAGAACCTTTTCATAAAAGGAAAATTCCAATTGTTGAGCATTATTAGAACAATCATCACTACTACTCAGTAGTTTTCAATCTCAACAATCATAAAAGGAAAATTCCAATTGAGTAATTCTTCAATCTCAACAACATTTTCATAAATGAAGATTCCAATTCTTGATCATCATTAAAACAATTATCATCAATCTTTAGCAGTTTGTGGAAGATAGTTTGATCAATAGTATTCTACATGTCTCCTTCACTGCCTAAAGTCTTCAAAAGAAAAGGAGAAAAGCTCCATTACTGGAATATATGTAAACGAAAACTAAAGAACACTAATTAACAAGCAAGACTTGAAGCAGAGCAAAGCAAATTTATAAATGGAGAATTGTCTGTGTTAATACATATATAAGCATATAACAGATTCGAAGCTTTAGAGGGTTTTATGCCTCCTAGAAGGAAGTGGCTCTATTTCCTTGTTTGCTCTTAAGGATTAATAAAATTTTTTGAATACAGAAAGAAATATTAATTTCCAAGAAAAAGGACATCACATTTCTAGTACGATATTAATTATATTACATGGAACTTAATAATGTAAACCAGCAAGAACAGATAAAGAAAGCAAACCTGAAGAGTGAAATTGATGTGGTCTTGGACAGGAGAGAGATGTGTCTGGGCAGCTGTATTGACTTCGCTAAGCTTCTTTCTCAATCTCTCCGACACCATTTGTTGTTCAAGCGCTGCTATGTGATCCATTGTATTGCTCGATGAAAGTCCTGCAACAAATCGGAGAGTTTGGCGTTTGTTTGGGTATGTTTGCCTTATAACAGCTTCAATAGGGTTTTAGGGGTTTTTGGCTGTTTGATATGAAGAGGCGGAAGGAATAATCACCAGGTGGGTCGGGTTGAAAAGTATCTATCCAACACCCGGCCCATTTAGAAGGATGTGATGGGAGATGTGGCGCGCTCTCGTCTCCGATCCCTTTGGAGTTTGGACTATGTAGCCTTCTTTCTTGACAAGTAAAAAACCATCAAAATTTCAAAAATCATCAGAACGCAGACATTGTTTTGAGGTTGGAGAAGCAATGGACAACACAGAAAAAAACCCAATATGCAAAGACATACCAAGTCTCCTTTCTTCTTTTGTTGACACATTTGTCGATTTCTCTGTCAGTGGCGGCCTCTTCTTGCCTCCCGTTGACCCTAATCAACAAACTACTTCTAATGAAGCCTCCAATTTTAGAACTCACTACCCCACTCCCAATCGTCTGGTTGCAATCGGAGATCTACATGGCGATTTGGAGAAGTCTAAACAAGCTTTGAGGCTGGCCGGTTTAATTGATGGATCTGACCGGTGGTCCGGTGGATCTGCTACGGTGGTTCAAATTGGTGATGTGCTTGATCGAGGTGGTGAGGAATTGAAAATTCTGTATTTTTTGGAGAAATTGAAGAGGGAAGCGGTGAAGAGTGGAGGGAATTTGATTACTATGAACGGCAATCATGAGATTATGAATGTGGAAGGTGATTTTCGATACGTAACAAAATTAGGGTTAGAGGAGTTTACGAATTGGGCTTATTGGTATTGTTTAGGTGACAAAATGAAAGCTTTATGCGTGGGATTGGAAAAACCAAAGGATATCTTTGATGGAATTCCTTTGAGTTTTAAAGGAGTTAAACAAGAGTGCTTTCATGGTATCAGAGCTAGAAT
Source organism: Jatropha curcas (assembly GCF_041381405.1). Taxonomy (NCBI): domain Eukaryota; kingdom Viridiplantae; phylum Streptophyta; class Magnoliopsida; order Malpighiales; family Euphorbiaceae; genus Jatropha; species Jatropha curcas. The sequence continues at coordinate 21,194,235 of NC_143155.1, forward strand.
AGCTGCATTGAGACCTAATGGCCCTATTGCTAATAAATTTCTGTCCAAGAATTTGACTGTATTGGTTGTGGGTGATTCAGTTTTTGTTCATGGCGGGTTATTAGCAGAGCATGTGGATTATGGATTGGAGAGAATGAATAAGGAGGTCAGGGATTGGATTAATGGGTTAATGCAAAGATCTGCACCTAAGTATTGCAGAGGGAGAAATGCAGTGGTTTGGTTGAGGAAGTTTTCTGATGAGGTGCCACAAAACTGTGATTGTTCTGCTTTAGAACATGTTCTTGCTACAATTCCAGGGGTGAAGAGGATGATTATGGGACATACTATTCAGAAGGCCGGTATTAATGGGGTTTGCAACAATAGGGCTATAAGGATTGATGTGGGTATGTCAAAAGGGTGCATTGATGGCTTGCCTGAAGTTTTGGAGATTCATGGGAATTCCGATGTTCGAGTTTTGACATCCAATTCATTGTATCAGAATAAGTACAAGTCTTATGTGGAAGATGATAGGAAGAAGGGGCTTGGATTGCTGATACAGGAAAATGGACCAAAGCAAGTGGAAGTTAAGGCTTAAGAGTTTGTTTATCTGAACTTCATCGATGCTTTGCCCTCTGGGAATTTAATCATAAATGGATCGGATAAACATTGTTAGCAGGATTAGGCATCTTAAAAACCATTGATTGTGATAGATTGTTGACAAAAGTAAATTTGTCAGCACACGTCTTGCTCAAAAAGACTCTAGAAAGCTCGACTGTTCAAAATTTAGATGATAGCAATTCAATGAAAGTTTCAAAAAATTCTTGTTTTCATTCTTGCTGATTAACTATGAGCTTCTTGATCCCTTTACCTTGCAAAGAATGAAAATGCCTAATCTGCACCTGTTTTCTCATATTATATGGAAGTCTAGGCGTTGGCTTGTGTCCTTTTATGCCTGCTTATTCTGCTTACTTTGTTGCTCTGAAGTGCTGAAATATCTCTCTGGTATTCATATTTATTGGTACTTAATTTTTTTTTTTTTTGTTCGGAATTCAGCCAGTACAAAAATTGCTCTAGCATTCTTAGTTCTGCAGCTTATTTTTGTTATTATGATTAGCAGCTGCGTAAAATCTTGTTCTTATTTACTAATGGAGCAAATTTGTCGTGGAAATTAGTTGCTACACACATTATGCTGTTTATTTCTGAATATTTCTAAGTCACACGTTCTTCTGTCGGGTCATTTCCATTCCTGCTTGCCAATAAAAAGAAAAAATCTATAATTTAGAAGAAGGGTTCTTTGCACGACGAACAGCTATGAACTCCTGCATCTTCTTAAACTGCTCCTTTGTCATTCCATTATAGTAATCGTGTGCCCTATCCTGAACACCACCAAACAAACATCATTTACAGTTAATTTAATTTGGCAGCACTGAGACACCAAAAAGCAAAGACATCGATCCCAAGAACAAAATAATCTACCTTTTCTAAAGAAAGAGCATGACTCGAGTCCAGCTTCAACCCATCGTTAATGGCAGCTTTGTATCGCAACACCAATTCTTGATTATTTTTTATAATAGCCTTTGCAATTTCACGACATTTCTTTAACAATTCACTCTCTTCAACAACATGATTAACCAATCCCCATTTCTCAGCCTGTTCCGCGGTTATTGGCATGGCAGTTAGTGATGCCTCTCGCGCCCTTCCAGGTCCTATTATCCGTGGAAGCTTTTGAGAAAATCCCCAATAAGGAAACACCCCAAACCTGCAACCCAACACCCCTATTCAATTTGGATTCAACAACTCAATATTAAAATGTCGTTTGAATGTATTATTATACCTAGAATGAGTATCTATAAACTTGGCTCCCTTAGCAGCTACCAGAATATCGCATGCTACGGCAATTTTAAATCCGGCAGTAACTGCAAACCCGTTAATAGCTCCGATTATGGGCTTTTTGCACCGCTCCATCTGCTCGACGGGGTCGGATTCCATATCCGTCACGTCTCCTTTAAAGACGTCCTCCGCTGCAGTCAGATCGACGCCAGAGCAGAACGCCCTACCAGTTCCGGTTAGAATGATGACCCGCACCGAGTCGTCAATATCCAGAGCCTTGATTTCATGGGCCAAATGGACCATCATGGACCTGGTTAATGAATTGAGGGACTTGGGACGGTTGATTGTGATGATAGCCACGCCCTTTGGATCGTGGGATACGAGGATGAGGCTTTCGGCTCTGGATTGATCCATTTTCGTGTTTATTTTGGAGCAAGAACTGAAGCTTAAGAAGCTCGCCTTATCAATGGCTTTAGTGGAGGTCGTTAAACAACTTTAAGATAAGATAAAGATGGTCTTAGCTACAATTGTGACACCATTTTTGACAGTGAAGGTTGTGTTGTGTACTTACATTAATCACCATTTATGGTTTGAAGTGGTCCATTGGTAATGGACAGCGAGTTCGCTTTTGGATTGATGATGATGATCCCATTGCTTTTTCTCTTTGCTTCCGCTTTCTTCTGAGACAGATTTTTGTAAAGATGAGACTTGGGACCATCCTACTTTCAAACTTATTTCAATGCAGGTCCATTTCATTGAGGTCTACATTTGATTATCAATTTTTGCAGTTGAGTTCGGTTTAAAATCAAATCACCTTTGAAAAAAGAAATTGAACATGGAGGGCTACGTTTTAATGATCCATATAGAGTTTGCACTGCGAAAGATCAAATTTATAATTTAAGCTATGACAATTAATTTGTAAATATTCTTTATCACTAAATTATTCCATTTGGATTATCGAACCGCCTAATTGCACGTCCCTATATAAAATGATATTATTATCTCTTTTAGGAGATGACTAAATAATCATTTTTTTAATCAAGATATGCGAGATTGGATCAAAGTCAATCTTTAAGTCAAAATAACATCAAAGCTTATTTGTTTTGGAAGATCGTTTTTGGAGTAATCGTATGGAAGTTGTGGCAGGCCATGATAGGGTTATGGAACGCACAAGGACAGAAGATGGTCTGGTCTTGGTACTTGGATTTTCATTTTTTTGAACATTATTTTGGTTGCAAAGAGTTTGGCTGAGCTTGAAAGTAGCCATGTTGCTCAAAATAAGGATTTAGGTGGACTTGTTTAAAAAATATTTTTATCATAATATACTTAATTTGGATGACTCAGTGACTTTGGAGAACCAAAATAGTGCTGCTGGTGGCTTTACGTGATAAATATTGTTTCTTTATTGTTGGATTTTGTCTAAGGTAATGTTTGATTGGGGTAAGTTGACTAAAAAAAAAATACAATTTTTCAAAAAGTGTATAAAATGTTTATGTTTTGTTTGCATTATCAATTTAATTTTTCAGGAAATAAACTATCCAACTTTCTTATATCTGGAAAGTATTGTGATAGAAGTAAAATATAAAAAAATTAATTTATTTTCAAAAAATTAGTGACAAATAAGTATTTTTTGACAAAATTAAAGGTAATATAATATTTTTTGTCATTTCTTCTCGAACAAATTTTTATCTTATATATATATATATATATATATATATATATATATATATATATATATATATATATATATATATATATATGATGTTACTATATTATGTTAGGAATTATTTTAAACAATTTTGCTTTAATTATAATTTTTATTCTTTTAAAATTTTTTTGATACATTTCCATTATTTTTATGTAATTTCTAACAATGCAAATGATTTAGAACTATAAACGAGGCAAGCAACTCATCAGCTGCTCGAAATTTGGCTTGATAAAAGCTTTCGAGTTTGTTTAGAAAAAATAAACTAAAAAGTTTTATCATTAATATAATAAAGTTATTGTTGGGATTAATAAATTGAAGGATTTCATCAGTAATTCAATAAAAATAGGGAAAATAATTATTTCTGTCTCCAAGGTTTTGTAAAATTAATCGTCTCATTATTCGTTTGAAATCAATCCATTTTTTCCATTAAAATAGGGTAAAAAGTAAAAGAAATGAGAGAAATATATTTTAAAATGGCAATAGTACATTAATCTATCATCACCAACCACAGAAAGACTAAATAGCGCAATCACCACAACCACCGTCACAACCACTACTGCCAACAAAAGAAAGCAATTGTGGAACCATGAATCCTAAGTATTTAACAACAAATTAATTCTTCATTCATGCTCTTCTTTAGTTTCTTCATGTTTCAATTGGAGAGGTGGACTTGATTTCCATGGCAGCGAAATTGCGGTAATCACACTCTAATTTCCAAGTCCATATTCTTATATGTATGAAACCAATATGATATATTCTTTTGGTGTCCGTGGCCCTTTCTTTACACCTATTTTATCATAGCAAGATGGCGAATTTCTCGTCGAAATCTTTAGCCTTGAGGTAGCGAACGTCGAATTGGTCATATTCGAAGGACTCGCACTATGAAGCACTGGTGATGCTAGTCATTTACAAACAAATTGCTATGAAATCGATGACTCCGACATGGCTTTTGAGTTTGGCTCATAAAGCTGCTACAGGAGTGGGAGATAAGATTGAAGTTTGGATCCTTTAGGGGCGAGAGACAGGAGGAGGAGCTTAAGGTTATTTTTGACTTTTTACTCTCTTTTAAAGGAAAAATGAACTGATTTACGGAACGACCTATTACTGAGACAGAAACAAATGTTGGACACTAAATAATTAATATACACAAATATGATGACGAGATAATTAAATTTATAAAAGCTAATGGATGAAATAATTATTTTCCCATAAAATATTATAGAACACTATTAAACACCTAAAATCTAAAGTATTAAGTCAAAAGGAGAAAAGAAAATAGTTAAGTCAAAATGAGAAAAGAAAATACTAATGATCTAAAATATAAAACCTATTTTTAAAAGTGCAGAAAAACAAATTTAAATAATTTTTTAAGTTAAACAATATTATGGATTATTAATTATTGAAAAATATGAATAAAGAGTTTTATTATTTAAAAATAAATAATTCTAAAAATTTAGATGAATAATGCACTAAATTTATTATATGGTTATTAATTATTGAAAAATGAAAATTTTGCAGAAAAGGGTTATGAAAAATCCAAACGAAGCTACTAGTCGTATTGTATTTGCCAATTATCATTTAGCTAATAAGTCCGTGGATATTGAGGTTACACATGTGATAATGTATTAGCAATTGTTCGAATCCCTTATGATATGCAACTGAAATAAATTCTTGAAGATTTTTATAATATTTGGAAAAAATAAAGGGTTTTAAAATTTTAGAATGAGAATTTCTTTAAATTAGAAGATAATTAAATCAAAAAATAATACAAATAATAGAATGTCACATCAATATATTATGTGGTTATTAACTATTGAAAAAGTGTTTTATTATTAATACAATAAAACATTTATTTATGATTTAAATTATTATACATAGCAAAAAAGAAATCAAAGATTTTTTACACTAATGCAATAACTTTATTAAAGTTATTAATTATTGAAAAAAAGAAAAATTTATAATTTAATTTATTCAAATTAGATAATAAAATAATTAAAAAAAAACATATAAAACAACTAAGTTTATCACGCCCCATAATCAATATCCTTTTAATTACCTACACATTTTTTTTAATTATCCAATTATTTGCTTATAGAAAACACTGATAATTTTGTCCTACTTAGCAACAACAAAATTCTAAAAACTAACGCGCGCCTGAATCAAATCCTCCAAACACACTCCCATTCCAAAACCTAAAACCAATACGGGTCCCATTATTATCCATTCGAACATCAGCGTTATTCTCACGCGCCAAATCAACGACTACCAACATGAACCGATTGTCTAATGCGTAACTCCCTCGCGCAAAAACTACCACAGTTTCCCAAACCCTAACTGAAACGGGCACAACAGACCCCTCACTTCACGTTCTCAGCAAGAACACACCTTTGAGCTATCTGCTAGCTAAAACCCACCAAGAAACCCTAATTTCTCCTACAAATTTACCGTTTTATCCTTATTTATTACCAGTTACTATACTACAATGCTTTAAACGTACTCTTAGCCTTTACTTTCCTCTCAATTTCCAACATTGTGACCTTTAGCATGTCCGGCGATCGCCGGGATGTGCCTCCGGCGACCGGAGACGGAAACGGTGTGGTGCAAGCTGGAGACTCCGAGAAGCAGGCTACTCCTATCGTTGTGGCGTCGGTGACTCCTAGCCAGAGGCTTAGGCTGAACCCTAATAAGGATCATAAGCCAGAGAGCTACGAGGATCTGCAATTGGATTTTAGCCCATCGGTGTTTAGCTCGTTGGAACGGTACTTGCCGCCGAGTATGCTGGGTGTCAGTAGAGACGATAAGGTGAAGTTCATGAGGGAAATTCTGTTGAAGTACTTGCCTCATGGAGAGAGAACAAGGGTATGTTTGAAAATTGTTACTTTTAGTAAATTTGTTTTAGATTTTCGGAGGATTTTGGAGGAAAATAAATTAAAGTCAATTGAATTTCTTTTTTTCTTCCCCTTGAATTTTCGGTTTTTGGTTCATTTCGAATTTTAGCAACCTTCAAAAAGGAGTAATGCGGATTTGGCCTTTTTAGTTTTTGGGTTTTGACATGCGTTTGATTTTCTAAACGGATAGGGTGGTTTTACTGCTATTAGTTAAAGCAGAAATGACAAAAATGTCCTTAGGACTCCTGCTTTGTATTTCAGCTAGCAAGTGTCCTTTCATTGTTAGTTATTTTGCATTAGGAGAGAGAGAGAGAGAGAGAGATAAATTTTATGTTGGTCGCTGGAAAGACTACTACAAGTTTCAATTAAAAGATCTTAATCTGCATTGATATATAAATATATATCACATAATTTTAGAGAAAGTTAGTTGGCATGTATTTTGGACTTTTGAGCAGTAAGCGGGCAAGTTTGGATTGCATGATCACATTGGATTGTTGTGACTTTTTAGGTGGCTTTACTGAGGTATCAGAGGTTATAAATTACGAAGTTTTTGTAAAGATGTTTGTAGCTAATAGTTTATGAACGTTGTTTCTTGTATTTTCTGAAACACATTGATGGATGGATGAATTTGGGTTTTATAGGAGTGATAACAAGGGTTGGAACAAAGTGATTGGAGTTACAAAATAAGACTTGAAAATACTAATGTGGATCCCATCTGAACCCCATAGACGGCTTATATAAATACTGTCCTGCAAATCTAGAAATTATCAAAATATTGTTAGTTACTGAATTGAAGAAGACTTGGGAATTGAAGTTTGCAATATGAGAATTTAAAAAAAAAAACATAATTATAAGACTGTCTGTACTTATTTGGCAAGAATTTGGATGGTCTCAAGTGGCCCTACATTAAATTATGCATTCATAGTAGATCGTAATTTGTACTTAAACTAGCCTTTCCTTTGAGGGTCTTGTGTTCCATATCAACTTTTCATAGTTGGAGAAAACTTGTCTCTGCAAATTGATATACCATAATAGTAAAGAACCTCAATAAAATACTTTTTTGCTGATTTGGCATTAAAAATTTTGCCTTGATTGCATTCTTTCCCTTTTCAATATGACCAGTTAATAGTTGAGAAATAATATCATTTATTAAACAATATGTGCAGAAAAATCAACTTTCCTTTGATTTGCATGATGAGCAATGCAGCTAGATTCTATGACATGCTTCCACTTCATTTTCTTGCAGAGTTCTTAACACCATGATTGCAATAATGATGAAGAATTTTGGCTCTTTTATCTATTTTACTTTTTATAATATGCTGCTTCATTTGACCAAACTCCATGTGGTTGTCCTAACTTCATCTTTTCCAGGACCAATACTCGAAAGCTTGAATGCTTCTAATGATTTAACTAATTTTTTCCCCATAAGCCTTCCCAATGAACAAAGTGTCTTCTCTTATAATTATTCTCATATTCCTAAGGAACAAGCATAATTTGCTATTGTTTCAAACTGGATTCATTTCCCTTTTTGGTATTAAATGAATCTCATAAAATTTTATGGAAGTTCATTTGGAATTTTGTGTTTTCATGTTTGTAAATGAAATGTTCATTTTAATCCTAAAACTAAAATTTAAGGAATTGAATATAATTAAATCAATTTACAATTTTCCAGTGAATTCTATACTTCAAATTCATTTATACCAAATAGAGTGTGAGTTAATTTTATTTTTATTAGATTACGATAACATCTTTTAGTCTGTCACTGACTAAGTTGAACCTGAATTGGCTTTTGCTGCAACAATGAATTGCATCCTTATTTCTTCATTTCACGCTGACGTATCATCGCATGAAGCATGTGAACTTGCGATTCAGATTCCTCCTTTATGGCTTCTTTGGTCAATCTGGATGCAAGGTGGTGCTTTAACTTTATACACTTGCCTGGATGCGAAGCTAATTGTAGGATAATGTTATGGCGCTGCTTGACTTAGGGTAGTTTTACTGCTATTTACGGTGTTTTTATTTAGTTATTCAGTGTTTATCATGTTATTATCAGTTTCTTTGTTAGTGGCTATTAGTGGGGTGGTTAAGCAAGTAACTTATTGTAATGGGTAGTTATTAGTGGGTAGTGGGTAGTTTTAGCTTTACATTTAGTTGTTTAAAAGGCTGTTATATCAGGAAAAATGTAAGCAGAATTTTATGAAAAGGTTTTGAGTTCCTAAAACTCAGAGATTGTAGAGTTCTCTCTTAATGAGCTCTAGGAGATTGCAGATTCTCTCTAAGTCTGTCACCATTGATAGAAGGAAGAAAACTCCTTCTAAGATACCCATCTCAAACCCGATTCCCCTAATTCAAAGACCCATAACTAGATCCAAATTTGGGACCATAACAAATTGGTATCAGAGCCAACAGTTATGGGCGAATCTGTTCAAGACCAGCTTACCAAACTCTTCAATTTACTCTTATCTGAGCAGCAGGCCAATCAGACCTATAATGAGAAGGTTGAACAACTTCATGCCAAATTGGATGCCATGTCTTTTGACTTGGAATCCATAAAGAAGGGGCTGACTTCCTCAAGTGCTCAAAGTCAAGCACCGAAAGCAAAGGGTCCAATAGGTTCAGCAGGACTAGAATCTCCTGGGGGCACTACAACTGTTTCGAAATTCACGGAGTTGGAGGTTCTTGGACCACCTATGAGGAGTAATAATTTAGGAAAGTTGGCAAAATTGGAACATCCTAAAACTGCCGCAGAGCGAATAGTTTTCCAGCAAATGTTTCAAGTCTCAATAGTTGTGTGTATAGAAGATAGAGCGGCGCAAAAGAAAGAAATAATCAAACATCAATTGTTAGCACAATTGGAGGGTCTTGCTTGTGATTTGGCAGCCTCTAAATGGGAAGGGAGTGGGAAGAAGCAATTCGAGAATGACATAGAGGAAACATTAGAGGAGCCATTTGATCCAGGAATATTAATTAATTATAGAAGCACAATAAACAGCTCCTTATTTGCAGAATAATAGAGGGTGATAAGGATTCTGTTTGCATCACATTTTCACAAGTTGAAGATTGCATGTCATCCATCCTTTGCGCTTGAGGACAAGCGCTTTTCGAGGAGGGGTGTAATGTTATGGCGCTGCTTGACTTAGGGTAGTTTTACTGCTATTTACGGTGTTTTTATTTAGTTATTCAGTGTTTATCATGTTATTATCAGTTTCTTTGTTAGTGGCTATTAGTGGGGTGGTTAAGCAAGTAACTTATTGTAATGGGTAGTTATTAGTGGGTAGTGGGTAGTTTTAGCTTTACATTTAGTTGTTTAAAAGGCTGTTATATCAGGAAAAATGTAAGCAGAATTTTATGAAAAGGTTTTGAGTTCCTAAAACTCAGAGATTGTAGAGTTCTCTCTTAATGAGCTCTAGGAGATTGCAGATTCTCTCTAAGTCTGTCACCATTGATAGAAGGAAGAAAACTCCTTCTAAGATACCCATCTCAAACCCGATTCCCCTAATTCAAAGACCCATAACTAGATCCAAATTTGGGACCATAACAGATAACTAGGAGAGATTGATTGTATTAATAAAACTGATGGAGGACTGTTTCAAAAATATGTTGTTTATGTGGATTTTCAGAAGTCGATGGGTTATGAAGTTTGTGTATTTGGGGGAATTATATGAAATTCATTCTAGCAAAGAAAAGTTCATGGCTGGTACGGTTGCTGGCTTGTGCTGTCATAAGTACCTTGGCTTTTTGTTTTCGTTTGAAACTCATTGATGTCTGTACAAATCTGAGTTCTGAGGGAATGAATTTTAGGGTTTGATGAAGGGAATCAGAGTAATTTGCTTGTAAAATTGGTAAGGGCAGAAAGCTTCACATCTAAAATCCCCTCGGAATTACAACCAATTTCACATTGGTATCCCATCAAAGAATTGTCTCAGAACCCCAAAGAGTAGCAGACAGTCTTTAACATTCATGTATCCTTTATTCTACACTGAAAAAGTTGCATGTATATATACAGAATATATCAATCTTATTTCTTGCTTTATTGTAATGGGGCTGTAGTGGCATGCAGTTAGTTTCATATGTTTGCATTGGTACATCTATTCCCAGTTCCTTCTTCCACTAACAAGCAGATTCATGCATTAGATGGGAGAATCCCAACTGTTATTTTCTCAGATGCAAAGTTCTGACATATCAAATATATTTGATGATATATTGTTGCTACGTGGTTTATAGTTTTTCACACTTATTTTTTTCCCCTCTTCCCAGGAGAGAGGGAGAGATGAAGTAAATTACTGCCTATATGGTATTAAATATATGGTCTTTTGAAAATTTTAAATAATGTTCTTCCTTGATGATTCTTATTAGGCTCAAAGACATAGAGAATACAGGCAGAAGATAATATCAAATTATCAGGTACGAGACATGATATAATTTGGCTTTAATAGTTTTGAGGACATGATGTATTTTGATCGGTTTTTCCTATTTTAATTGCATTGAGCACAATGTGATATCTCTTTCCCCTCCATATTGAAGTAGTGCTTGTCTGCTAGATGGCTGCAAACTGAATTATCAATTATGAACTGTTAAGCTGGTCATACTTACTTTCTAATTTCTTCTTTTGTAAAACTTCAGTCTACTATGGGTCTCCCCTTCTCAGGAAAACAAAAGATGAGTTTTTCTTGAAAATGGAACTTCTGCTAGCTTGCATTTTTCATCTAAAATGTTATGAGTTATTGTTCACAGGAATCCTTTTGATTCCTTCAATTGTAAGAAAAGACAAACTGTTTCACAATTTGTGTAACTTTTCTAGACATGTTCATGTTCTTGGATACCTACCTGAAATGAATGGGAAAAAAAGGCTGGACTCGAATATGGGACTTTGTTTTTGGGCATGGCTTGACCAAGTCTACTCCCAAACAGAGCGGGGTTATAATTTTAAATTTTTTGTATTTTGATTCAATTGGCAGGCTTGGACAGTCAAATGGCCTTTAGGTTCCAGTGAAGGCCAGGGCTCAAAAGGCAACAAGCTAATTGGGCCTTGGCCTTTGGACCAAACCTGGTCAATCCCACTTGTTCATCAGGTCTAAATTTATACCTTGGCATTTTAGATAATGCCTACTATTAAGATGCTTACAAATATATGGATTTGGTTGAAAATTGATTGTGACTATCTCTTCATTGTGTACTATTATCCCTTGGTATTTTGGATAATGCCTACTATTAAGATGCTTACAAATATATGGGATTGAGTTGAAAATTGATGGTGCTATCTCTTCATTGTGTAGTAGTAAAAGAAATTCTCAACAAATATGGGTCTGGCTAGGTGTTGGTGGATAAATAGAGAACAGATTTACATTTTTCATGGTGATGATCTTTTACAATGATCTTCTTGAGCTTGCATTTTTACAGATGCTTGATTTCTTATGTTTGTCTTACTTGGGCTTTGTAGTTGTTTTCATATGTTTATTTATACTACTGCCAAATGATAATCTGGATTCCTTACATATATATTTCTTTTGATGTTTGTGCAGCCTTTAAATAGAGAATTATATGTGATGCACCCTGCAACCTTCTTTGTCCCTTCCTTTATAAAGGCAATCAGTGATAACACCGAGGAGAGTTTTAGAAGTATAATGTCTGAACCCTCTCCTGGTGTGTTTACATTTGAAATGCTTCAGCCACAATTTTGTAACTTAGTATTGTCAGAGGTACCATCTATTTCTACTTTTCTAGCTGTGATATGCCATCAGAATCAGATAGCTGTATATATAAATTTCATACATGTTGATCTAAGACACTTTTTCTTGGCTTCATATTCTCTTTTGTTAATTTGATTTTCTAGGTTGAAAATTTTGAAAAATGGGTCAATGATGCAAAATTCCGTATCATGCGTCCAAATACAATGAACAAATATGGTGCTGTCCTTGATGACTTTGGTCTCGAAACCATGCTTGAAAAGCTTATGGATGGTTTTGTTCGCCCTATATCCAAAGGTGATATATTTTCTTGTATTAGATTATTTAGTTTTATTAGTATATAAGAAGATATCAGTATATATGTGTACTTGACTGACTAAACCTTAATTCCAAACTCATTGGAGTTGACTACGTGGATCCATTTCCTCCATTCCAATTGGCTATATGTATGTAAATAATGTATATATGTTATAATTTATTAACTGCACTTGGAAGAAGTAGAAAAGGTATAAATATATTAATAATTTGATGCTTTGTTGCAATAGCTAACAAGAGAGAAAAATATAATTTGTTTCATCATTCTTGCAAAACAAAAAGGAGATATTTAGCGCTACGTTTCATAAAAAAAATTTTTTTGTAACAAATCATTGCAGAAAAAAGAAAGCTTAATGCAAAATCATTCTCTCTGGTGCAGTTTTTTTTCCTGAAGTTGGTGGATCAACTCTGGATTCTCACCATGGTTTTGTTGTTGAATATGGTAAAGATAGGGATGTTGACTTGGGTAAGTTCTTGTTGTAACATTCTTTTGCTAAAAAAGTATATTATGTTTTCATGTGGTTTGTAGCTTGTGGTTGTGTAGAACAGTACTGCTATGACATTTGAGACCCTAAATATGGCTTGATACTAGGTCATATCATGGTAGTCATTGCAGTAAATATGTCCAATTGTTTGTATGGGCCTTAGTTTTGTTTGTGGATGATTAGGTCAAATAACACATGGAGCAATAGTATTCTTGTGGTGTGTAGCTAGTAGTTGTGTGGAACAGTCTTATGACATTGAGACCTTAAACATACCTTGAACATTGTGGTGTGCTAGTCATGGCAGTAAAATGTACTCCAATTGTTTACATGCACATTAACTTTGTTTATGGATGGTTTCTTGACAGGTCAGCATAACACATGCATCGATAGTATTCTTCTTTTCTCTCTGGTCTAACCCAAGTAATATCTGGAAAATGCATATGCAATTTTTGGTTTCTTCTTTAGTCTTTCCTCCATAAGCTTGAACTTGCTAAGATCTTGTGTGTTGGAGCTTCTAGTGGCCAGCAACATTTAAAGATTCAAAGATTGTTTACATGTTGGGAGTCTTGATAAAAAGTGTAAAAAATGAAGGATACTTTGAAATAAATGCAAGCAAAAAATTTTGAGTCTATGGCTGAAGTGTTTCAGTGATGATAAGATTTGTAAAGACTGAGAATTTGCTCAGGCGTTGGGAATAGCATTTTCTGCTTCAGAGTGGAGGAGATATTCAAAAACAAAAGTTCTCTCGATTACCTTGGATCAAGGTGTTGAGTTATATGATCGAACTTGGGGAAATAATGATAAGATAATGATTATGACATGACAAAAGGTGATTCAATGTTGGCTTAGAAAATTAAATGAGAGGAGATTGCATGCATCTTGGAAGTTGGGAGAGATTTGGGTGTAACACAATGAAATTTTTACTTAGCCCAGAATTATACCTTTAATCTTAATTAGAAAATTGCAAATTTAAAAGAGAAGAGGGGGGGGCGCAAAAAAAAGAGTTTGGTAATAGAGTAGAAAGAGAAAACATGGAAACATTTTACTTCATTAATTGCAAAATTAATTTCTTCAGATCACAGATAGAAGAGAGAGAGTAATAAAATTAAAAAAGGGCAATATTTCTTTCTTAGTAGCAGAAAGACCTTTAAATAAAAATAGTAGGAATTTCAAATTTGAACTTGAAATTGAACATCGATAGCTGAGGAAGACTTTGCCAATTGCAAAGGTAAATATTGAAAAGGAGAAAAAGCAACTTTTTGTTGCCTTTACCATATTGAGTTTGCATTAAGCAGTCTGGATGTAAGAGGATGCATAGCTGTGAATCCCAAGAATATATTAGCAAGATCCACAATTACATTCTCCTTTCTGATCAATATGTAAACCACTAACTCTGCCAACAGCACTATATGTGGCACTCTCAAAAATTTACCTACTTCTGTTATGTAGTTCTCTCTTGGAAGGAAAGACATCAGGAAAGAGAAATGCTTGCTTGTGTTTTTAATATAATGCCTCTCCCCCTGCCCCTTTTAGTTTTTGATTTAGAGAAATTAGGGAAGTGAGAGAGACGAAAAGGATTAATTTTGTGACATGTCCTAGGATTTTATTTCAAGGAACACTTAAATAGCTTTTATGCACACTTAGCCCATTTCATCCCAGTCAACGTGCCGTATCCAAATGATAAAACTGAAAGGGGTTCTTGGATGTAACTGCACTTACGACTTGGAACTCGAAGTACAGGTTGATTTGGTGATTTCCAGAGAAGTGTCCATAACTGCACTCTGACAACAATTTGAGATTGTTTTGGTGATTAACCCTTTGAATAACTAAAATGTATACTCAGAGAATCGGTTTAGAAGATCTGCACCTGCACTGCATAGATCATAGAGGACAAGTACTTGGGTGGTAATAGTAAACAAGAATTAGTTCAATATTATTGGCTTCAATTTCACAATTACACTTGTCATTCTTGTCAAATTTTTTTTTTTTTTCTTTTTCTTTTTGTTTTTTTTAATGTTGATATACCACCTGAAATATGATTTTTACAGAATAGACATACCTTTATCGAGTTTCTTTTTCTTTTAGAACATTGGTGTCTAAATATAAACAATGTTACATTTGTAGGCTTTCATGTGGATGACTCAGAAGTAACTTTGAACGTTTGCTTGGGTAAGCAATTTTCTGGTGGAGAATTGTTTTTCCGGGGCACACGATGTGATAAACATGTAAATACTGGAAGTCAGTCAGAGGTATGTTAGTCTATAAGGTGGAGCATTTCTCAATCAATAGATGTAGTTTTCTTGAGTATGTCACTGTCAATTTCAAAGAATTCTTTTTTTTCTTTTGGTCTACACTTCTGGTTGCACTGTCAATGGATTGTAATTTAATTGTCAATTTTAGTACGAGGTAATCATCTAGTCAACTAGAGTGAAGATATGCACTTGTGGTGTGTCTAATTGCCTTATTGCAGATGTTGGCTGTCTAACTGCGGATTAGCTTTTTTTTTTTTTTTTTTTTTTAATAATGTCTCTCTCTGATGCTCTATGGCTTGTTTGGTTCATGTAATAGATTAGGGTAAGAATGGATGGACTAGTTATTCCATGCCTGTGTATTACTATCCTTCACTAATGCAGAATTTTTGTTTCACAAATTTGTGCAAGTGTACCATGTAACAACATCCTGCATTTTAAAATTTCAACCATATTGTGTTTGTGGAATAGCTTTGTTCCTACATTACTCCATGAACCAACTAAAGCATTTAAGTTTCCACACAAAATGATACTTGAGTAACATCAATAATCAGATGGCAAATTGGAAATGTCTAAATTTGTGGAAACTGTTTCAACCACTTAATATGAGGACGTATAGTGGTTATTTTTTTTAAAATTAGCGTCTTATTGGAATGTTTAATTTTGTATGGCTATGATTTTTAAAACAGCATTCGTAGGCTCTCTACCATTGATTACGAGACAACATGGTTCTTGTAAGGGGTAGTTCATGCCATTTATCTTATTTATATAGCTTTTTCTTTTGTCATTTACCTTTTTTTTACAAGGTATTTATGTGCCAATAGGAGATCTTTGACTACTCTCATGTCCCTGGTCGAGCCGTGCTTCATCGTGGCCGTCACAGGCATGGTGCTAGGGCCACAACATCTGGTCATAGGATCAATCTACTCCTTTGGTGTAGAAGGTACTTATTTTTTCATATTTTTTCCTTGACCACTTGCTTTATCTGTAGTACTTTACAGTGTCTTTGATTCCAGGGAAAAAAAAAAATGTTGGTCCATTTTCTATTCAAGTTTTTATTGATCAATCATAACACTAATTTCCTTATGTCAATTTTCTCTTAAGATTTATTGTTACTTGACCATTTGATGTCAAACTTGTACTTACTCTACTTTCGCCTGCAAATCCTGTGAGCATTTTTTTCCCTTATCATCTTTAAAGATTCTCTACTATAAATTTCAAGTCATCTTAAAGAATTGTATTGACAATCTATTAATACCTAGCTCTTCTACTGTATCCTCAATTTTTTGCATGTTTCTTTTATTATGAGAGTTTTTTCCTGGAGTTTCCAATTCAGATGTTCCAGAAAATTTATCATGATCATATGAGGAGTGGTTCTTAAATTGCTCTGAAGTTCTCATTTTGAATTTACACTCTTGGAGCATGATTTCATTGTGTGGCTTCATTTTTGTGAAATATGATTTTAACCTAGTGTGATGGAACTGTCAGCAATATAGTGAACTTTTTTCTTGAATTTCAACCACACAAATCAATTGGCCGTATAAATGCATTCATTGTCTGTATACAGTTCAGTATTTAGAGAGATGAAGAAATATCAGAAAGATTTCTCTAGTTGGTGTGGGGAGTGCTTACGCGAGAAAAAAGGAAGACAAAGGGCGTCTATTGTTGCTACAAAATCGGTAATTTTCTTAACTCCTTTTCTTTTTTTGATTTTTTTTGTAAAAAACCTTGTGTGGAAGTTCAGCATATTTTTAGATGCTTCTATAGGCAAGATGTGGCTACGATTAATCCAACGATATGTTGCTTAATTTGAGCGATCGTAGCCCACATCTCCATTATTACCTTTGGATGGCATGGCCCTCTCCATATTATTTTGATGACCCAGTTGGTTGGGAGCTACCGCTCGGCAACTGAAACTGACTCTTATTAAAGTTGATGGTCTGCAGGAATTGCTTAGGAGAGACGGCGAATAACATGACTTGCTACAGCTTGTAACGTGCCCAGATGATTGTAAAATTATGTAGCTCCAGATTTCACTCTGATGGTGCGACAGCTGTTAATCTCAATCTTTTGAAGTTCACTTTTACGCTCCGTCAATGCTTGTATAAATTGTCTGCTAAATGGGATAGTTCTGTTTGTAGCAACATGTCTGGAATTTCTGTAAAAAGGTTAGTAATACTCTAGTTAGCACTGTAACTGGGGAAAATTTGGCTACTGCAAACCACATTTCCATTGTCAATAAATTCTGTAACTTGTAATTCATCATGATCTTCAATGAAGCCTTTTGTTTTTCGAGCCGGTTTTGGCCCCCCCCCCCCCCCACCCCAAAAAAAAAAAAAAAAAAAAAAAAACAGAAAAAAGGTTTTAATTTAAGTTCATTGCCCATTGCATGATATGGTTTCATTCAAATTGTGCTATACATTTTTATGGACTTATGTGTGAATTTCATTTGAAATTTCATGTTTGATGTGAATGGAAATATTATTTTCAATCAATTTAATTTTCTGAACAATTCAATAAATAGCTAAATCAAATGTATGATTTTTTTATCTTCTAATTCATACATATCAAGCAGTGGATTACTTGTTCTACTTTCACTTTTTGGTTAATAACCTTTTTACTTCATTACTGATCGACACTATTTCTCCTCATTCATTTACGAGGTTTTGATCGATGGAATTCATGAAAAAACATTTGGTTCGGCATCATTTCAGAATGAATAGTTTGTAGTTTTTTTTATATTTAATTATATAATATTTTATTCAATTGTATATTTTCAATTATAAAAATATAATATATAATAATGATTAAAAATAAAAATGTTAAACATAAGAGATGGAACTGAAGACCTTTTAAGAGTACAAATAAAAAAAATGTTATTTCAAAATGGGAAAAAATAAATTAGTTCCTAAACTATAATCAAATTAATACATGAGAATTTTTACTTTAAAAAAATAATTATGAAGTTCTTAATTTATGTTTTTAATAATATGTTTGTCCTTCTCTTTTACTAGGCAATTGATTATGAAATTGATTTCTCTTCCGATAAGGCTTTGATGATCTGTTTTGGACGAAATAATTGAAGTATTAATAAAATCATAATTTAAAAAATTTATGGTAATTTTTGAAAAATTATTGATTTAAATTATGCGTGGAGAAAAGAAGGATTAACAGAAATTTTCAGCGTTTTAAAATAAAAACCAAAAGTTCTCGTACGTCAATTTGATTATAATTCAAGCATGAATTTGTCAGTTGGCTTTTTTTTAAATATCAATGGTCTTATTTGTCATTTTATAATCTGTAACGGTTCAAGTAACACTAACCAACCAGTAACTGCTGTCCCGGCGCTGGCCTTAACCGCCAAGTACCAACTCGAAACACGTAAGGATCCAACCCTATACGGCGTCGTAAACAACCGTTAACCCTAAAATTATACAATATATATAATTTGTTTAATATAATATATCGCTAAATGATTCCACTTTCCAGCCTTTCCTGTTAGCTTGCA
This sequence comes from Jatropha curcas, assembly GCF_041381405.1. Classification (NCBI taxonomy): domain Eukaryota; kingdom Viridiplantae; phylum Streptophyta; class Magnoliopsida; order Malpighiales; family Euphorbiaceae; genus Jatropha; species Jatropha curcas. The sequence continues at coordinate 21,212,884 of NC_143155.1, forward strand.
ATTGGTCATGAAGTATGGTTCTCTTGCCACCCGCTTTGAAAGAGTAGAAACAGAGAGTAATTAACCTTAACCCCTCTCTCTCTCATTATCTCTTTTGCTTCATCGGGTAAGGGTTCTTTCTTTGTCTATATGTATATATACCCTAACTAATCCTATACATATATGATCCTAAATTTGATCAATTGATTTTCAGCTTCTTGCCCAAAATTGTTCTCATCCTCGACGAAATTCCACTGAAACAGAATCAGATTTCGCTTCAATGAAGAGGGGCTCGATTCGCTAATCGCCACCGTATTTATATTTGAGCTCTGTTTTCTCATTCAGTTAGGGTTAGGGTTTTTCCCTTTTTGGAGGCTCTAAGTTCTATTGTACTTTGTCATCGCAGTATCATATCATATTATATATACATATATAATATATAATACAGCAATTGAATTTAGGGTTTAGCTTTCTCTGATTTTTGGATTTTCGTTTCTGTGTTTTGGGGTTGTTTGTGTAATGGTCTCAATTAATTGTATCTATCTTCGCCCTGTACTGTACAATCAACGATTATTTTTTTATTCTTTCGTTTTTTTTTTTTTGTTTATTTATTCCGTTGTTTTTTTCAATGTTTATTGAAGATGTTATGATGAATAAATTTTGTGCTTGACATCCCCATATACAAAGACTGAACAGAAGAAAAATATTTGAAAAAAAAAAAGATAAAAAAAAGAAGAGAGAAAAAAAAACATTAAGGAAAGAGAGAACAACAGAAATAGAATAATAAAATTTTGTAATATCTATTGCAAATGGGGAGTCCTGGATTAAGCACTCAAAGTAATGGGCAGCAGCAACGGCGATTAGGGATTACAGAACCCATTTCCTTGGGTGGACCAACAGAGTATGATGTAATAAAGACTCGCGAACTTGAAAAGGTTTATTTGTGGTTTTGTTTACTCTTTGTTTTTTCCCTTATTCTAATCTCGTTGAAATAGTTGCTCTGTAAATGATGGATTTGATTATTATTTGAAAATGTGCAGTATTTGCAAAATGTGGGGCTGTATGAGAGTCAAGAGGAGGCTGTGAGTAGAGAGGAAGTGCTTGGGAGACTAGACCAGGTTGAAATTTATCTTCTTGTCACTGTTTATGTCATTTCTATCTAGGCTTTTGTTCTTCACCTCTGAACATTTGTTGACTTGCATTTATATTTTTGCCTTTTATCTTCTGGCTAAAGTATGTGTCATGTTAGTGATATAAAATGTAACAGATTGTGAAGAATTGGGTGAAAGTGATTAGCCGTGCAAAAGGGTTGAATGAGCAACTAGTGCAGGAAGCAAATGCTAAGATTTTCACCTTTGGTTCTTATCGGCTAGGGGTATGCTTCTAATCTTATCTTTTCCTTCTGAAGAATAGAGGTTTTCTTGCTGCGTACACCTTTTCCATGTATATGCTTTTGTAGCTTGGGAATTGGAGGAAGAGGAAGAAATAAACTGTCATTCAACTTTCCACTATGAGCTTGTTGATTTATTACTTTTGTTCATGTATGTGCATGGGTTCAACTTTTTGTTAGTAAGTTTTTGTTGTATTTTATTGTTAATTTGTATGCTTTTCATCGTTTATCTCATGTGAAGGTGAAGTTCCTTTTGGCATATGTTAGAAAACCCGCATTCATCAAAGGCAACTATTATGCAGAATATTTGAGAGATTGATTTAGTAGGGATGCATTGTGGGTTATTAGTTGGATTGGATATTGATGATCATTCTCTAATATATGTACCATTTAAACTACTATATGCTATTCATGTACTGTTCACATTTTGCGATGGAGCATTTGATATGTGAATGACTATAACTGCAACTGAATTTAGTGGCAGAAAGAATTTTAAGAGTTATGAGTTAGCCTCTAGTTGTTTACTCTAGGTTTGTTTTTGCTTTGCCTCTATGGAATCTCTTTGATGACCAGTAGATCATGACCTTTAGTTACTTTGCCTTTTTCACTTATTTTTTCATCTAGTATGTGTGCTAAATTGACTGCCATAACTTCCTACTTTAGCATTTTCTGTAGCTTTAGTTGACCTTTAGTTGCTTTGCCTCTGTGGAATCTCTGTTCATTTTCTGTAGCTAATTTAGCATTTATGATCTTACCAAATGTATAATATAAAACTCTAATTACTCACTTTTCAATATTATATGGTAATTGTGAGTAGTAGTGGTGGGCGAGTGGTCATCACCATGCATATGAACATCCATAAGGGAGCAAGAATGGGACAACTGTTTGTTTGAGTTATATTTTTAGTTAAATTATATAATTTTTGTTATAACCCAGGAAATGCTGTCTATCTATGTATCCATTCAAAACTCTTATGAAAGAAATGGATTTAATGCCTAATCGCTTCTGTTGGAAACTTAGGCTAATGTTTTCATATATTTTGCTGCCACAGTTGGTGTTCTTATTGAGTTCCTGTGTTAAATATTTGTCTTCTGGTTTTTCAGGTGCATGGCCCTGGTGCAGATATTGACACTCTTTGTGTGGGACCTAGACATGCAACACGAGAAGTGCGATCAGCTTTTTTGTGTTAATGATATAGAATTCAGTTGTGGCAATACTTAGTGAGTTTAACAATGCCTCTAATATTGGTTGCAGGAAGACTTTTTCGGTGAGCTACATAGAATGCTATCAGAGATGCCTGAAGTTACAGAGTTGCATCCTGTGCCTGATGCACATGTTCCAGTAATGAGATTCAAGTTTAAGGGTGTTTCAATAGATCTTCTTTATGCAAAGTTGTCCCTTTGGGTGATTCCTGAAGTAAGTTTTGGTTAATCTAACATCCCTGGATTTTGCATTTTTTATGTTGAAAATGGTCCCTGGTTTTTTGCATTTGACGTTGAAATGTTCCTCTTTATCTTATTCAATATGCTTAATTTTCTTTCATTCTTTCATTCTTTAGTTCTACCGTTTTATGTGGACTGATGGCGTGCTTGATTCATTGTTTTGTTCTTCCACAATACATGCATGCATGGGTCTATGAAGAACAAGTGTTTGTATTACTATATAATTTGTTTTTATCTTTATCTTGTTTCCTTTTTGAAAGCTTTCTTTGCTTCTCAGAGAGTGGGTGAGGGTGGAAGAGAGACAAATCAGGGTAGTCATGAATTTTAAAAGATTATAGACAGAGCTAAACAAACTAATCTATTCAAAAATGATTTAAGAACTCGGGAAAAAAATGGCAGTTGAGTGATTTCAAATGCTCCTTTTTTTCTGGATGGGAAAGGGAGAAATGCATTCTGCCTTCATTTGTATGAAAAAGATGGGGGCCCTTTGTCCTTGATTGTGGCAAGATAGGGATGACACCTTCATAGTTTTTTATCAATCTATCAGAGAATAGAAAGAGAGGATATAAGATTGGTAGATTGGTTTGTGCTTTATGAGATACCGCTTCACCTTTGAGCTTTGCTTGGCTATTGACGAGAATGCTTAATGAGATATTTCAGTTCAAGCGCAAGGGCTTTATATTACCACTTGCAATAGGCTTATCATAAGCTTCTCTCACGAATACGAATTCATTTTCTCTATTTAATTGTTTGATTTCATGCAGGATTTAGATATTTCACAAGACTCGATACTACAAAATGCAGATGAACAAACCGTCCGTAGTCTTAATGGTTGCAGAGTTACTGACCAGATTTTGCGTTTGGTGCCAAACATTCAGGTTTTGAGATTGCTTTGAAGTTGCTTTTTTTGCTTTTCAGTTTGACTGATTATGTTACTCTTTCTGAGGGAGAGAGATAGACTGATTGTCACCTTTATTATCTCTTAATAGTGTTTTCACTTCTTCTAGAGCAGAATTTCCGCACAACATTGCGATGCATGAGGTTTTGGGCAAAGCGACGTGGTGTTTATTCAAATGTATGATACTACTTTCTGATGCTGATCGTCATGCTATAGTACCATTTCCTTTCATATTTGTTAAATTGGTCACCTGTTTCTCATGTTCAGGTTTCAGGTTTTCTTGGTGGCATAAATTGGGCATTACTTGTTGCCCGCATATGCCAGCTATATCCCAATGCACTGCCCAATATGTTAGTGTCTAGGTTCTTCAGGGTATATACTCAGTGGCGCTGGCCAAATCCAGTAATGCTCTGTGCCATTGAAGAAGGAACCCTTGGTCTTCAGGTTTGGGATCCTAGAAGAAATCCAAAGGATAGGTTTCACTTGATGCCTATAATTACTCCAGCTTATCCTTGCATGAATTCTAGCTACAATGTGTCCTCAAGCACTTTGCGCATAATGTTAGAAGAGTTTGGGAGGGGGAATGAAATTTGTGAGGTATGATTTTGCGATTCATGGCTAACTTGCTTCTCCCACTCAAAGTACGTGAGTTTGTAGGTACAGTTTCAAGAAATATATTGCCATCTTTTTTCGTACTGTCCCATTTCCTTTCCCTTTCCCATTTTATTTTAATTTTTATCTTGAAATAATTTTTTTCTACAATAGATGTACCGTTTACTTTTGGGGGCTTGATTTCCAGTCTCTGTAATTTTTTATTCATTATCTATAGCAACTAGGTAGTTATTTGCATCTTCACCAATTGATCCAATTAGAAAATTTTTTGTTTCTTTTTTTATTTCTTTTTGTTCTCCTTTACTGGTAGAAAAAGAGAGTAGATGAGCTAACCTCTTATTACTATTAGTTCTTATTTTAAATTTGTGAAAGTTGAAAAGGGTTTTATTCTAATTGTTCTCTTGGGTTTATCTTCTTTGTGATTTGTATCTCTTTGGGCTTATCACATCAGCTTGTTCGCCGTTGCCATGATCATTTTCATGAGTTTATGGTTTCTAATCCTTACAGGCAATGGAGGCAAGGCTGGCTGATTGGGATAACCTTTTTGAGCCTTTTTCCTTCTTTGAAGCATACAGGAATTACCTACAGATAGACATCAAAGCAGACAATGAAGATGATTTAAGACAGTGGAAAGGGTGGGTTGAATCTCGTCTTCGCCAGCTTACATTGAAGGTGAAGCTACTCCCCACCCACAAGCTGGGACAGTTTCAGCACTCTCTATATTTTCTATATGTTTTATGTACATATGCATGCATACTCTGTTTACTTGTATTTTGACGCTCTCCTTTTGCTACCCTAGATTGAGAGGCATACACACAATATGCTTCAATGCCATCCGCACCCAGGTGAATTTATGGACAAATCTAGACCTCTACATTGTTCTTATTTTATGGGTTTGCAACGCAAACAAGGGGTTCCCATAAATGAAGGGGAACATTTTGATATAAGGTTAGCAGTTGAGGAATTTAAACACTCTGTGAACATATATGCTTCATGGAAGCCTGGAATGGAGATCCAAGTAATCCATGTGAAACGGAAGAACATGCCTTCCTTTGTTTTTCCTGGTGGTGTTCGTCCTTCTCGTCCATCAAAAGCAACTTGGGATAGTAGGCGCAGCTCAGCTGAAAAGTCATCTGAAGGTAGAGTTTCAGATGGATCAGATGATGGAAGGAAGAAAAGACGAATTGATGATAATGTTGCAAATACCATGAAAAACATGAAGTCCTTTACTGCTGCTCCTTTAGATGATGGAAGCCTTTCTGTTGGCAATGTTGCTGTAGGTGTTATTTTTAGTGCAAATGAGATGCAGGAAAATAGGGAAGAAAAAACAGATGGCCTTAAAGATTTGGAAAATTTAGCAGGGATTCCTGCTCAAAATGCTGATCTTAATCTGCAGAGTAAAGATTTGTCTGCCACCAGGGATACCCCATGCTCTAAGGAGGCTGAGAAGCTGGCAATTGAGACAATAATGTCTGGTCCTTATGTTACTAACCAAGCTTTATCACAAGAAGTTGATGAGCTTGAAGATGATCGTGACTGCGGAATTCAGGTCAAAGATTCAGTGGGCAATACAAAAGAAGGCTCTGTGGAATCTTCGTCAACAGGCATGACTGCAGCAAAATTAGCTAATGCACCTATAGCTGTACCAATAATTTCTGGCAATAGGAGTGGTTCATCCATTTCTTTCTCTACCAATGGTGGTTTGGAGGAGCTCGAGGTCTTTTCTGCTCTTTTCATAAGTTTAAAATTGCTGCTTTACTAGACTCCTTTATCAGATTTTGCTTTTATTAATATTTTTTTGGTTTACTGCATAATTTGAAATTACTTTTGTGCTGTATCTCCTTCACTATGCTACACGTTCCATGTTTGTGTTTTAAGAAAAGGTAGGAATTTAAGATTCTACCTTTGAGATTTGTGAATGTTTTGTTTCTGGTTGACAAAAGAATTGGGTGTTGCAAGTATAGTTCTATATTTGCATGTACTGTTTATTTCAGTAATGCATTAATGTGCTTTATAGTTGACAGCATTGTTTTGCCTAATTGACAGCATTGTTTTGCTCTGTTGTGTTTTGAAGCTTGCGGAGCTTGAGACGCTATTGGCCAATGGGGTCTCTTCTGCTGCATCTGTGCCACAAAAGAAACCTCTTATTAGGTAATTTGAATTGCAATAGTCATGAAAAGGAGCAATCAAAACTGTGTTACAAAATAAAAACCAAACCAAACGGTTGCTTTAATTTAAGTTTTTGAGAAGAAACTACTGCAGGTATCCATTTGGATTGGAAAAGTATACCCTTCTTTTTGTTTATCAATGTTTTTTATAATGCATATAGCCACATACTTGTTTTCCATGTGAATTGCAGGTTGAGCTTCAATTTTTTAGGAAAAGCCAGCGGCAAAAGCACATGAAAGGATTTCAAATATCATATGGAGCAAAGCCAGTGGGAGCCTGCTAGGCTTTTTTAGGGTTCTTCCTATGTATGAGATTTCTTTTTTCTTTTTTTTTTTTTTTTTTTTTTTTTTGAAAATAAGAAAAAAGAAAAAAAAAAGAAAAAGAAAAAAAGAGAGAATCTTCTCTCCCTTTGTAACATATTGACATCCAACGTTGATAAATCTTACAGCTCTTTGAATTGTATCCTCGGATTCATTTTTCTATTCTTCATGTTATTAAATATTAATAGTATGAACGTGTCAGTCTCAGTTGAATGAAGTTTCCGTTTCACATGGTTGGTTCTGATATTTTGTTGACTTTTACGTTGACTTTCTTTGCACTTCACTATTCGCAATTATATTAAATTAACTGTAATCAGAATTGCTATTAGAAAATTAAACATTTTAGATGGTGGTGGCTATGACAACCTAATTTTTATTAATTTAAATCATTTATTAATATTCATTTTGGGCAATTTCCTAAATTTTTATTAATTAAATCACTTGTTAATTTTCTTTCCGATCAATCCATCAATTTTCAATTAATATTTCGATCCAAATTGTAAATATTGCTGATCCCACAGTTGAATGAATTAAACCATTAAAACAAAATATTTCTATCTGTTTTAGCTTTTAATAGTCACTTCTGAGAATATTATTATTATTATTATTATTCTTTTTTCAATAGATTGTGATGGTTGCTTTTTACAAGTTCTGATGCTTTTTTTTTTTTTTTTTTTTTTTGCTACAACAAGCGATGTCAGTGTAAACTCAGTGGCCTAAGCAACACCAGAAAAGTGGGATTTCCAGTAAATAATACCAGCTCCTTTTACTTCAACGGTACACGTGTCTCAAAATTGTTCAATTGAAAATGAAAGCAAATGGGAATGGGATTAGATGGAACAAACTGATTGGCAATTCCATTTGATTTTGACATGTTTCCCTATTTTCATTTCATTTTCACTTCCGTTAGGGATTAGCTTACTCGGCTCTTATCATAAAGATTCAATTTATATAAAACTAACCAACACTTATTGAGAATTAACTTATTTTGACAATAATTTTAAATGAAACAATTTCTTGAAACAGACAAATATCTAACAACTAAATAATAATAACATAAACATAACAGAGCACCGTGCAAAAGCTGTTCGCCCCTACATTCTTACAAAGTCAATAACGGATCAACATTAAACAGATGTGATGCACCTGTCTGTTTTCCCCTGCTGTTTTTCTGGCTAGATTAAATACGCAAAGAAAAGAAAAGAAACAGAGTAGAAGAAGATGGAGGAGGAGGATTTAGATTATGTTTTAGTGCCAGTTGGTCTGTTGGTGATGGGTATATACCACATATGGCTTCTCTTTACTATTATTAAATCTCCAAGCCGAACTGTTATTGGGATCAATGCTGAGTCTCGCCATCAGTGGGTCCTTGCTATTATGTCTGTAAGTTCAGGTTCCTATTTTTATTTTCTCCCATTTTTTGTTTTTTTATTGTTGATTCTTGAAATTGTTTTATATTTATATACCTACGTTGCCAATAATAAGTATTTTGTACCGGAACTATGGCTTTTTAGGACTCCCTGAGAAGCGTTTATGCATGTTATTGCAAATTCTACTTGTTCGTAGATTAAACGTTAGTGGAAATGAAAATGAATACCCTTTGTGTTTATTGTTCTGATTTAGTTAGACATGGGTTAAGCTTCAAGATGGTTTGTTGAATCTGTGTACTATTGTTATTAATTTCGTTTTAGGGCAGCGGTGTTTAAGTTTTTCTCAGATCTAGTGAAAAAACTTTGGAAAGTTTATACCTTGTTTCCTTATAGTGATGATACTCGCTTGTGGGTTTTAAGAATTATACTTCAAGTCTGGCTTGCGTTTCAGCTTAAGGAGTTGGGTCAAGTAGTGAAGACTAGTTACATGTTTTGAACATAGGAAAGTCTTGATGATATAAAAGATTCTGAAGTCTGGTATGAGGAATCTTGTATGAGGAATTTTGACGATTTCTGCATTTTGGTTCAAATCCCTTTTCTAGCATAATAAAAAGAAGGTAAAATGCATAGCTTGTTTAAAATCTTTCATGGATCACAATAACTCATTTTGAGGGTTTCTAAAATCCCACATGAGATGTGAGATTTTGCCATAACACTCATTTTAATGGATGTGGATTTCTTAAAAGTTTCATTTGTTTTTTTTTTTTTAAAAAATGGAAATTACCATTGGAATTCATAGATTTAATATTTATACCAAACAAGATTAATTTTACAAATCTATGGTTTTTAGTTCCATGGATTTGACAAATTCCATAGACTTTAAAATCTTCAATCCAAATGTTTTTTTTTTTTTTTGACATTTCTTCAATCCAAATGTTGCCTGGGAACTTCTTTTATCATTTAGCTTTCCCAGTCTGCTTCCCACTGTTTGTCCCATAGCATGAAATTTCTTTTTTATTTTTCCAATTTTATCTTCTATATGTATTTTAATTATCATGTAAGTCTGTTTCAGCCAACAAGAACGCATATTTTTTGTGATTGTGTCCTTGTGGTTGTTTATTTTTCAATCTTTTATGAGGTTTGGGGGTTGAGGTGGGAGGGCAGGATCTTGTCAACCTGTGAATTAAGAATTCTATATGATGAAGCAATATGAAATGATTTTTCTGATACTAAACCTCTTTATTAACAAATTAAGATTTATTTGTTCATTTTCTTTTAAAGTTTTCTAGAAATTTGATGATGCAGGGTCAATTTATTTGCTGAAAGGTGTTGGCAAATTAGATGCTTTTAAACTGGCTTTGTACAAACATTATTTTCATGGTCCAGAATATATGACTGGTCAAAAGATTTTAGAACTTTGTACTTGGGTTTAACTCTGTCCTAGACATTGTTAGAATCTGCTTTTCATTAAAAGTAATATTAACTCCAGCATAATACTCATGTTTAAGGTTAATATTGCCAGAAATTTCAGAAAATGACAATGTCATCTACATATGCTTATGATCTCAATTTGAGAAATTTATGTAAGAACTTTAGCATCAATACAAATATCAATGTTGACATTTTGACTTCTGTAATTTTCAGGATCCCTTAAAGAATGGTGTATTAGCTGTTCAAACAATTCGAAACAATATAATGGCATCTACACTTTTGGCAACAACAGCAATAACTCTTACTTCATTGATCAGCGTATTTGTAAGCAGCACATCGAGTTCCGGCAATACAGCTTCAAAACTAGTGTATGGAAATAAGACTTCCATTGTTTCTTCAATAAAGTACTTCTCTATTCTGTTGTGTTTTCTCGTTGCCTTTCTTTGCAATGTGCAGTCCATTAGATACTATGCTCATGTTAGCTTCCTAGCTACTGTACCTACATCAGTAGGCAAAAAAGAAGCCATTGAATATGCTGCTCGAAACTTGAATCGAGGAAGTTTATTTTGGTCACTCGGATTACGAGCTTTCTACGTATCATTCCCTCTGTTTCTATGGACCTTCGGGCCTATACCGATGTTTGTGTGTTGCTGCATAATGTCATTTGTTCTTTATTTCTTGGATACAACTAGTAGTTTTACACGGAAACTTCACACTCGCTCCTTCAAAGATGAAATGAAAGTTGATGATTCTGACTCGACAATTTAATCGTTGGAAGTGTGATTGAGAATAGAATGGTTATTACAAGTGTTGTTGTCAGTGAACTTGTAATTTAGCCAACTTGTGTATAATTCTGTAGGTATATATTTATATTCAATACACATGCAATGCATCGGTATATGCATGCTACTAACGATTCTTATGTTCTTACTAGTGAAGTAGTATGTTGGAGATGCTATGAGTGATTCTTATAGGCATTCTTTTTTTTCTTTCTCCAATACTAAGAATGCCATTATTATTATTATTATTATTATTATTATTATTATTATTTTTTGTGTTAATTAGGCTCGGGCCGGGGAGTTCGAATTTATGATCTTATAAATTTGCAGAAAATTTCAAAATACCAAATCAAAACTCCTGGATCAATTCCTGAACTCTTTCCTTTGATTAATTAACAAAGAATGTCTTAAGTGCTTGATTTCTATTTCATTCCTTACATGCAATTGTCATAAAATGGAGCCAACTCCTTTCCTTCTCTTCTGGTACATAGGAAATTTTTCAAGAAGCGAGGATGCTAGGATTCAAACTGCTTATCTTTTGTACTAAGCATTTAGCTATTAAGCTAACCAATAAATTTTTTTTTTTTTTTTTGAAAGAAAAGTGATTTTCATGGACATGATTTGAAATTCATAAAAAAAGACCTAAATTTTAAAGAAAAGATCAGAGAATACTCAAGTTTTAGTACCAGATCAAATAAAATTTAGGCTAATACAATTTTAATCGGAGAATCAGTCTTATACCAAAATTAATTTCGGAACAGAACTATTTTATTAATATTGGATATTTTTTCGGGATGATTTTCGGGAATGAATCCAGATTTCTGCAATTCTGTGCACACCTCTGGTGCTGAGTATATCTCAATTAAACTGACTGTCAATTAAATTGAATTTATTTGGTTGAGTTTGATTTTTAATAAATACGGTTGAATTTTGATTTTCATGGAAATAAATTAAAATCATTTTTTTCAGTTTAATTTTTATGAATTTTAAAAATTAAGTTTCAAACCTTAGATAGTATTAAAAACCAGCTGTACACTATTTATTTTCATTTAAAAAAATTTCGATTTTATTTAGTTTTGTTTTAGTTGAATTTGATTCAGTCGTAATCATGTGGTTGATGGGAGAGCAATATGTGGAGTAGGACCATTGTGCAGAAAAAGTAATTGCGGCCGGTTCGGCTTTAGCTTGTAAGGATAAACACATGGTGGAGGCCCACAAAAACACATGGTAAGCCCACTAAGCATTAAGGAGTATTCCTATGAAGTCTTTCGTCAACCGTCCATTTCTGGCTACCACGCAAAATGTACAATATTGTCCTCATTCTTCATAATTGTACATTTTTAAGAGGGAAAAGATCGTTATGATGGCTGTGATCTGCGAAATGATAAATATAACGAGTCTATTTTTGTCTTTTTCAAAATATATCAATTTATTTTTATATTTTGTTTCCATTATACTATTAGGTTTTTTTTTATCATTTTTTGCATATGTTTTTGTTAAGTCAATAAGAAAATATAGAAGTCAAACGAGAGATACTAAAATATTATATTAAAAAAATTACAGTACAGCCTGTATGGTTTGAAAAATATAATTAGTCTATCCATCTGCTTTTAAAAATAAAAAAAGTATTTTCATCATTTCATAATGTACATAATGGAAAAAAAATGTAAAAATTAGATAAAATGACTTTATAGTACGACGGAAGTAAACTATAAGAATGTTTTAATCTATTTTAAAAAAAGACAAGAACAGACTAATTGTATTTCGCAATCCAGAAAAATCCTTTTATACTTTTTCCTTTTTAAGATCACCACTCAATAGTTATAACTTATAGCACTTTGGACCTATAATCAACTTTTATATATATATATTTATATTCAACTCTTACGTGCACTTACATTTAAGTTATATATATACACGTCTGCGAATGCAAAGTTAAATTAGCTAATTTTGAAGCAGTAAACAATAATGTGCTAATTGCGACAAAAGAATAATTTTTTTTTTGAAAAAATATTTTTAAAGTGCTAATGTGATATTAGGAAAAATAAATAAATTATTGAGCTTAGAAAAACAACATTATCAGTGTTGGTTAGTGGTTTCAACTTGTTTAAAATTTATAGTCAAAACAAAAATTACAGCCTTGAATCCAATTTGAATGTAATTTTTTTTATTAAAAAGCTCAATATAAAATTATGAATCCACCAACATTTCAGTGAATCACATAAAAATTTAATCTATAATGCATGCCCTGATAATATATTGAGATTCGGATCTCCTAGTGCTAAAAACAAATTCAGACAAAGCCAAATAAAACAGTAGCAGATATTTGATGAATGAAATTTGCCCTAGGCAGTAGGCCCTAGCAAGCTACAGGAACTTCACTTTCATTCGTTATTTCATTTTCACATAAGAAGAGTGAAGCGTGATGAATGGTGAATGATGATCCCACCTTTATATCATTCGGCTTTTCCACCGTTGGATTAAGCTTCAGAATTTGGAAAGTTTGAATTCTTTCACATTCATTCATGAACCAATAAGGCAATAACCATTGAAATGGAATTCTGCTCTCCAACTCCAACCTTTCCCCTTTGGTATGTACTCTCATGTCTTTTCTTACATAAAAGAGATAAGGACTTGATCTTTTTCTAATTTTTTAATTATCCCATTTGGAACAAGCTTGACAAATAGAAAATCAAAAGAGTATAATCTCACTTGCTCTACAATTTTATATTATTTAAAACAACATCAGTTAATATATTGACCGGTAATTGAATCAATAATAGTAAACTGCACTTTCAAGTGAACTTTATATGTAGAATTAAAGTTTGAAAAAAATAGACTAATAACATCTTTCTTTTATTTTGAATCTACCTATTTGAATATATGCACTAATATTTAATTAAATGCAAGAAAAGAGAAATTAATGTTAATGTTTCCTTACTACATATTGTATTAATTTATTTAAAATTTAGACTAGTTATATACAATTTGCTTAATGAGATGTAAAAATATCAGAAAAAAGAAGAGTGATTAACGAAATACAATTTTAAGGTTTATATCCTAAAAAATATCATGGGCTACTTAAAGGATATTCACCTCCTTTAAATATTACTCAGACTCAAGACTTCTCGCTTCTTATATTCTTTATAAAATATGAAAAGATTAATCAAGCTACATTTGATCGGCTAATAAATATATATTCTTATAATAATTTACTCACACCATTATTGACTCAAAAACAATTTTTTTTCCTATTATTAACATATTTTGCAAATTCTGTATTGTTTTTCTTCCATAATATGCAATGGAAGAGAAAGCCAATTTTTTCCATGGATTTTTTTAAAAATTTTTCCATTGAAAAGTTATTTTTATTTATTTGGCCCCTCTAAATTTTTAAAAATTTTTATTTTGCCCTTGTAATTAAGTAAAGCTTTTTAGTTCTAGTATAATATATATATTTTTTTAAAAATATAGTCTTTAATTTCTAGGAACACAATCTAATTTGATGAAAATATATTTTTAACGCTTCATTTGTTAAGCCATAAAGGAATGTAGTGCATGTAAATAAAATGCATTTCTCGTGAAATTTTTATATGAGAAATATTTTGATTATACTTCTTTTCATTTTATTGCTACTTGTCCAAGAACCTTAATTAGAATTCTAATTTTTTCTATATATAAATTCTGCTTTGTACTTCTTAATCAATATATTTTTTTATAAATTCTTTATTTCACTTAAAAATTATAACATAAAAAATTATTTAAATAGCTTTAAATATTCTTGCTCTTATCTCTTTTATCTACTTTAAAAACACAAAATAAAAAAAAAAAAAAACAAAAGCATTGTAATTAATGAAAGGGAGCATTAGTCATTATTATGAGATTGTAAGTAATATGCTTCCATTTATTTTTTTAAATAAAAAAAATTAATTAAATGGACTAAAATAATTTCATGAAGGCATAAAATGTTAAACTTGATCCTCATTTTTATAAACAAAAGAACTTAGTTTGAAACATTTCAAAGGGGAAAACAAAAAATGTACATCTCCATCATAAAATGTTCAACTTGCATCCTCATTGTTGCTTCTTTTTATCCATTAAATGACTTTGATGATGTGTGGAATCACATGCAGCATCTGAAGTTGCCATGTCTCCATCTTCATGAAGCTTTCCTTCAAAGAAAATCTAATATACATAAACACATATATTTACTTCTTTTTTTTCTGAAGAAATTTAGTTAAGTGAAAAGAAAAATATGTCAAAATCCAAATTCTACATTTCTTATTCTATAAATGCAATTGATTACACATGAATCAGGTTCTACCAAAATTGATAAGAATATTATAAATGAATTTCAAGACTAACTGACAATAGCAAGATAAGAACATCAAAATAAATTTTTTTTTAAATAATATATACTAAACAACACAATAACTCATTATAGAGATTAATTAATAGTTAGAATGAACATATCACCTTAATTTCTTGAATCTACCTTATAAGATGCAGCTATTTCCGGATCCATATAATCAGCATCATAAGGAATTTAGAGAAGCATGATTTGTTTTTATGCTTTTGTCCAGCTTTATTTACACAAATTGCTTTAATGAAAAAAATAAATAAATAAATAAATAAAAGCAATAATTTAGACATGGCCCTTCTCTCCCACAAAGCATGTGGTACCTATTGCTTTTAAGAATCACTTTAATCCTAATATCTTAGCATGTAGCATCAGAATGTTGTCAGATTCAACATCTTGGGGAAGAAAAGAGAAAAAAAAAAAAAAAGAAAAGAAATTATACATATTAATCCAATTAATCAAGCAAGATTTATAGCTTGGATAGTTGCATATATGTAGGATAAATACAAAACAAATAAATAAATAAATACGTATATATGTTCTAGTTCTATTTATAAGACAATCTTTGAAAAATTAAATTGAATCAAATTAAAATACTTTGATTTTATTTTGGAGAGCTATATTTTATACCAAGATCGAATGTAATTTGATAAAGAAATATTAAAAAACAAATGAATTATATATATTCCTACACATTAAATAAAAAGAAAAATAAAAAAGATAAGATAATATGATCTACCAGCTAATCACAATACTTTGCTTGGCTTTTTATTTTATCATCATCATCATCAAGAATCACTCCCACAAGCTGAAACATTATCTTGCTGAACAAATAAAGATAAATACAATAATTAAATAGAAGCTTGCAGAACAAAACCAGCTATCTGCAAAACCCTGAAATTGTTAGTTGGAAACCTAACCAAATAAACAAATAAATACATGATGAAAATAACAAGAAATAATAATCACAGTAGCAAATTGAAGGCAGGTATAAAAGCAAGAAAGAAAGAAAGAAAGAAAGAAAGAAAGAAAGAAGAAGAAAGGATGAGAGAGAGAGTTGAAGGTGATGACAGAAGCATAGAGAGCACAGAAGAGTGAAATGCAGAGAAAGAGAGAGAGCCCATTAATTGATTAATTTTGCATATCATCATCAGTGCTCTCTATCTTCTGTCAACAAAATCACCAAACCATTGCCTACTCTCTCACCCTATAGTAGCCATGGTTACTACCTATATATTTATATCATAAACATAAATAGAGAAAGTCTAAGAAGCTTCCTTAAAAGGAAAGATAATAATTTAGAGAGGGATAGGGGGAGAATTGAGGGGATGACCTATAAAAGACTACCAGTAGAGGTCTATTTATAGCAATAAAAGGACCCTCTGCCCTAAATAAACGACGGTGGGAGATGGTAGATACTGGTTTTTAGGGGTACTATATATTACAATACTGCCTGTCCTTATTATGTACTCAGTACACTTTCCTTTTTTAATTTTTTGTAACCGCTTCTCACGAGATGAATGAAACTTTAATAGGACAGTGTACCCCTTTCCACCTCCTAACAACCCTAAAAACTACTTCCCTTTTTCTGTTCACTAAAACCCTAAAATTATTATTTTATCTCTGAAATTTAGCAAAATATATATTAATCTATCTCTACATGTTTAAAAATACATTTTTTCTTAATGTTTGATTCCATTGAACTTCTAAGTATTTCCGTCAATTTTTATATTTTTTTCATTTAGTGTTATGTGAAAAGACGAAAATGCATTTTACTTAAATCAATATAAACAAATTTTTATTGCAAAAATTATTATTTTGTCCTTGTATTTTATAAAAATTGACCAATTTGTCCTTGCTTTTAATGGAAAAAGTAAAAAAAAAAAAAAAAAGTGATGAAAGAAGAATGTAGTTGTGTAATAGATGCAAAATATAGGAAAAACAATTATATACTTAGAAAATATAAAAACAGGATTAATTTATTCTGGCAAAATTAATTTTCCCCAAAAGAGTAACCGATTCTTATAGTTTAGATTGAGGTTATGTTCGGCAACCGCTTAGTAGGAATGCTAACCCTATTTTTTTTTTAGTGTTTAGTAAAATAATGTTTAAACTCACTTTTAGATATTAAAATACCGTTTTATAAAACATTAATGCATGTAATATTAGCTTTTAGCGTTTTATAAAAAGTTATTAAAACAGCTAACAGTTAAATGTTATTAGAACCGCTAACAGCTACCAAAATAATTAGGTTTGCCCAACACACTCTAAGTATGTATTGGAATTAAGTTGAAGCAACAAAAGACAAGTTTTTGCCTCTTTATTTTTTTTTTCTTCCATATATGGAACAAAAATAAAAAAACAGTCTAATTTCAAATGGAAGAATATAATCAAAATAATTGTGTGCCATTCTCAAAAGTTAGTAGAAGCGTTGAAAATTTCAGGAAATGTACTTTGATATCTACCTCCTAAGAGTATAAAATCATATCAGCTTTGATTGGATAAGCCATGTGCAATATGATTTCTATAATCTTTAAAAGAATCATTTTACGGTAACAATCTTGATCATTCTGCCAATCAGTTAAGATTCATATCTTATATATATATATATATATATTTATATATTCTCAGAGTGGACTTATCTGGATAACTCAAACATAATAATACATGTGGAAAATAATACTAGGGAAAAAAATAAATTGGTTGCAGAATTATGTTAAATTAACACATGAGGACCTGTATGTATTTTTAAAAACTAACTATGAGGTCCTTAACTTATTATTCCGTTAACACATTGGTAATTCCGATCAATTGACTGAGAAATTGGTTTCTAAATTATAGTCAAATTACTTATGAGATCTCTAATTTATAATTTTTGTTAACACTTTGGTCATTTCTTTATTATTTCGGTTAATATTTGGTCTCTTTATTTTGAATGGGAGGACCAAAGTGTTAATAAATTATAATTTAAGAACCTCATTAATTAATTTTTGGAAATAAAATCTTCATATATTACTTTGACTATATTTCAAGGACCAATTAGTGACTATGTACATTTTGATATATAGCAGTTGGTGTTAAATCGTAAAATGGTCATTAAAAATGTACTTGTTTTATATATTAATGTCGTTTATAACTGACCTAGCTAGTGCGACCTTTCTGGTTCTGGATATCTATCTTCTATGTAATTTCCTCTTAGTATTTTTCACTATCAAGAGTTTGTTTATTCATATCATCCAGTAGCAGATAGCTATTACTTAGTTGTTAGTTATGGATGTTGATGTTTGCTTGTTAAAGTATAAAATGTCCATTAAACAAACTCTTAAAGGAAAATGTCCATTAATATTTTATAAAATGTCCATTAAAGCTATAGTTATTTTATATATTAATATTGTATAATGTCTATTTTTTAAACTTTTAATGTGAACATGTAAATTTTATTTTAATGTGTTATATAAATGAAAAATATTAATTAAAATTTTTAAAATAATTTTAATAGAAATTTATTAATTTTAAATAATTATAAACGAAAGGATAAAATAAAATATTAAATTAAAAAGTTCAAATTAGTAATTATTTTTATTAAATTAATAAAGTTCAAATATAATATAAATATAAATCAGATACTAACTCGTAAGAAAAAAAAAAATCCAGAATACCTGGTTTATATCTCAAACTGTTAAATTTGAACCTAAACATTTTATTTATTAATTTAGACTTATAATGAATTAGGTTTACAATTAACGAGTTGGTTTACCTTCCTTATTACATGCTGTTTATTCTTCTTATATATTTTAAATCTGATATTAACCCATACACTTCTACTCAAACTATGTTTGTAATATTCTAAACTCTGCTTTTCTCTTTTAGCATCCAGACAAGGTCACAATTCGGTTTAAATTGATTTTGAAATTCAATTGAATCCAAATCGGTCAAAACTGATATTTTATTTTATAATAATTTTTCAATAATAATATTTATTATTATTATTATTATCATTTGTTCAAACTACAAATCTAAAAATAAAATTTTAAAAAGTTTAAAATAAAATTATCTAAATTTAGATTTTAAACTGAAACAAAATTGAAATCGATAACTACAGAACCGAGAATTTTAAAACTGAAGTTGACAGTTCTAGATCCACAGTCATGCATGCCTATTAGCAACACTTATAATTACAGAACCGAGATTAGTTTCAATTTATATATAAAGTAATCATAGCTCTCAATTTATATAGAGGTTGGACCACAGTGGTCCATCAATTCACATTAAATGATGTTTGTGATATTATATATATGTAACTTAAATAAAGAAAATACAAAATACATTATTGGTGGTCCTTCTTCAACCCTGGAACCGGAAAATTGGTCATAATTTCAAATTTCCCATTTGAATCTATTATTCCAATTCAAAGAGCAGATTGTTGATTTAACATAATTAAATTAGTTATTTATTTATATAATATTTAATTTATTTATCTATAAAGATTAAAATACAAAAGCACAAATTAAATAAAGTAAAATACAAGAGCTTTCACCAATTTGGTGAGTCAGGGGAAGAATTATCTCGATCTTCATAATAATAATCATATAATAATAACAATATTTGATTTGAACAATAAAATAGTTTTTCCATAATTTTTATATCTAGCTATTGCATATAATATAGTTTTTATAATTATTTAGTAATAAGTGTAAAAAGAAATCAAAAATTAAATTCTATGTTCTTAAATGGCTCCATTAATGTCTTGTTGAATCTTATAATATTTTTTATACCATATTCAAAATAAACATACAAAAATTAACTTAAAAACTTTCAATAATTGCTTCAAATCATGTGTATTCTATGAAATATTTTATATTAATTTATTGTCCATATTTAATATCATGTTAATCTTTTTTTTCTTGTTAACTAAATGAATAAGAAAGTTTAATTATTTCTATCCATTCAAACCGTCTAAACCACCAAACTGAACCAAATTAAACCAAAGCGCCACTAATAGTTTGGTTTTAATTTTTTCAAACCGTCACTTTAGGTATGATTCAATTACTATGTTCAAACTAAAGAAAGCCGATCCATGAATAGTCCTACAAGCTCTGTCTATTGATAGCATATCTATACCTATGAATCACGATTTAAATTCTCTAACTAAATAAAGTCTATCACATGCTTTTGTTTAGGGATAATCTGAAGGGACATACTCTTACAAAAGAAAGATAAAGAATACTAAATATGGTGACAAAATAAACAAACAAAAACATATTGGTTATGAAAAACAAATGGAAGATAAAAAATAAACACCAAATATGAAAATAAAATAAACAATAATGAACAAATATAGAAAAACAAATTTATTATAAAAAAAATATATTTGAGTTTATTAAAAACGAATAAAAGAATATAAGTTAGAGAATTCCGTTGGCAATGTCAGTTTCAAACTAAATTGAAGATTAGATGATTTTAGAAAAACAAGGTAGAAAGAATTATTTTTTCCTTTTTAGTTTTTTCATTTTTTATGATATGATGTTATCCTAATCGGGTTGCATTTGACATCTACTCAGAATTAAATATAAGTACATGATAGGGGATAAGAATATACCAACTCCTTTATACTAGCTGTAATTGTAATGTCATATGGTTCGATTTTGGTAGGATTCGATCCTTTTATTTGGACGCTAGTTCATCTATTCTATTCCTTGCTAATATCAATTCCATTTACTATTAAGGATTTAGTTCCTTATAGCATTAGTCCATATTAATATGGCACTTGCATTTCAAATTTTTAATTGTCACACAATAACATTAAAATGACAGCTACATTAATTCTTTTAGGGTCTGTTTAACGAAACTAACTGTTTTGATAGCTGTCAGCTGTTTTAATAGTATTTATCTGTTAGTTTTTCATAAAACGCTATAAGCTAAATGTTAAATGAATTAATTTTTTATAAAATGTTACTTTAACTTTTAAAAGTTAATTCAAACCATATGTTACCGAATATTACAAAAAATAATGTTTAGTATTTTAACAAATGAAAATACTAAAAATTATTTAAAAATTTTTTGTCGAATACCATCTCAGTTGTTAAGGAAACAAAAAAAAGGAGATCTCTTTTTAAATTTCATAGACCCAAATTGTACAAGTATGGAATTATAGAATTTTCCAACTTTTTCCAAGAAAAGAAAAGGAAAGAAAGATGGACCATCAAACATGTTCCCTTGCCACAAGTCTGAGGGAATAGAGATGAGATGAGATATTGATGGTGTGGATTAACATCATATAATAATTGATACAATGCAAGTTGCGAAGAAGCAGGGAAAGAAAGAAAGAAAGAAAAGAAAGTTAAAGATTCAAAACACATATCTTATCTTTCTCCTCTTGCCCAATTCCAGCATCCATCACTTGTCGACAACAACAATTCACTGTAAAATGGGGCGGTGGGTTGCTATCTCATCTTCTATGTCTCGATACCTAGCAACACGTGTCTTCACCCCATATTCATCTCTCCCTCTTCTCATTGTCATTGGTCTTCTTTCGAAGAAAAAATCTAATTTCCAATTGGTCCCATATATTTGCACTTCACTTCAATTGAATGCCCGTCTTTCTCATTACTCATATCTAAATTAAATCATTCTTATCCTTAGTTGGGAGAGTATGTAAGCCATGATGTCAAGCAATAAAATATAAACATTTTAAAGATACAAATTTTACCATTAATATTATTATATTATTGTTCATTTTCACTTCTAAAAGGAAAAAAAGAATTTTAAAAACGAGATCCTCTGAGAGCCATTTTTGGGATATTTAGAAATTTGTGCATTTCCTCTTTTTGGATTGGGAGATCAGATATGGTTCTTAACAGTAACAGGAATCCATACCATCTGATAAAAACAAGCGTTTAAATCACGCTGGGACAAAGACCGCTAATGAAAGCTCGGTTTAATAAAAATTTGCTTGAACTCATCTGATAAATTTATTGAGATAAGCTCATTTAATTTAATAAACGAGTCGAATTTAAATCCAGCTCATTAACTCGTGAGTCAACCTTATTGACTCGAGTTTACAAGCTAACTCAACAAGTGAAAATTAAGTGATTTTATATTAAAACGATGTTATTTTTATTTGAAATATTTTAAGCTTGAGCTCAACCTTGCCTTGGTTTGTTTATGATTATTAAGTCAAGCTCATAAGCTATCTCAATCAGCCATAATCAATTATATTTGTGTTAAGATAATGTCATTTTAGTTTGATAAATTTTAAGATCGAACTACAGTTGTCGAGCCGAGCTTGAATTTTTCAGCTTGAATATATTTTTATTTGGTGAGCTCCAGCTTAGCTTTGACACTAGATCTTTTATTTTTATTTTAGAATAATTCAGAATTTTATGACATTTTTTTTTTATGATTTTGCACGACAATTCATTTATATTTCACAAACTTAGTTGATTATTTTTGGACAAATGATAAAAAATCCTTAATTTTAACATTTTTAATACAACTGTTGTCCAATTCAGCTACTGTTAAACATTGGTCTTGATATTCCTAATCTGACGTGTAATGGCTAGTTTTTGCTATCCATTTGTCTTTTTGTAAAAAGAATAAAATAAAATAAAATGACATCTTAACATGTAACTTCAATAGCAACCCTATAAAACAACTCGGCCGTTATAATTGAATGATTCTCTGATAGCATCCCAATGCTAACATAAATTACTCTAATTGTCACATTTAAAAAATAGAAAGTAAAAAAAAAAAAAAAAATCTTCAATATTATTATATGTTTTGTCTGTCAGATTGATGTGCAAAAAAAAAAAAAAAAAGATAGTGTGACTTTTTATTTTCCTTTTTTTGTCATTTTCTCTTTTCTTTTTACGCTCAACCTTATCCCTTCTTGGAATAATAATTACAAAAAAATGGCAAATGTAAAATTAATTTTTAAGCCTTCTTGTCTTATTTTTTTTTTCTAATTGAATTTTTATAGATCAGCTGTGTGACACCTCAACCATTAATGAGAAACTTATCGTACACAAACTGTAGAATTTGTAAATATATTGAATTGATTCAATTTTAACAAAATTACAAAATAACGTTACCCTATTTCATGCCAATTAAAACAAATGAAGTTTAGTAAATATGAAGAAATTAAAAAAATGTTGAATATGATAAATAATAATCTTACAGAGGCATTAAACTATAGGAATATGCTTAGTATAAAGGTAGTGTTGTAAGAGGAAGGGGGGAATAATTTTTTTTTTTAAAGAAGCATACAAATTTTTGGACTTCGCTTTTTATCCAATGCAATTTTAGAGTTTGAACTTGTATTCTGATCTTTATGAAATTAAGGTCCTGTATCATTTTAACTAATACCTTATTGACAAGATAGACACAAAGAGTTTTAAGGGGAGCTGTGGCTCTCCCGGATTAAAAATTTTCAATGCAAAATTTTTTTAAAAAAAATATATCTTAACTTTGCTCTTTATAATTAAATAAAAATATATCTTGCCCCCTAATTATTTTGTTGGGTCCGCTACTGCTTGTTGATAAAATAAATTTCTTTGTAATATTAATAAATTAAAATACAGAGGGGCTCTGATCTTGATAGTATTCTTGTTATTTGGTTTTAAATGGAGTTTGACATCATTAAGGCTTTTGAAGCTCGCAGTAAACTTAATCTTATTATATATAGGTGTATGACACAAACCAAGTCCAAACCATCACACATCAAAGTGCGCTCTGGGATCCATTCAGGCCCAATTCCAGTATAACTCAAATCAGCCTGGGTCCATATCTATTAATAATTATAATATCTAGGACTCAGATAAGGAAGCGATGGATTGGGTATGAATCCAGTTTTTTATTACCCTTTTCGGCTTTCCCGCCCTATGAAGCAATGTATATTATCCACCCTCCTATCCGCCCGTTATGGATCGGGTAGGGTGGGTAATGGATTAGATCGGATAAATCCATTTAAAAAATCTAAATTTTATTTTTCAAGTTTTTATTATTGCATCCATTTAATTTACATTAACATATTTGTATCTGTATTTATAATATATGTTATTCGATATTATATATTGATTTTAATAAAAAAAATATATAGTGGAAATCAATAAAATGAAAACAAAATTCTATAATTAAATATGCATAATAAGCATAAGGAGAATATCAATAGTAAACGAAATAGCAAAATAAGAAATGTAGACATTGAATGAAGAATCAAATAAATAGAAAAGTATAAAAATTAAAAGAAATATAAAAGATAATTTAGACTGATGATTGATTTGATTTGCTACAATGTTTTAACTTTGATGATATTTAAACTACTACATTATTAGATTATGTTAAATTTTTTATTTATATATAATTGGATTATTCAGGATGAGTTATGTACTATCCATTACCGACCCAAATACACATTTTTAATATCCGCCCCCAGTCATTTATTAAATGGATCAGATAAAATCTGCACTACTACGGTGATGGTTGCTACCCAACCAATGATGAATGGAGTGTGATACCCCACTTGGCAAGAAACCTACGCTGCTGAACTTGATAAAAAAAAAAAAACTTTATTTTACTGTCTACGTATCTATATTTATACGCTGTTTATACACGTGGAGATATAAAAAAGAATAATGAGATTTTTGATATCACTCTCGATGAAATTTAGAATATTCTAAAATATTCTTAGTTATAGTCAATTTAAAAATTACATTTTATACCCATGAGTCTTTTAAATGAATGGTTCGACACTCTTCTTTCTTAAGTGAGGTCTAAGGTTTAATTTTCATGGATAGAGTAAATACTCGTTGGGAGCACTTTATCCCTTTTTGGGCCGCACCAGTGGACTCAGGATACATTTAGTTAAGATGAAAAAAAATACATTTTATTATTTGATTGGATATAAATTCTAAAAATTATTTTTTAAATAAATAAATATATATAATAAAAAAGAAAAAAATAGAATCTTTTTTTATATGGTTGTAGGAAAAATTTTGAGTTTATTTGGAGATGATATAACGTTTCTTTTATATAATATTTTTTTTATTGCTTAATTAACTTATTTATTTATTTTAAATTTACAACTTAGAGAAATAAAATATTTAAATAATCTTATTAACTGATCAATATTGGATCCTAATATGATTTGCTTTGTAATTTTCATTTATTGACTTTATTTTTTTTCTCCATCAAAATTAAATTTAATTAAATTATAGCATTTCCAAGGTTATTTTTAAAATTCAAATTGGTAATTTTTTTAATACTTATTATATGTTGAGTTCCTAGAAGAGTTTTATTCTTAATAAAAATTTGCTATTTTTTATTTTCGTATTTGTATTGAATTAATGTATACCCACTGTCACTTTAATTTAGTAAGAGATTTATATCTTCTTTGCAATAAATAAATGGCCTCCTAATTAAGCATTTTTAATTTTCTTGATATTTTTTCTTTTATATCCTAAATATGTTTGATTTGAAAGGAAATAGTATTTATGAAATTTAAAAAAAAAATAGAACTATATATTTATATTTTGAGACATTTTTTGGATTTTAAGAATTTGTGTGTATGTTCATATATTCCTTTCTCTAATGCATTAGGTAAGTAATATTATCACTATAATAAAAATGATTACCATTATTAGTTCAGATCATCTTTTCATTTCTTTCTTTTTACTTATCAGTTAAAAAAAATTTTATGATTATTTTTTATTATAGCTATATATAGATTTTGATTTGGGATTGGGGGCAATGGTTCGGGATTGAGTGATAACTTGATTTTTTTTTTTTTGAGCACCTATCAGGGTTTTAAGAATCTATATTTATAAATTAGTAGATACTAAAAAATTAGGTATAGAGATTGGATTGAACTTTATTTTGAGACCACTTCATTATATAAAAATAGCATCAAGTGCATAAGAAATAACACTGCAAATAGCTTATATGACAAAGTCTAATACAACTAATACAAGTTAACCAATTGTATTTATTTTAATCTAAACAAAAATTTATACTTTAATATTATATAGATAAAAAATTAAAAGAGTATAAAATATGAAAATATAATAAGCATTGTCAATTTTGCAACGCACGTTATAAAAAAAACTAATAACAATAAATGTTGATAAGTTATTATTACTATTATTATTTTTTGTTGCTACCAATGATGTCCTCCTACCTTTCGTTTAACAGTTAAACGAGAAACTAATCTTTTTTTTTATGGAGAGCGATTATGTTAAAAGGTATTCTCGAGATGCTGACTCATTGTTTCAACTTTACAATCGACAAAATGAGATCTAGTGTGCTTGAACCAATGGATGAAATTATCTACAACGATTTTAACCGCACCTCATAGTACAAATAAATCAAACAAGAAGGAGATATGATCAATTGGGTCATTATCCATCCTCAGTAGGGAGCCGATTCCCATACCTAGCTTATTTTTTCTAAATTGTCTCCATTTCCCATTTCGAATATAGCCAGGAGGATAATTTATTTCCAGCAGGTCCACAATATGGCTACAATTTGGAGAAAGCACCAGCTCCAGCAGAGCAGGTACATATCGATGTCTAAACATATATTATCATATTCAGAATATCCCATGCCCATTTCCTCCCCTGCAAAGCCCATGTGGCCTTCACAATCACAACCAGTTATACAAGATAACAAAATACATGGTCGTTGATAAGATGATGCATTTTTAGAAAAAAAAAAAAAAAAAAATTACATAGTTAGAAACTAGACATTTCTGAATATGAGAAAGGAGATGATTTTTGAATAATTCTCTTAAAAGAGAAGCTGACATTATTACCATTGTTCAACTGAGGTAAATGTTCAGCTAATTTAATCATCATTTGAACATAACCATCTCTAAATCTTCTCAAAATCTTCATGGAGGAACTGATTTTTGGTCTTAATTTCAGCTTTTGCACTCTAATCTTCCATTTTTTTGTATTATGCTTCAGCCTCTGATATTGTCTTCTGCTCCTTCTCCTCTTTATTCTTGTCCAAAATGCACTACCAAGCATCTCCATCTATATGTATATATTAAGGGAAAGAAATTGAAGAGACTTACATTACCAAAAAATAAAAATAAAATTAATAACTGGTACACTTACACACATGACCTAACATGGAAGAAGAAGAAGGAGATGGAGATGGTATAGAAGAACTTTATACAGCTGAAGGAAAAACGTTGGACAAGCAAATGGAAAGTGTATGAAGTAATTAATGTTAATGGAAAGTATAGGTTAAAAGGAAAAGAAGTGGATGATAGATGTTGGCAATAAATTGGAGCCACTTAAAGTCAGATTTCAGAGCAAACAATATTTCCCACCAACTTTAATTAATTTGTAGCTACCATTAATTAACAACCGTGCGATCCAATTGGAGCCACTTAAACTCACATTTGAGAGCAAACAATTAATATATATTTTTTATTGATTTGATTAATAAATGTGCTAAGGGTGAAGATCCGGCCAATTTGATTAATTTGTGTAATATTTTTAATCAAATAAATTAATCTAAATTTCTTTTCACTTAACCGAAATAATTTTTTAACTGAATTTAATCAAATTATTTTGGCGAATTAATTTTGACCATTAACCAAACTGAAGTTAAAGAAAATGAAAACTTAATTAACCGATCCAATTTAATGACGTTTATGATTACCCGACTTTAAACAAAATGAAAATTAACTGAAATTATTAATCACTACTTAATCAAAATAGAAATTGAAATATTTTTAATTTTTAATTTTATTATCTACTTAAGTAAAATGAGGTAGTTTTGAATCGATTAAATTGATTAATTTGGTTAAATTAACTTCTAACCGAACCTTTAACCGACAACCAAAAATTTAATTTTATTTAATTGAATATTTATTCATCGAACCAAATTAATTGAACCAAATATTGACCCCTAAAATGTGCTATAGTCCACGCTTAGATAAGTCTATCCTTTATTCTTAAGCAGTTATTTAGAACTTTGAATAGCTTTCCACTAACCACCAACCAACGCGGTTATCGCACATTTATTAATCAAATCAATAAAAAAATATTATTATTAAAATAAATGTATTTTTTGATGAATGTATTTTTTGACTATTTATGAGGAAGAAAAAATAAAGTGCAAATAAGTTTTAAAAATTTTCTTTTTTTTAATTAGCTCGATGAAGGTGAGCTCATAAACGGGTGTAGACAAGTCTCTTTTTTATATTTTGAAAAAAAAAAAATTCCGGAAATGAGAGCAGCTTCACATATTTACCTATTTAGGGGTGGAATGTATGGGTAGCTATTAGTTTAGCCAAGGGGGTTCGGCTAAGAAAAGAGAAAAGGGGGTTGATGAACGGTCCATGGGCTGAAATTCGTAGCATAACTTAAAGGCCCTAACAAGAAATTGGCTCTTGTAATCGCAGTTTAAAGGAGAAAGAGACCATCGCACCATGTGTGAGAAAGAGGTCCAAAGAGGACGTTACTTCATTGAATTCAAGCAAGTGAAGCGTGACACGGGACCCGGCCAAAATATAAGTGATTTAAGAATCATTGTTTTATCTCAAAATATAAATAATTTAAAATATATTTTAAAAATAAATGACATTTTTTTAATGTTAACTTTATTTATATTAAATGTAATAATTATATTTATATTTTTGAAATAATAGATAATTTGATCAAACTACTCTTAATTTTGTTATAATTTATGAGAATTAATTAATTTTTTACTCTTTATGTAAAAATTTTAAACAATTTATATTTTGGAACATATAGAGTATTTCTTTTTGGATTGATTTATCTAGACTCGGTATATGGATCTATCTATAAATCAAACTATTAAAAAAATTTTTGCTATTAAAACAGGGGCATTTGTGCGTATTTATTGGTAAAAAATAAAATGAAAAATAATATTTAAAAAATTACTTATTTTCATTAATTTGAGTCCACTGATAAATCGAGTTGAGGCAAATATGATACATTTCTTTTATTCCATAACTCGTAAAAATATTAATTATATGTATAAAATTGATAACACAATATATATATCTTTAAAAGTATTATATGTAGAATAAAAATAATAAAAATCCAAATATTTGCATTTCAGTTACAAATGTTGAATACTAAATTATTGAGAACTTTCTAATTACACCTTGCTCATATATAATGATTTTAATTAATAAATTGGCTGAGAGATTCATTTGTTAAAATTTTCCAATAATCTTTAGTTTCTAATTACATAAACCATTACGCCCTATGGGTGTGAACAATTCTTTTTTAGAAGGGAAGTTTTTAAAGAAAAATGTTATTATAATAGAGAGATAAACAAAATTATTCTAATATGGAGATTATTTGTAAGAGCACTAGATAGTAAATTATTTATTAATTGTGCATTCATTTTTCACAAGCAAAATTTTATTATTATCTCTGTTCCATAATATTTATCAAATTTGGAATTTCACATCTCTTAAAAAAACTATTAAGTTTGCTAAGTTATAATAAATTATTGAATAAAGTAACTATATTACCCTTAATTTAATTCTAATTCTTTATGAAAACTGTTAAATTAAAGTAATAATTATTGGAAGGATAAACATAAAAAAAAAAGATTTATTACTTTTTGGAACTACAAATTTAATAAATATTTTAAAACAAATTATTTTTTTCAAATGTGACAAATATTATGAAATTGAGGTAGTATTTAATTTCACAAAGGAATTGAATAAACCAAAAAAAAAGTTTCATCCCAATTATTTATCATGTGAAGCAAAATTCATGTCAAATTGTGGACAACCTTTTTTACTAAGCCTTATATAGTGGACTATAATTTTAATCTAAATCAAAATCAAAAGAATATTTTTGTACTAATTAAAATTAGCTACTCTTTTTCCTTAAAATTCTTAATTTAACGGCACGTAATGCTCCACACCAATTTTTTATATAGTGCAAATAAATTTTATATTGTTAAATTTATTTTTTAACAATTAATATATATGTGCACGCCACTCTTTTTTCTCACCGTAGTTTAATTTTATTGTCTTATAAAGTCGAAATACCTTTTAAAGAATTTTTATTGTGATTAATTTGATTCAAAAGCGTGGCTATAGATCCGATATAAGTAAGTAATTTTTAATTTTTTAGATTCCTTATTAACATAACAGTAACACTTTGCATGGTAACCAATTTATGACTTAGATTCAAAATGTTTTAAATGAACAGAACATCAACAAAAAGTGGCAGAAAACATAAAGCATCAAAGAGTATACTCTAGACATTTAAGTAGAGCATTTCTTTGTAATTGAGATAAATTTGAATATGAAAAAATGGATTCGTCTCTATCTTTTTAATTGATTAAGAAACACCACCAGAATAAATATCTATCACCCTTTTTCTGCTTTCATTGATTCTTATTCTTTTCTCATCAGTGGATATAATTAAGATTCCTTTTTCCATGTATTTTCTTCACAAAATGATTTTCTTTTTCCATGGTCCAAAGCCTGCTAAGCAGTCGTAAGAATATTCGGTTCCCCATTTAATAGATGGAGTCGATTGAGACTAGGAGAATCATCGGATGCCTTATGTGTCCATTAAGACTTGAATGGAGCAAGTTAATTCACAGCATTATTTCGGTTTATTACGCCTTTTATGGATTCAAAAAAAAAATAAAAAAAAAAAAAAAACTTAACTCACAAACACTTTTCATAGCCGATGTATAATCTCCAAGGATTAACCGATTTTTTTATGACTATCTGTGAATGAAACACTCACACATCATATAAAAGTCTGAAATCTGAATTTATTTATTATAATAAATGAAATTTATAAATAAAAGAGGAAAAAATTATACCTAGATCCCTAACTTATATTTTAATTAATACTTTCGTCCTTTAATTTTCATAAAATTACTATAAAATCCTTAACATTTACTTAAATTAACTATCAAGTCATTTCATCTAAAAAGTAAACAATTTACTGTTAGTTAAACACACTTTTTGAATAGAATATATTTCCTTTTTGAACCGAAAGTATTAGTTTTTTTTGGATGAAATGATCTGACAGTGAGTTTGAGCAAAAGTGAGGGACATCATATATAGTAATTTTTTAAAATAGAGGGATAAAAGTATTAGTTAGAATATAAGTTAAGGATCTGGGTGTAGTTTTTTTCATATAAAAAAATAAAATAGGTACTTATCATAATGAATTTTAATTGAAAAAAACAAAAAAAATAAAACAGGAATAGATGTTGTTAGAATCCAACCACCAATCGAAACAGCACCGTGACTGGATCAAGGTCGAATGTGTGCATCAAATTTTCTATTTTTTTAATTTCTTGATATATATATATATACTGACGGAGTCAGAGGGCTTGGGGTCCTTATTACTCAAGTTACCAGACCGGGTTTAATCTCACTGCATCGAATTTTTCATTTTTTAATTTATGCTCTGTTTATTTTCGTAAAATAATTTGTAGAAAAATAATTTGTTGAAAAATATTTTTCAAATGATTTATTTTTCGTTATTTGGTTCTGATATTGAAAATTGGTTAAAAGTATTAAGTCTTTGTCATAAGACCATAAAAAATATTAATAATAATAGAAATTTTATAATCTAAAAATTTTATTATTAAATATGAAAAGAAGGCAAAAAACAAAATGTAAATTATAAAAGCCACCGGTGGCCGGTGGTGGTAGCCGATGGTGGTGGCAGTAGTAAATAGTGACCGGTGGTAATAACTACAATGGTTAATAAATTAAAAAAATATGAATTTATAAGATTTATCAATATCCGGAAAATATTTTACTCTCTTAAAAATGAAAATTTATTTTCCTTAAAAAATGACTTAATTTTTCTTTGACTAGAAAAATATTTTCTGTTGACTTATTTTCTTGAACACTCCAAAATTGCAAAAAATATTTTTATGCTAGCTATTTTATAGAAACAAGCGGAACTTTTATTACATGATTTTACTGTATGCAATTTTTTGTTTTTTAGTTTAGTTTTATTATATAATTTTAGCTAGTAAAACAATATTAGTTAGTTTTTGCATAGATTTAGTTATTATATATATATATATATATATATATATATAAAAGATCTCACATCTTTATAAATTATTTTTTCGCACCATTGAATGACTTATATAGTTAATTTTAATTTTATATTCTTTTTTTAAATTTTAGTTTTGATATTGATTTCTATCTATGAATAAATAAAATTCACATAAATTTTAAATGTACAATAGTATTATAAATTTATATTTCAATTGTTTATCATTAGTTATTTAATTAAAATTTAACAACTTAAAAAACTTTAAAATTTTAAATTTATTGAATAAACACATGTGATATTTAGTTTATTCAAAGAGATATTATAATTAATGATTCAATTTTGATAGTTTTTGGAAAATAATATGAAATTGAATTGATTGACTTTTAAACTTACAATAATATATTTAAAATTTTAAATACTAATAATTATTTTAATTGTAATTTTTAATATGTAAATTTTAGAAGATTATTTCTTTCCTATAGTCATTATGTATACTAAAAAATCTCTATTGATTTGTTGTTATTTATACTATTTTCATTTTGACCACTTGTAATATATTTGCTCATGTAATTACACTATTTTAAGATTCTCTTTTAAACCAAATTTATTTTTTATTTATCGTATAGAATGATAAATATATTTTCACTCCTATGAAAAGATCCTGACTCCGTCACCATTTATATACTCACACTCACACTTATTTTAAGGGCAACAAAATTTATTTTCACAATAGTTAACATATATAATATATCATTCTCATCAAATATTCATCCTATATAACAAAGAATATATATAAATACTCTAACTTAAAATGAAACAATAATTTAACATTCATAAATTTAAATTTAAATTTAATTTCAAATCACATGGTTCAATTCAAGTCGAAAAACTAAATTTAGTTCCTTAAACAAACAAACCATGCTAAATGCCTATTAAATTATCAAACACTTTTTTTTTTTTTTTTTAAAATGGATAACAACATATTATCAAAATTCGGGTTTTGTAAAAAAAAAACCCGGTTTTTTTTCCAGTTTTTATCAAAAATTCAACCTGGTTTTTTTTTTTTGAAAAAACTCGATTTTTTAAAAATCGAATCCAACAGTCTGTTGCTTTTCAGTTTAATCGATCCGACGAGTCGGTCCAAACAGGTTGCAACAAGACTGAGGAATTGCGAAGTCGGCAACAGACAATGTGGGCACCTTCACCCGGTAAAGAAACAGAACAGAGAAAAGACAAGCGAAAAAATCTTTGGTCCTTTCCTTTCTTGTCTTCGGATTGGAGATGTCACATTCTAGAAATCCACGAGTCGCATATCGACACTTTTGATAAAATAATTTTTTTTTTTGAAAAGAGATAAAATTAAAATTAAAATATAAGTCACCCACTTAATCACTTAATTTCTCAACCGCACACGTCATACATTTAGCATCTGGATATTTCTAAAAAATAGACGATTCATGGTTGTCTAAATCCGGTAGGTCAATCTATGAAATATTTTTAAAAATTATTATTATTTTATCATTTTTTTCTGTTGTTACAGTTTTATTTTTTTTTAGTGTACATTGTTACAGTTTTAATTATTTACAGTTTTAATTTTTAATTTTTCTGTTGTTACTTATTTACCGTATCCGTTAAAATAATTATTTATAATTTATTAATTTATATATTTTTTATTAATTTTTATAAAGACAATATAAAAATTTAATATTTTAGTTATAAATATTATATGTATAAAAATATGTGTAAACCATTGTCACACATAGTTATAATTATTTGATGAAAAATTTTAATATTTTTTTATGATAGAGTTTTTGACAAATGAAATAATTACAAAGTTGAAAATAAATAATCATTTGATCCAAGATCTCGCCATAAATAAAAATAAATACATATATAAATTATGGTAATGAAATTCAAAATTTTTTTGTGATAGTAGTCCAAAATAAAAAATAAAATCAAAAGTTAAAATTAATACCTTAGCTATTATTAACAATAAAGTGAGAATTAAAAAAAAAAAGTTGGAAAATATGTCTTTTGTCATAAAGGAAAACTTTGAATAACAACTTAAGACTGTTTTCTAAATATTAGTTAAATTTTGAAAAACTTTTTTCTAGTTTTTTCTAGTTTTTCAAGAAAACTAACTAATTTGAACACAAAATTTTGTTTTACAATTTTCTTGGAAACCTTTTTTAAAAAACTACTTTAGTTTTCTACTAGTGAACACACATTTACTATCCAAATAATTCTCAAACGGAAGATTGCATTACGATCCCAGTGATTTGTGAAATACAAGTAGTCTGTCCCTATTTTTAAGAAATAGACTAAAATATCCTTATAATTCACTTCATTAGACTATAAACTTATTTCGTCCAATTTTTGCATCTTTTATATTAAGTATCTTATGAAATGGCGACAATATCCCTTTTTTTTTTAAAAAAAAAAAATATAGGGATAGAGTAGTTGTATTTTTCAAATCACAGGGACAATATTATCATTTTTCTAGTATAATATTTTAGATATCTACTTTGATATCTGTTGTTTCTTGTTGACTTAATGGAAAAGACGTAAAATTTTGACGAAAAGACCTAATAGTGTAACATAAGCAAAATACAAGGATAAATTAATATATTTTACAAAAGACAAGGAAGAACTAGTCACTACAAGAAATTCGGCAATTACCGACGGAACATATTTCGTGGGTAATTAGTGATGAATTACCGACAGATTTAAATTCTATTGATAATTAAAAGCGCCAAATATTTGTGCTAATATTTTATTTATACCGATAGATTAGCGACCAATTAATGGCGGAATTACTGATAGATTTTCAATTTCATAGGTAAAAAAATAGCCAAATATTCGCGCCTATCTTTAATGATTTACCGATGGATCACCAACCAATTACCCACAAATTAGCGACAAAACACATTCCGTTGCTAATCCATAGCTATTTACCAAGATTACTAATCAATTATCGATAAAATTCGAAAAAAAAGTTAAAAATTTAGGTAGTATAAATGGGTGGTAAATTGCCAAATTTATTGATGAATTTTAGAATTTAGTGACGAAAATTCCGTTGACAAATTTTGATTTTTTTTGCACCATAAATTGGCGGCAAAATAAATAAATTAGCAACAAAAATTTTCAATTTAGCAACAAAATTTTCATTGTTAATTGCCGAATCTACAATATAAATTGATATCCTTTTCTCCCTGCTTCATCTTTTCCTATCATTTTATTTCTATTTCTTCTTTTTTTCCTTCTTCTTTTTCTTCGTCTTTCTTTCTTTCTTTCTTTCCTTCTTCTTCTTCTTCTTCTTCTTCTTCTTGTTCACTTTTCTTTTTTTTTTCCTTTTTATTCTTCTTCTACTCCTTTTGCTTTTTTTTTTTTTCCCTTCTCCTTGTTGTTCTTATTTTTATACTTTTGTTCCTCTTCTTCTTTTTCTAGTTATATTTTTCTCTCTTTCTTCTCCTCCTTCACTTTCTTTTTCTTTTCCCTTCATCTTCATTTTTTTTTCCTTCTCTATTTTTATTTTTCGTCTCTTTCATCTTCTTTTTTCTTCTCCTCTTCTCTACTTGTTTTCTTTTTTTTCTTCATCTTTTTCTTCTTCCTTTATTTTTGTGTTTATAATTAATTTTTTAAACTACCTTAATTATTAATCAAATTTAATTGTGTAATTATAAAGACTGTAATTAATTTAATTGATTTGATTATTATTTATGAAACAATGAAAAAAATTCCAAAATTATATAATTTAAAAACTTTT
Source organism: Jatropha curcas (assembly GCF_041381405.1). Lineage (NCBI taxonomy): Eukaryota > Viridiplantae > Streptophyta > Magnoliopsida > Malpighiales > Euphorbiaceae > Jatropha > Jatropha curcas. The sequence continues at coordinate 21,248,436 of NC_143155.1, forward strand.
ATTTCTTAAAATCTTTTTAAAATACCAACGGCTTGGCGATCATTTACCGATGGAATACTGACCATATATTTTACAAATCAATTACCAACCGAATTATACATATATCCTACTACTAAACTACCGATGGAATAAATTTTTGATCGGTAATATTTTACCGACAAGGGTTTTACTGACGGAATATTTTCCATCAGTATTTCGTCTGTAAACCCAATTACCAACGGATTTTTATATTTTACCGACGAAATTTTCTATCGATAATTACTGAATTTCTTGTAGTGAGTTGTATTTTGTAAACCACAGCGATCATACTGTAATTTTTCCTTTCTCAAATAACTATCACGGAGCTGAGCCTATAAATAGTAGCTTCAGCCTATAATTTTGTGTTGATGCACGGGTAGCGAATTGAAGTAACCATCATTGAAAAAAAATATAATATATATATATATAAATTCGATAAGACTTGATAAGTTTTCGAACTGAATATTATTAAACTTGAGCTCGTTTACTAAATGAATAGGCTCGAGTTCGAGCTTTTTTGAATTCTTTTCAAGCCGAGCTCGGCTCATTTGCACTCCTAATTAAACAGTTTTAATATCTGTAATATTTTAGGATTATCTCTCTTTGTTTGGTAAATATATTATTTTTTTAGTAAGTGATCGTATACGCATATAGTATCTAGATATTTGTAAAATAATATTATTCTAACACATCTACACGAGTAGCAGAGTCCCGTAGCTCAGGCTATAAATAGCAGCTTCAGCATTGGGCTTCGACATCTCATTACACACAGCAAATTTCTTTCTTCGATCTTTTAGTTTCCAAACACCAAACATTAAGATGGCTGTTACTGTCTTTGAACGCAAGATTGCTTCTCCAATCCCTGCAGCCAAGGCGTTTAAGGGTCTCGTTACCGATGCCGACAATCTTGTTCCTAAAATCCTTCCAGGGGTCGTTAAGAGCGTTGAGACTGTTCAAGGAAATGGAGGGATTGGAACTATTAAGAAGACTACACTCCACGAAGGTAATCATTTTATTAAGGAATTAGGTGTTTATTTTTTAGTTCTTGAGTTGTAATTAACCAGAGTTCTTTGTTTTAATGCATGCAGGTAACGAATTGAAGTCGTACAAACATAAAGTAGACAAATATGACCCACAGAACTTTGTATATGAATACAGTATATACGAAGGAGAACCATGGATTGATGGAATAGAGAAAGTCACAGTTGGAATAGAAATAGAGGGTTCAGGTGATGGAGGATCTGTTGTCCATGTTAGTTGCAAAACCTATCCAAAGGGTAATAATGCTGCGCTCCTTCAGGGACGCGTTGACTCTGACAAACAAAAGATCGCAGGAATGGTTCAGGCTGTTGAACAGTACCTGTTGGCAAATCCTAATGCCTACTAATTCCATGTAATTTCCAAAGTTGAAGCATGTGGGCTATGGTTATATCTTATGCTTTTTCTGTTTCTTTTTTTTCTTTTTTTTTTTAATTTCCTGTTCAGACCAAATATAGATTATCTAGTTTTGGTCTGATAATAAAAGCTTGGATGTCGTTTTAAATGGGTGCTTGAATTGCACCATACTGTACGTTGTTGTAAAATACTTGTTATATGTAGACAATAAACGACTTGTTTTATCAAAATTTACGACCTCAGATCATTTAATTTATAGTTGGTTAGAAAGTGTATTCTTTCATCAAATTTGTCCTTGTTGAATGGCATCTGTACTAATTACCTCGTCAATGCTTATTCTCCATCTTTCATATGATTACCATTTTTCTGTGTTAATTAATAAAGGAAAGTCAAACACATAACAATACAAATCTATCCTAATCTCCCTGTTAATATATATTATTGTATATCTTCGTCATGAAAATTTCCCATAACCACCACAAATAATTAATATATTTATGTAGCTAACTAAGCTTGTCTTACTCCAAAATTCAACTTTCCTTTCACTTGTTATCAGCAAATAAAATTTAATTTTATTAATATAGTCTAGAAAAAATTTAAGATAACCGAAAGCTAAACCTTAGATAATAGAAATTAAGTGATTTAAGTGAAAAAACCTAATGAAATATATCACTAGAAGCTGAACATTTCATATATTATTTTGTTTTTCCTTTATCCATGATTTTTCAGCGTGGTATATTAGTTTCATATACATCCTCTTTTTGAAGATCACATCAGTTCATAGTTAGTTTGTAATTTGTCGGCAAATATAAGAAATTGGTTTCTATCCATTAAGTCAATTGAAAAGATACCATTATCAATTAATTAAATTTTGTAACAATTATTTTTCTGAAGATAATGATGACGCATTCATGATTATGATACATAATATTAAAATATTATGTGATTATGTATTGTAATAATATTAGTAAACCTTGCTAGCTAGCTACTTGTAAGATTTATGGCTTTCGTTTATTCAATTTGATATATTTTTAAGACTATTTAGATGAATTAATGTCATTTTGGTGGTTTGTTCAGGGAAAATATTTTGAGGTACTGACGTTTAACCTAATTAACTACTTTCTTCTTCTATTTTGGAGAATTAATTTACTATTTCTGGATTTTCACTCCATCAAACAAAATAGTTTATCTGTACAAAAAATGCCCGTATTACTGTTAGTCATGTAAATAAAGCAAAATCAAAAGTGAGACATAAAAAATAAAAGACAAAATACCCTTGATAAAACGACATAGCTAGGTCAAGTAAACTAGAGAATCAAGTTGAATCAAAGCCAAGCCAGGCGGAATTGGACTATAAATAGATAAGTGAGGAGAGAGAAAATCAAACATTCTTCTCCTCTCCTCTCTTTGCATCGCACGAAGAGGTTACTGCCTCTCTCCCTCGCCTGTGCTCCTGCCGCTGTTCGGCGAAAACAAGACACCAGTAAAAGACATTTTGAGCTGGACTGAGGGAAACACTAGCGGACGACATTCTTTTACAATGTATTTTGTTTTTTGATTACTTTTTTATTCAGAACAACAGTTGATTTGGATTTGAAGGTAGTTCAAACGAAAAAAAGGATTTGAAAGGAGTTCATCATGGTACTCAAGCTAGGATACAAGTTATTTTGGGGTCATATCTGATCTTGCTTCAATTTTAGGATTTGAGTAAAAAGATTATGTGACTTGAAGTTGAGTTTATAAAATGAGAATTTTATAGATTTATTATAATTAGTTGTAATTCACAAAAATTGACTTTAAATTGATCTTTCCCGGTAAATTTGAAGCACCTTTGATAGTGTTATTTTTATAGTAATTTTTATGAAATTTTTATTAAGATTTTTAGCATTTTTAATTTATTTAAATTAATTTTTGTTTAATTTTGTTATGTCTTTATTCAAAAGTTTTCTTGAAACACAACTCGCTTGATCTTAAGAAAATTTGCAGGGTTTTGGCAGAGAAAAGGACAAAATAAAGCAAGAATAGTCAGCCTTTAGCACACCTAGGCCGTGCACATCAGCACGCCCGTGCTAGGAATAAGAAAAAGCAAATGAAGAGTCAGACTCTAGCACGCCCTAGCCGTGCTAGACAACACGCCCGTGCTACAAACACCGTGGACTTCTAGAGCCTAGCACGTCCTACCCGTGCCATTGAGCATGCCCGTGCCACATGAGCTCACTCAAGCGTGCCCTTGGGCACGGCCCGTGCTGATCCTTCCATAAAGCCAAGATCTAGCACGCCCGTGCTAAACTTCAAAAGCTGAACTAAGTCAAAATTGCTAACCAATTCCCACCATTTTCATGAGCTCACCTTGGATACTTTCTTCAAAATGCAAATCAAGCTTTAATCTATGCATACGGGAAGTCATGATTGAGAGAAATTTAAGGCTTGATTGAGAACTTTATCTCCTAACAAAGGTGGACTTTATTCCCTAAACTATGTGGATTTCTCTCCCAAGGAGTATATATAAAGGGAAGAAGAGTTCATTGTAAGAGGCATTCCATCTCATATCCCATATCATCCCATCTCATCCTTTTAGCCTTGTATATAGTTTTATTTGTTCAAGAGTTTAAGTATTCAAGAGTTGTGCAAAGATTCAATGAAGTCATTCAAAGCTAATTGTTAACTAGTTCTTATTTCTAAATTCTTAATCTTGTTTATTTCTTTCATTATTTTTATTGAGTATGAAATATTTATCAAGTATTATTGAGTTTTATTTAAGTATTATGTCTAACTAAACTCTCATACTGCGCGATTTGATGTAACTTAATTTCTTTTCCAATTTACAATATTAGATTTGTTTTTCCTTGTTCAAGTTATGATTTATTGATAAAATTAATGCTTCCAGGCAGAGTTCCTCCCCTGAATTGATTTATTTCATTAATCACTATCGGAAGAAGAATTTTTGATATGAAAAAGTTAATGAATCACATGAGAATAACAACTTGATGCGGAAGCTATATGGTTTGACTTATGGGGGGTTTTAATGAATTAACAACTTTAATTTATGAATTCATAAACAAACTACAAAACTAAATGATTTAATTCATGTTTAATTGTGCTATTGGAAGATAGGTAGTTAAATGGAATTAAAATAGCTAACAATACATCGAGATAGCTTGTTAGTGATTCTAGAGTTGTTTCTCATATTTGAACAATTAAAATTGATTAATTAACTAATAAAGTAAATTGGATAAAATTAAGTAGAATCAAAATCCCTAGTAGTCTTAATTCCTTGATTTATTTTAATCAATAATTGCTTGCTTGACTTTTTCTTATTTTTACTTGTTGAGTTTAAATTCTAGAAACAAATTCCTCAATTGTCATTTAAAAAATAATAGATTAATATAATTTTGGTACTTAGTATACAATTCTCGTGGGATCGATATTCTACTCATCATGTATTACTTGTAGCGATTTCGCACACTTGCGAAAGCACTGTCAACCTTGACCGTGGATCTGTTAAATTTGGCGAGGTTTTAATTTTTTTTTGCAACCGCATATGACGGCAGCCGTGACAACAAGAAATTCAGTTAGTAGACTGCAATTATAGAATTTCAATTTTTTTAGATTACAATTATTCTATTGCATATATACTAAAAATTGCTTCATTAATCATTGTTATAGATAAAATGACTCTGGATTAAATATATATATTTTTTACCCCTAGATTGGACTGTATATTTCCAATTACTTAATGATGCAAATTTAGGTTTTTTTTTTTCTAAAATTTTTATAATATACTAAATTGTTCCAAGAATAGTGTTTTGGTAATTTCACCATAAAATATGTATTTGTTATCCTTTCCATTTAGAAGGACACCAATTGAGCAGGAAAAAAAAATTAAAATTGTAACAATTTTTTCAAAAAGGTCCATGTTGATTGGTTTGCTTTATGGATGGACTTGTAGTCTCTATAGAGTCTAATACTATCAACATTAGGTAAATCTTGAGAATGAATTATTTACCCTTCTACATCACCCCGCCTATGAATCAAACTAATTAAAATATATCCTAAAACGTTTCTTTGGGGAGAATAGAATAAATATACAAGTAGCTTGTATAAGTATGTACAACAAGTAGCTTGTACATAGTTTTAAGTACATAAAAAGTAAAATTATAAGTAGCAAGTACGACAAAAACCAAATAAATTAAGCAATTATATTTGTTATGCTTTATTATTATTATTATTATTATTATTATTATATATATATATATATATATATATATAATAAATTAAAAGAATATAAATATATAACGAATATAGTTAACGTGCAAGCCATGTCATAAAAAAGACTAATCATTATAAAAGTCACATTATGAATTCGCTTATAACAAATGACATTTATAAAAAAAATAAGGCAGCTACTCATCATAATAAATTTTAATTGAAAAAAAAGAAAAACAAAATTAAAAGAGTAATAGATATATTGGCAACAGACCAAATGAGCAAAATTTTTCCCTTCAAAAAAAAAAAGCGCAAATTTTTGGTCCTTGCCTTTCTTATCTTCTGATTGCAGATGTCATATTCTTGGCTATATGAATCTTTTTTTTTTGAAATAATATATTTAAAATACAAAAAATATACATGTTACCCAATTTTTTATCTAGATATTTGTATTTAGATATTTGTACATAATAAAATATTATTTTAACATATAAAAACCTGTAGTACAGTCCAACAGCTGAGCCTATTAAATAGCAGCTTCAGCCTTGAGTTTCAACATCTCACTACACAAAAAAAATTCTTTCTTAAAGCTTTTCGTTTCCAAACACCAAACATGACTGTTTCAGTCCTTGAACACAAGCTTGCTACTCCAATCCCTGCAGCCAAGTTGTTTAAGGCGATCGTTACCGATGGCCACTCTGTTCTTCCTAAAACTCTTCCACAGGTCTTTAAGAATTTTGAGATTCTTGAAGGAAATGGAGGGCCTGGAACTATTAGGAAGATTACATATGCAGAAGGTAACCATTTTATTATTATTGGTTTAATTACTAATGAAAAATTTTCAACATGTATCAAATGATTTCAGAAGTACCTTTCAAATTTTCTCTCTTTCTAAAAATATTTAAAAAATTTTCCAACTTATATTTTGCTTTTCATTGATATTAATTTAATAAGAATGAATACTGAAAATAAATAATTCATACAACTGACTCCAGCTAGTCTGGTACTGAAGTTTAATCATTTTTGTTGTATTTAGGCAGCGGACTTAAGTATGTAAGAGACAGGATTGACAAAATTGACCCTCAGAACTTTGTATACCACATGACTACACTGGGAGGAGAACCATGGCCTGAGACATTAGATAAAGTTTGTTATGAACTGAAAATAGAGGCTTCGCCTGATGGAGGATCTGTTTACAGCGGTGTTATGAAATTATATTCGAAGGGTAATGCCAAGATACCGGATGAAACCATTAAGGCTGAGGAAGGAAAGACCCTAGGAATTATAAAGGCTATGGAGCAATCCATATTGGCAAATCCTGAAGCCTGTGAACTCAATGTTCAAAACTGATTCATGCAGTTAGAAGTTTACTATTATATCTAGTGACCAATTATATGTAGTTTGGTCTTATATTATAAGCTTGGATGTATGTGTATGTCAACGGGTACTTGACTTGCACCATACTATTGTCTATAATAAACGACTTAAACAAACGACTTGTATGTATATTTATGCAATAAACGACTTGTTTCATTAAAATATTTTACGGTGCAAGTGGGGGCAATAATGGCATAAAATGTTCACAACATTAAAATATTTTAAGGTTTATTTATTTATTAGTTACTTCAATTTTGGTTTTTAGTAGTTATTCAAGAGGTTTTTACTACTGTAAAGATAGTAATTATTAATTATTTTGTATTGATACAGAATGCTCATTATTTGACATATGTCTATAAAAATCTATTGCAATAGGTTACTCAATCTGTTATCTATTTTTTATCTAGATATTTCCTAACTTTTATAGTATTTTAATATAAAAATAATTATCTAATACATAGACAATACATGGACTTGTAATTTGATATAAATTTAAATTATATTATATAAAATAAATTATTTAATATACAGAATAATATTAGATTAATTAATTTAAAATATTTTTTTATATATGGAGGTGTAATTTGATTTATAAGCCAAGCATTGGAGTTATATAATTTAATTTTTAATTAAATAATATTATATTAAAAAATATATAATATGATTTAAATTACATGATACACTATAAATATTTTAAAAAATAAGAAACTAAAAATTTACAATTATTTATTAAAAATTTAAATAATTTATTTTGAGTAGATGAATTTGAAGTATTAGACAATTATTTATTTTTGAATTTTATGTTTTATATAATTATAGTGGTGTTGAAAATAGTATCTTTTTTAAAATTTAGTTGTTGAAAATAGTATTTTTTAATTTACATAATTAAATAGTTATTTTTTTTTATTTTAATGATAGAAAACTAAATCATCTTTGTTTGATAACCTATCTGTCACGACCCAATTCCGTGGGTCGGACCGGCACTAGGGCACAGGTAAAACTTAAGGCCCCCGAGGCCCGTAGTAAGTCTGAAACACTAGAATCTATTATCTCGGTATAAATTTCAACATTCAGTCCATATGATTATGAAAAATAAACTTCAATATTTTATTATTTCTCGGCCCAAGTTTATCTTCTACAGTATTCCATAGTTCGGGCCCAATTAACAATATATCACATTCTAATATAGGCTTACAGAATTATTTTGTCTATGTTAATACACGACTAAATATATGTAAATCCTACAGCTGCGGAGTCACTAACTCTTGGGTATATATATGTATACCCATAATTACATAGTAAAATAATTGTGGAACTAGGAAAAATTCCTCTATTGTCTCTATTGCCCTGCGCCGAAGGAACGTAGCCTAAATCGGATTTAAGAAAAACTTACTTCCTGAAAACATCAAACAAAACATGTGAGTTTTCTAAGGAGTAATAATTATTGCACAATACATGCAGTCACATAAATGTGTAAACATATCAATCTAGTCATCCGACTAGTTATATGCTCACGCAGCCAGTCACACAAGTGGCAAATCACCAGCACTCACAATCATTAACATCTTCATATAATCACATCACGTGGAAATTGGTCTGTGGCGTCACCGAAACCCCCGATGAGCCGTCCTCCCACATGGCCCATCCTCTTATAACGTGTGCACCAGGGAGCCGATCCCCCATACTGGCCGACCGGTCTAATCCTCACTTGACCAGCCCTCTCATTGTTTTTCCATTCTCTCTTTTCTTTTCCATACCAACAGGAGGCAACTCGGTCGTCTCCATCAAATCTAGATCATCAGGCGCTCACAACAGAAGGCCACCCTGCGGGCTGCGATCAAATCTAGATTATCAGGTGCGCCCAATAAAGAAGCCAACCTATGGTTTTCCATATCATACAAATCACAACGGTAGGTACACACGGGGGTGCCGATCTCCCATTTACCCGGCCGACGGTCCAACCGTCCTCACAAACCCATGGTGACCCACTTCATCCCAACTCCACACAAACAAAGCATAGCATTATCACAACACAATTAATCAAACATTGCAATTAGATGCAAACATATTGATCAGTTGAACATCGTAATGCAATGCACAATTAGACATCCATTCTCAAATGCAATTAAATAATTAAATAAATAATATTAACAATAACAACAACGATAAAATAAATAATAATAATAATAATAATAATAAACAATGATAATGATATGGTAGTTAAAGCACTTTATTTATTATGTATCGAATTGTAAAAATTATCTAAATAAGCTTATTTGTTATGTTATCAATTAAAATTAGTTTAAGTTCTACCGAAATTTCGGCAGCACCTCCCCTAAAAATTGGACTATTTACCTGCTCAAATATCACAATATTATATCCATCAACCATTACACACACAACCCATCCATCGGGCAATCAAATAAATTAATTTCCCTTCCTCCATATCTAGTAATAGTATAAATATTTAATCACAATACAAAACTTTAGCTATTAACAATCCAAGATTTGCTATCTAAGGTTAAGCCCATACATAAAATAACAAATAAATGAAAATAAACATTTACTTAACCACCACATTCCACTGGTTTAAAGTATCCATGTAACACCCCTTCCCGGTCCACCCGTAAACCCGAATGAACCGAGTCGAGATGCTACAAAATGGATGACTGTATGGTCTGACATGCTGAAAACATACTGTATATTGAATATAATAACATGCTGGTACTGTTTCCAAAAAATAATGTAATTTACAAAACATGATACAAGTTTACAAAATGAAATGGGCCCAACTGTGTGCCCTGTACATGCCATAAAAAGAAAAACAAAATGAGTTTCTACCCTGAAGACCGAGTCTTCTACAGATGAACTGCAGCAGTTGTACGCGGACTCTCTATGGACCAGTCTCAAAACCTGCGAGTTAAACAGGTAACTCGCTGAGCAAATAATGCTCAGTGGATATCTCAACAAATAAAGAAACAATTTAAACACATACATATATAGAAAGAACCATGGAAACATATATGGCACATATAAGCTCACACATTATGATACTTTCATGATATCTTGATTATCTTTTGTACTGTTTATAATCCTGTATAATTCATGAAATGTTATGTCAAGATATCTGAATGGCTCCATAAGGTTATAGTGAAACCGAAGTGATAAGATAAACTGTATGAAACTGGGTAAAACTGTATGCTATAGGCCCCTAACCGGATTCGCCTATGCCAATATTGTCCGTTTTGGTGCCCCTAACCGGATTCGCACCGCACGGTTTAATCATATCCACTCAACGGCCTGTAGCCGGAGTTCCAAACTGTATGGGGCGCAGATCTGCTATTCTATGTCGCGACATAGCCTTATCTACATGGTTTCTACCCAACCTCAATGGAGCTTCATATTAGCATATCAACAATGTAACACAATAGCACATAAATGGTTTTGCAACTTCATAGTTCATCCTATTGATTTGATTTCACACCATATAAATGCTTACATGTTGTTTGAATCCATGTTCTTATGTTGTATTTTTGTTGTAAAATGATTGGATGCATGCATGTTGAGCAAAGAAATGTGATTACATAGCAATTGAAAGGCAAAAGAGGGTCACAGCACAAGTCGCGACCGCGTATGTGAAAGTCGCGAGCGTGACTTGTGCACCCTAAGAGTCAGTGTGTTTCTGGCTGAAGTCGCGATCGCGCAGCACAAGTCGCGAGTGCGAGATGAAGTCGCGAGCGCGCTTGTGTGATTCGCGAGCGCGAGATGCGCACTCTGAGAGTCAGAGAGCTTCTGGCCAAAGTCGCGACCGCGCATGTGAAAGTCGCGAGCGCGAGTTGTGCCATTTGAGATTCAGAGAGCTACCTGACTCAAGTCGCGAGCGCGCAATAGGAAATCGCGAGCGCGACTTGCTTCCCAGTATGCGCGAGCGCGCGACGTGATTCTGTGCAGTCTGTGTTCTTTTGGCCATAACTCTCAATATACAACTTCAAATTGAATGATTCAAAAGCCCATGTAAAGCTAACACAGAAAGGAACAAATAACTCTTCTATGACAATTCCTAATTCCATCATTATATGGGTTCAAAATCAAGATGAAGTTGCTGGTAACATTTCCAGCAAACTCTGTTTCCGTTTCATATATTCATCCCCTGTTTTCACATCATTTCCAGTACTTCCACCCAACAACAAGCAACATATCATCTCATGAGCAACACTCCACACAATTTTTCATGCAAAGAACATGGGAAATAACAAGAGATATCAAACCTGTCTTGCCACAAAGCTGGGGCTCTGTTTTAACTTCTCTTTTCTGCTACCTTTGAACTTTCTTCTCCTATACACAAGAATTCTCATAACTCATCTCCAATATAACTCAATTAAAGAGTGGATAACATATAGCTTCAAGGAATTCTACTTACTTGGAGTGGACTTAGTGCTTAACGTGCATGAAACTTGAAAGGAAACGGGAGGGAAAGTAAGAAGAGAATATGAAAATGGGAAAGTGAGCTGATAAGAACGGGTTGACTCTAGAAGAAGTGATTTGGCTGTGTAAACTCTCTAATTGGTACCTCAAGTATACAAAGGCTACAACTTACTACCCAAGCTATATGTTTGGAGGCAAACAAGTCCTAAACTTTCCATGCAAATAAGTCCACTTATCATCTCATGCTACCCCAACCGGGTTTGGTTCAACCCAACTCACCCTTCCTCTATGAAATGACTCAACTCAACGCACTAGGATGTTACAATTCTCCCCTTCTAAATAAAAACTTCGTCCCGAAGTTTACCTGTTGTAAACAAATGCGGATATTGTTGTCACATGGTGTCTTCTGATTCCCAAGTTGCTTCTTCTGTCTTATGATTCCTCCAAAGAACTTTCACCAATGCTATTTTCTTGTTCCGCAATTCTTTAGTTTCTCTGGCTAGGATCTGAACTGGTTCTTCTTCATAAGTGAGATCCGGCTGAATATCAATCTCTTCCGCTGATAACACATGTGAGGGGTCTGATCTGTATCTTCTCAACATGGATACATGAAATACATTATGGATTCGATCTAAGGTTGGAGGTAATGCTAGGCGATAGGCTAATGGTCCTACGCATTCAACAATCTCGTATGGACCAATGAACCTAGGGCTAAGCTTACCCTTTTGTCCAAACCTTAAGATCTTCTTCCATGGTGAAACCTTCAAAAATACTTTATCCCCAACTGAATACTCAATGTCTTTTCTCTTTAAATCCGCATAGGATTTCTGTCGATCACTTGCTTCCTTCAGCCGTCTTCTGATGATTTCTACTTTCTCTTCTGTGTCTCTCACCAAATCTGGATCCAAAATCTTCTTCTCACTAAGTTCTGTCCAACATACAGGTGTTCTGCATCTTCTACCATACAATGCTTCATAGGGTGCCATCTTGATGCTCGCTTGATAGCTGTTGTTGTAGGCAAACTCCATGAGAGATACATATTTGTCCCAACTGCCTTCAAATTCAATAACACATGATCTCAACATGTCTTCCAGGATTTGAATCACTCTCTCTGATTGCCCATCTGTCTGCGGATGAAATGCAGTGCTGAAATGCAGTTTCGTTCCTAATGCCTCTTGAAGTTTACCCCAGAACTTCGATGTAAACCTTGGATCACGATCAGAGATAATGGATGATGGAACTCCATGTAGTCGAACTATCTCACTAACATAAATTTCTGCTAACTTGTCCAGAGAATAGTCCGTCTTGACTGGTAGAAAGTGAGCTGACTTGGTTAATCTGTCCACAATTACCCATACTGCATCATGCTTCCGCTGTGTCTGAGGTAAGCCAGTAACAAAGTCCATCGTGATCTGATCCCATTTCCATGTTGGCACTGTTATTGGATGAAGTAACCCGGATGGCAGTTGATGTTCTGCTTTTACTTGTTGACATGTTAAACATCTTGTTACAACATCTCCGATGTCTCTCTTCATGCCCGGCCACCAATAGCCTGTCTTCAAGTCTTGATACATCTTGGTACTACCTGGATGCATTGTATATGGACTGTTATGAGCTTCATGCAGAATCTTTTGTCTGACCTCCCCTGTCTGTGGTATAACAATTCTATCTGCATAAAACAAAACTCCATTGCTATCCAATCTAAATTTCCCACCATGATCTGCCTGGACTTGTTTAACCCATAGGGCTATTTGTGCATCTTTCTTCTGTGCTTCTGCAACTTCCTGAAGCCAAGATGGTTGGACTTGCATTTGTGCTAGAATAACTCCCTGCTGTTGCAACTCCATGCTGATTCTCATTAAGCTCAAAGCATACAAGGATTTCCGGCTAAGGGCATCCGCTACCACATTAGCCTTGCCCGGATGATAATTAATGACATAATCATAATTAGCCAGAATCTGCATCCACTTCCGTTGTCTTGAATTCAAGTCCTTCTGTGTTGGTAAGTACTTTAAACTCTGATGATCTGTGTAAATGTAGCACTTTTCACCATACAGATAATGCCGCCATACTTTGAATGCTAGAACAATGGCTGCTAGTTCTAAATCATGGGTTGGATAATTCAACTCATGTGGTTTCAATTGTCTGGAGACATAGGCGACCACTTTCTTATCTTGCATGAGCACACATCCTAACCCAGTATGAGAGGCATCACTGTAAATCTCAAAGTCTTTACCTGACACTGGCTGAGTTAACACTGGTGCTTCAGTCAACGTTCTCTTCAAAGTGTCAAAACTCTGCTGACATCTATTATCCCAATGGAATACAACCTCTTTCTTCAATAATCTTGTTAAAGGTGATGCAATGATGGAGAATCCTTTTACAAACCGTCTGTAATAACCGGCTAAACCCAGAAAACTTCGAACTTCTGTGACATTTCTGGGTGGTCTCCAATCAACAATAGCCTCAATCTTCTTAGGATCCACTCTGATACCCTCTGATGACACCACATGTCCTAAGAAAGAAACTTCTTCTAGCCAAAACTCACACTTACTGAGCTTAGCATACAGCTGTTTATCTCTCAAAGTCTGAAGTACAATCCGTAAATGCTTATCATGTTCTGCCCTGTCTCTGGAGTAGACCAAAATGTCATCTATAAACACCACCACAAACTGATCCAGGTATGAATGAAACACGCGGTTCATAAGATCCATGAAAACCGCTGGTGCATTTGTGAGACCGAATGGCATTACTAAAAATTCAAAGTGACCATATCGGGTCCTGAATGCAGTCTTGGAGATATCTTCTTCCTTTATCCGCAACTGGTGGTATCCTGATCGGAGGTCGATCTTAGAAAATATACCTGCACCTTTTAACTGATCAAACAAATCGTCGATTCGAGGCAATGGATACTTATTCTTAATTGTCAGCTTATTCAACTGTCTGTAGTCAATGCACAATCTGAATGATCCATCTTTCTTCTTTACAAATAATACCGGTGCTCCCCAAGGTGATACACTGGGTCTGATAAAGCCTTTATCCAATAACTCCTGCAGCTGAATCTTTAACTCTTTTAACTCTGCTGGTGCCATTCTGTAAGGTGCAATAGATATTGGTGCTGCTCCAGGATAGACATCGATGGTAAACTCTACTTCCCTTCTTGGTGGTAACCCTAGTAACTCATCTGGAAACACATCTGGATAATCACATACTGTTGGTATATCTTCCACTTTCAACCTTTCTTTCTCTATTTGTAACGCACATACCAAGTATGCTTCACAACCCTTCTGAATTAATCTCTTTGCTGCCATGGCTGATATCACATTACTCAAAAACTCTCGCCGCTTCCCGACTACTGTAATCTCTTCCCCTGCTGGTGTAGATAACGTCACCCTTTTCTTTGCACAATCAACTAGAGCATTATGTCTAGATAGCCAATCCATACCCAAAATAACATCAAATTCTCTAAATGGCAACTCCATAAGATCTCCTGGAAATTCCTTTCCATGAATAACAATTGGACAGTCTTTGATCACTGTATGAGTTGTTACTACATCTCCTAATGGATTGGTAACCAACATACCCTGACCCACATGTGCAACCGCTAACCCTTTAACCCAGGGTGTAGGCACACTAATGTATGAATGAGATGAGCCAGGATCAATCAAAGCATAAACTACATGCTCAAATAAAGAAAACTCACCAACTATAACATCTGGAGCTTCCTCCTCTTCTCTGGCTCGCATAGCATAAACCCTGGCTGGACCCCTAGTCTCAGGCCTGTCCACAGTCTCTGACTGCTGTCTCTGCACTCCAAAGGGCTCACCTCTACCTCTACCTGCTATGAACTGGGTAGGAACTCTTGCCTTCTTCGGACAGTCTTTCTTCTGATGGTCTGATGCTCCGCATGTCCAACATTTACCGGTCACCAACCAACAATCTCCACCATGTCGTCTACCACAATGCTCACAAGGTGGATACGGATAACCGGCTGACTCTGCACCTCTACCGGTGCCTCTACCAGTTCCTCTGCCTGAACCTCGAATACCACCGGCAGAACTAGCCACAACTGATGCTGCTGGTGCATGAACACCCCTAGCTATGCCTTGGCTAAAAGAAGGTCTAGAACCAGCTGAACTACTAGCACCTCTGAATCTCTTGCTTTCTGACTGGGATATACTGGGTGCACTCTGAGTCTGGTCTCTCCTCTGCTGAGACCGCTGGCGTCTAGAACGCTGATTGGCCTGTATTCGCTCTATCTCTTGAGCTGCCTCTACCAAGGCTGAGAATTCTCTGAATCTGGAAGCTACCACTCCCATCTGAATCTCATCATTCAAGCCTTCTTGAAATTTCTTACACCTCTCGGCCTCTGTAGACACTATCTGCTTACCATACCTGCTAAGTCTAGTGAATTCTCTTTCGTATTCGGCTACGGACATTCTGTTCTGTCGCAGGTATAAGAATTCCTTTCTTCTCGCATCTAGGTAAGCCTCGGTAATGAACTTCTTCTTGAATTCATCCAAGAAGAATTGCCAAGCACGCTGATCTGCTGTTACTCTCTGTTGCACAGTGGTCCACCATGTATATGCCTCCTCTATCAGCAATGAAGTGGCACAAACCAACTTGTCTTCTGCTGTACACTGCAATTGTTCTAGGACTCTCGATGTCCCATCTAACCAATACTCAGCAAGCTCTGGGCTATCATCTTTACTAGCTTTGAATTCCTTTGCACCATATTTTCTAAGCTTCTCCAGTGGGGGCTTTCTCTCTCTTTCTACTATTACGGGTGCTTGAGGCATCACTCCTGCAATTTGTCTAAAAGTATCTGCAAGTTGCTTTAACAGCACCTCTTGACCTAGTGCTCTTGAAGCCTCACCCTCCACTGTTCTAGCTTGACCTGGTGCTGCTGGAGCCTCACCCTCCACTGCTCTGGAGGCGTGTGACTCACTTTTACCTTCCTGAGACATCCTCCTAAAATAATAACAACTGCTTACTTCATCAGGGTAGTCATGGCATGTACATATACTGACTTATGCATGCAAGCCCGGGGAAATTAAACCTAGGGCTCTGATACCAAAATTTGTAACACCCCTTCCCGGTCCACCCGTAAACCCGAATGAACCGAGTCGAGATGCTACAAACTGGATGACTGTATGGTCTGACATGCTGAAAACATACTGTATATTGAATATAATAACATGCTGGTACTGTTTCCAAAAAATAATGTAATTTACAAAACATGATACAAGTTTACAAAATGAAATGGGCCCAACTGTGTGCCCTGTACATGCCATAAAAAGAAAAACAAAATGAGTTTCTACCCTGAAGACCGAGTCTTCTACAGATGAACTGCAGCAGTTGTACGCGGACTCTCTATGGACCAGTCTCAAAACCTGCGAGTTAAACAGGTAACTCGCTGAGCAAATAATGCTCAGTGGATATCTCAACAAATAAAGAAACAATTTAAACACATACATATATAGAAAGAACCATGGAAACATATATGGCACATATAAGCTCACACATTATGATACTTTCATGATATCTTGATTATCTTTTGTACTGTTTATAATCCTGTATAATTCATGAAATGTTATGTCAAGATATCTGAATGGCTCCATAAGGTTATAGTGAAACCGAAGTGATAAGATAAATTGTATGAAACTGGGTAAAACTGTATGCTATAGGCCCCTAACCGGATTCGCCTATGCCAATATTGTCCGTTTTGGTGCCCCTAACCGGATTCGCACCGCACGGTTTAATCATATCCACTCAACGGCCTGTAGCCGGAGTTCCAAACTGTATGGGGCGCAGATCTGCTATTCTATGTCGCGACATAGCCTTATCTACATGGTTTCTACCCAACCTCAATGGAGCTTCATATTAGCATATCAACAATGTAACACAATAGCACATAAATGGTTTTGCAACTTCATAGTTCATCCTATTGATTTGATTTCACACCATATAAATGCTTACATGTTGTTTGAATTCATGTTCTTATGTTGTATTTTTGTTGTAAAATGATTGGATGCATGCATGTTGAGCAAAGAAATGTGATTACATAGCAATTGAAAGGCAAAAGAGGGTCACAGCACAAGTCGCGACCGCGTATGTGAAAGTCGTGAGCGCGACTTGTGCACCCTAAGAGTCAGTGTGTTTCTGGCTGAAGTCGCGACCGCGCAGCACAAGTCGCGAGCGCGAGATGAAGTCGCGAGCGCGCTTGTGTGATTCGCGAGCGCGAGATGCGCACTCTGAGAGTCAGAGAGCTTCTGGCCAAAGTCGCGACCGCGCATGTGAAAGTCGCGAGCGCGAGTTGTGCCATTTGAGAGTCAGAGAGCTACCTGACTCAAGTCGCGAGCGCGCAATAGGAAATCGCGAGCGCGACTTGCTTCCCAGTATGCGCGAGCGCGCGACGTGATTCTGTGCAGTCTGTGTTCTTTTGGCCATAACTCTCAATATACAACTTCAAATTGAATGATTCAAAAGCCCATGTAAAGCTAACACAGAAAGGAACAAATAACTCTTCTATGACAATTCCTAATTCCATCATTATATGGGTTCAAAATCAAGATGAAGTTGCTGGTAACATTTCCAGCAAACTCTGTTTCCGTTTCATATATTCATCCCCTGTTTTCACATCATTTCCAGTACTTCCACCCAACAACAAGCAACATATCATCTCATGAGCAACACTCCACACAATTTTTTCATGCAAAGAACATGGGAAATAACAAGAGATATCAAACCTGTCTTGCCACAAAGCTGGGGCTCTGTTTTAACTTCTCTTTTCTGCTACCTTTGAACTTTCTTCTCCTATACACAAGAATTCTCATAACTCATCTCCAATATAACTCAATTAAAGAGTGGATAACATATAGCTTCAAGGAATTCTACTTACTTGGAGTGGACTTAGTGCTTAACGTGCATGAAACTTGAAAGGAAACGGGAGGGAAAGTAAGAAGAGAATATGAAAATGGGAAAGTGAGCTGATAAGAACGGGTTGACTCTAGAAGAAGTGATTTGGCTGTGTAAACTCTCTAATTGGTACCTCAAGTATACAAAGGCTACAACTTACTACCCAAGCTATATGTTTGGAGGCAAACAAGTCCTAAACTTTCCATGCAAATAAGTCCACTTATCATCTCATGCTACCCCAACCGGGTTTGGTTAAACCCACTCACCCTTCCTCTATGAAATGACTCAACTCAACGCACTAGGATGTTACAATCCATATATATATACTTGTAGTAACCATACGCCAACTATAATTCACACTTTCTTTTCTTTTCCGTATCATTATATAACTAAGATCCCGAATACAACTTAATAATATGTGAATCATCATTCTCGCCAAGCAAAATTTCAGGTAACGAACCCATTTTATTCGTCTCTCAAATCATAAATAAGCATTTATACATCAAATCATCATGGAATCTTGAAAGTATGCTCATTTACATATATTTATCCTTCTAAGACAATACAAAAAAAATTCAAGGTAATTACTGTCAATTCGCAAAAAGAATTAGAGTTTTTCTATCTTAAAATCATGGATCACACCAACTAACTAATTCCACCCAAGAATTTGATTTACAACCTTAATTGTAGCATGTCAAACAAAAATCAATAGAAATAAGTGAAGATAGTTGCTGCTTTTTACCAGAAATTTCTCAGTACTCATTAAACTTTGTCATTAGTACCTTTACACTTATAACAAATTATGAAGGGCACATTCGTTCCATCAACATAAACATGGTTCAAGCAAAAATCCGTGATTTCCGCTAGTTAAGGGCTGCCACTTTATCAAAGAAACCTTAAGTGTTTGGTTAAACTTACACATTATACGATGGTTAACCCATTTCCAATCAAGAACTCAATTTACAACTTCATTTGCTTCATATCACAGATTTAGTTCAAGAATTAAACTAAAATGGCTGCTGCCAACCTAAGAAAATCAAGGTTTCTCGATCAAAATCCATATTATAAACACTAGTTGACTCATTTACCAACAAAAACTTAATTTATCATGTCAATTGCCTCATATCAAAGCAGAAATTTTGAGCAAACAGCTAGGTTGGCTGCTACCATATCACAATCATTCTAATTTCTTTCATAGGATCTACAATAAACACCCTAACTTACACATTTCCTTGAAAAATGCAGTTATAGTGTCAATTAATAGTCAAAAATCAGATTTTCCCAACTTTTAGTCGTGTGAATAGTGTTTCAGGAACCTAGCATTTCTCATTCATGATTCTACCAACCCTTTCCTCAAATAAACTATTGAATAAGTTAAATAATTGAAGGAAAAGGGATCATATAGAGCTCACCAAGGTTTTGGATGCGACTTTACCTACTACGAGCTGTGATCGCAGCTTCTCGGTTCGCTGCGCCAGCCAGAACGGGAAGGAGAGAGTGAAGAAGAGAGATCGAAGCTTCTTCGTCGACAGAGAGAGACTGGAGTCGCCGGTCGAGTGAGATGCGACGCTACTTCCCGATCGAGTCTCCTGTGATAACTGCGTTCGCCAGAAACAAAATGAGGGAGAGAAAGGAATGCCGGAACTGCTGCGGCGAGGAGGCGACGGCGAGGAGGCGCTGGTCTCAGGCGGTCGGAAAAACGAGAGGAGGAGAAGGGGAGGGAGGGTTGACGCTGCTGGAAGAAGAAGAAAAGAAAAGAAAAAAAAAAAAGAAAAGAAAAGAAAGGAGAATTCTAAAGCTTCTAGACCATTCCGGTTCGATTCGAACCGATTTGGTCTAATTCTATGATTTGGCTCAATTTGCTTGGTTTTCTAGTTTTTCGCTTGGTTTTAGAAAAATTGAATTGGTTTACGGGTCCAGTTTAGCAATAATAAAACACTAGCTGGTATAATTTCATTGGTTGAAATAAAAAAATTTAGTTTTTAAATGAAAATTCTACGAAATTAAATTTTCGGGTCGTTTCACTATCCTATAGGTAACAAGTCATTCAGTCAATTTTAAATTTAATGGTTTATGTTTAATTATTTTAAATTTAATGGTGAATAATAATTTTATATCAGTATAGAAATTTTTAAATCTGTGCTATAGTTCTACCCTATTCAAAATAATAGAGGAATGTAGGCGTATAGGAGGAGAATTGCTACCCTTATTTTGATGGTAAGATATCAACAGGAAATTCAGTTTAAATATCAAATTCATTTATACGAGTGAATTTGTGAATACGTATAACGTAATCGATATACTAAAATATATCCTAGTGGTAGGTGTATTACCATCTGACAATAGATTCAAGTTTAAATCCCTTTCTTCAATACTCAAAAATACATATAACATACCATGAGTTATATGAATTTTTCCACTTCAAAAATATATTATGTTCTAGCATCATTTTAATTTAAAGAAATTGAAATGTTTATTTGGATTAAATTACACTGGAGATGACTATTTAAATTTGATTTTACTTTTAGAAACAATTCGTCATTTTTTTGTTTAATTATCGAGGAAAAACTTAAGCTAAAAAAGAATCTCAATTTGACTTTAAAAATAGTTATCCAATATAAAAAGTGCACTAGAGCTTGAAACCAAAAAGGTCGTGGGAATTAGATATTCGGTTTGAAGCAATAAATCAATTGGGTAAAAAACAAAATAAAATTTTATATGAAAACAGTTTTATATAACAATTATATATTATGTATGAGCATGTAAAATGTATGAACAAATATTATAAGTAAGATCAACAATATCTATCCATAAAAGTAATAAATAAAATCAAATGAAAAGAAGGAGCATTATCTAGCGTTTTGATAAGAATTCTAGAATATTCACATGTCTCTCAAAAGCAATAATAAAGCAAAAACAAAATATAAATCAAATCAATATTCAAATCACCAATAGTTAGGGAATTATCAACTTTAGCTCCTTGCGGAGATTTTAGGTTCACCACATCTTTTCCGGTAATAATAACCACAATTGTCAAAGATCATCTCAATGAATAACAATCACCCCAACAATAATTATAACAATTCTGACTACAATTGTAATTATCTAAAGCAATAAAAAATGATAGAAAACAAAAAGTTGATTTTGAGTGATTTGGTTCGCGATTTAGAGATAAATCTCAGATCAGAATAAAAATCAAAATTGTACAATTTTATGATTGATTGATTTTAATTGAATTTATCATGTTACACAACTCAAATTTGTATTGATTTAATGTATCATGACTTACAAGCAAGATTAATCCTTTCATTTAAAATAAATATTAATGTTTTTTAACTATTAATTAATTATGAAAAGATGAATTTAGCTTTGTATAATAAAGGATGTTAAGATGGAATAAAAAGAAATTAGTCAAGTGTCACTATCATTTAAGGAAAAGTTATAAAGTTTGGCCTTTGCAAACACAAATAAAGGCTCATCTGCCTGTAACTTCATGCAGATGCTCTAGACAAATAAAGTCACATGGTACCCTAAGAACTGTATGTCAATGTGCATGTGATTCCTTAGCTAAAGGAGCGTTATCCATGCCTTCGGATTTGGAGCCTTCGTCAAGAGCTAAGGAGTTTTTGGATGCTGATTGTGTTGGAGTCATTTCGTCTAGGGTCATTTATAAGGGATCGATTCCTCCTCTGTATTAAAAAATAAATAAATAAATAAAACAAAATACTCTTTATCTCTAAATATTTTTTTAATTATATTTTCCTCCCTTTATTTCGAGAAATTACTATATCTTCTCTAATTCTTCTTTCATCCCACTTTATTCGATTATTATTTATTTTTTTGGATGTCTTAATATGTTTGTAAGGTTTCTAAATTTAGAAATATAAATAATTATTTTTCTATGATAACTTTTACTATTATTCATTAAATAAATACTTTTTATTAATATTTTAATAAGTTAAGGATAAAAAAGGACAAAATAATTTTTATCGACTAAATTATTAATATATGTATTTTACTAAACTATGCAAATAAAATGGAATGGAGAAAGCATTATTTAAACTCGTTACAAAAATTTCTCGTGCAAAAAATAAATATTTTGTGGAAAATTATATTTCATCAAAAGTTAAAGCGCCGACACTTAAACATACTAGCCGGACAGTAAATTTAAGCAAAATAAAAAACGGCATAAAATGGTAATTTGTCAAAAAGAGAGAAAAAAATTATGATATAATTTAGAAATTAAAATATATTTTACTCTTAATTTTGCATGCATGTACCGTCCCATGCACTTTTTTCCTTCCATGTTACTTACAATCAGACGATTTGCAAGCCTAATTGTCCAATTAGGCCGATTTTTTTAAAAGAATATATATTTTTTGAGAAATAATACTAAATAATAATAAGAAAATGAAAGAATATAAGTATCTTACCTTTTTTATTGGTTAAATAATAAATGCGTTTTAGTGATATAACTTTTTTTTGTAAAATTATAATAATTTTATAAATGCGTTTTAGTTTGCATAACAGCTGATGTGGAATCTCAAAGACTAATAGATTTTTTGACTGTATTTAAATTGAAATGTCCACATAATATAAAATATCAAACTTAAATTTCCTTATAGGAATTGACATTTATAAAAGACAATAGGTACTTGTCAGAATAAATTTTAATTGAAAAGAAAAGAGAAAAAAAATTAAAGAAAGTAACAGAGATTCGAGAAGTTGCGAACAGACCAGCTGAGCATCTTCACCGGGAAATAAAATAGAATAAAAAAAAGGCCGACGGAAAATTTTTCATCCCTTCCTTTCTTATCTTCGGAAGGGAGATGGCACATTCTTCTATGCCACCTATTTTGTATCTAGATATGTGTATATTATAATATTATAAAAAAATAATAAAATTATTCAAATATAATCAAATCCACCCATAAAAAGTTTTATTTTCAGAAATTAAATATGTATTTTTTAACTTGTGATTCTATTTCTGATTTTTTATCCAAAATATCCTCTTTATCTGGTGACTAATTAAAAAATTAATTTCTAAAATATAGCCTAACCAATAATAAGATTCTAATTTACAATTATTCTTCACATTTTTTTATTATTTTTTATAATCAACGTTAATATTTTTATTGTTCCGTTCGACGGAAGAATCAAAGTGTTAATAAAATTATAATATTATACCTCATTAATACTTTTTGAAAATAAAAATCTTTATGTATTATTTTTAAAAAAATAATATTATTTTCTTTAATATTAAAATAATGAGCTAGAGGTTTTCATAGTTAATTTTTAAAAAATAAAGGTTCTTATTGTTAATTTGAGTATAGCTTGGGGACTCATTATGTTAGTTTCCCTACTATTACTTTGACACATAAACTAGTAGCACTGTCACAGAGCTGAGCCTATAAATAGCAGCTTCAGCCTTGAGCTTCCACATCTCATTTCACACAACAAATTTCTTTCTTAAACCTTTTCGTTTCCAAATTACCACTAACAAGAAGATGGGTGTTTCTGTGGTTGAACGCAAGCTTTCTACCCCAATTCCCGCAGCCAAGTTGTTCAAGGCGATTGTTACCGATGGCCAAGCTGTTCTTCCTACAACTGTTCCAAATGTCTTTCAGAATATTGAGACTGTTCAAGGAAGCGGGGGGCCTGGAACTGTTAAAAAGATTACATATGCACAAGGTTATCATTACTTAAAAAAGACTAATTAAGTTTATAACTATCAGGTTCTTGATTTATAATTAACTAATAATTTTTCTTAATCTATGCAGGCAGTGGACTTAACTATGCGAAGAACAGAATCGACGCGATTGACCATCAAAACTATGTATACCAAATAACGACACTGGAAGGAGAACCATGGATTGACACAATAGAAAAAGTTTCTCTGGAAGTGAAAATAGAGCCTTCAGGTGATGGAGGATCTGTTTTCAACGGTGTTATGAAATTCTATCCAAAGGGAAGTGCTACTATCTCTGATGCTCACATTAAGGCTGAGGTAGACAAGATCATAGGAATGTTCAAGACTTTGGAGCAATCCCTGTTGGCGAATCCTAATGCCTATTAACTCCATAATTTCCAGTAGCTATTACATCCGGCTTTAGACCATATATACATACATATATACATGGCGGAAAAAAGCTTGGATCGATGGTATGAATGTTGGATAGGTGCTTGAATTGCACCATACTTATACTGTTGTGTATAATAAAGGGCTTGATATGACTAAGCAATAAATGACTTGTTTTATTAAATTAATTTTAAGGAGTAAGTGAGCAAATATATAGTCATCAAACTCTTGTTGAAAAATTATTATCTTTTGCATCATCCATAGCTGTAGCTTATATCAGGGACTTGATATTTTATAATATTCATCTAACTATAAGGGTGTGTAAAGGCGGTTATATAATATTTTGTCACATGGTGGTGTAAAGAAAACAAGAATTTTTATAACTGATAATAAAATAAACTAAATTTAATCAAGAATTCATTTTTGAATTTGGCATAGGTAAACAATCTTTCTATACTATACTATTCAATTCTCGATTATGATATCTTAGACATTGTTATTCATGATAGCGATTAGATTTTTAATTAAATATTAAAGACTAAAGTATAGTTAAAGTATGCAAATTTATTTAAAATTGTGACAAAATAAAAACTTCAATAAGAGAACAATAAGAAAAGAGGGAACAAATTAGAAAAAATGGTAAAAGTATGTTAGGAAAAAAAGTTTAGCTTATAAAAATAAATATGTATAAAATTTAATCATATTAGAGTAGTATTCTATGAAAATTATTAAAATAAAAATAAATATTATAAAATCATTTCCTGAATTTAAACTGGAAAAATTAAGATTATGATTAAAATGATATATGTAGATGCTAAGAAATAAAATTAAAAAAATGACATGTTAAGAAATATATAAAATCATATATTAAAAATTAATATTTTGATTTTAATTTCAAAAATAAATTTCAATCATTTAAAGCTTGAATTTTTTTAACATAAGAAAAAATAAAAAATAATTAAAAATAAAATAAAAAGTAGGTAAGTAAATATTAACATAAAACATATTACTTTTGAAAAAATAAATATTGATATTTTCTTTTGTGTAAACCTCCGGTATCGCGACTTCATTACCAGGAACGGCTTAATTCGGCTCAAGGCTTAGTCATAGTTAAGGATCGTCGCTCCTCCTTATAGGTATGTTTAGCAAGGATTGAATCCAAGAGTTCTTCTCACGTGTCTAGTCTGCATTGACAACTGAGTTATAACCCGTACGTAAAATAAATATTGATATTCAATGAACTACAATTAATAAAAAAATATTATTAAAACGCAAACCATTGCATATTTTTATCTCCACAATATAAACAAGAATGAGTAGCAGAAGAAAATGTATATTTTATCCATTCCATAATTTATGTCCTGATTTAATTGGCATATAAATTAAGATATTTTAATCTACTCTTATTAAAATATTCATAAAAATTAAATGATTTATATTAAATTGTTATTAAAATTAATTAAATATTTGATTAAATAGAGTTTTACAGGCTGATATGTTAATTTTGTTAATATCAAGATTTAATTAATGATAATATATATGATAGTTTTGCTATTATATTTATTGACAAATAAATATATTAAATAACGGTAAAAAATATAATATAATTTATAGATTGTATTAAAAATATTTGATATTTGATACTTTGTTCAATTTATTTTCATTATATTTGGTGACATAATGGAATCGTGGATCCCTGCTACCTCAAAGAGATTTTCGGCCATCACATCCTTCAAGAAGTCACCTTGGCCCTTGATCTATTGTCTCAACCTCCTCTTCTTGCATGCTTTATAATCAGTTTACTTTTATTGAGGAAATAAGAATCAGAGATATTATTGCTATTGAGCTGGAATAATCTCAACTTTATATACAAACACGTACAAGCTTTAGAGTAGGAAACACCACTCATATCATGAATTAACCAACTAGAAATTAATCTTAGGAGGAGGAACTTGATTAGTATGGGTACCCAAAGGATAGGAACTTGCCACCTTTGTGAAGAAATCTGCATCGAAATTTGCTTCTCTATGAATATGGGTGATAGAACAAATCTAATATAATTCTAGAATGCAATTAATTAATGGAAGTTACAAGTGTTAAACAATATAATTTGAGGCATATTTTGAATGAATCGTATATTGATTGATTATTCTGTTGCTTTACACTGTTAATATAGCTAGGGTATATGTTTATAGAAGATAAGAAATAAAAGATGATTATTTTCCTCCTATAGTTATTCCCTAATTATGTGTACTGATTTGAGAAAATGATGGGAAATCTAATCCCATATTTTCCTCTTATTTCCTTTCTTGCTGACACTCCCCCTCAAGTTGAGTAGTGGGATTGCCAATGCTCAACTTGCCCAAAACTTCACCAAAGATTCTTCCGTTCACTGCCTTTGTTAATATATCTGCCAGTTGATCTTTAGAGCTTACGAAGGTTAGCTCTACACTACCTGCATCTAACTTCTCTTTTATGAAGTGCCTGTCAACCTCCACGTGTTTTGTCCGATCATGCTATACCAGATTTTCTGAAATACTGATCGCTGCCTGGTTATCACATATTATCTTGCAAGCCTCAGAAGGTGGGATCCCAATTTCAGTTAACAATTTTCGCAACCATAATATTTCAGTCAAGCCTCGTGCCACTCCTTGAAATTCAGCCTCTACACTGGATAGAACTACAACTTTTTGCTTTTTGCTCCTCCATGTGACTAAGTTACCTCCCATAAAAGTAAAATATCCTGATGTGAACCTTCGGTCCACTGGATTGCCTGCCCAATCAGCGTCAGTATACCCCTGTATTTCTAGGTGTCCATGCGCTTTGAATCGAACACCATGTCCAGATGTCCCTTTTAGATACCTTACAATCCTCCATATAACATCCATATGGTCTGTCTGAGGTTGATGCATAAACTGGCTTACCACTCCGACTGCATAAGCTATATCTGGACGAGTATGTGAGAGATATATCAATTTCCCCACCAACCTTTGATACTTCTCCTTATTTGCTAGCTCTGCTCCTTCTACTATCTTCAGCCCATGATTTACCACCATTGGTGTGTCAGCCGGTTTACAATCGATCATTCCCGTTTCTGCCAACAGATCTAGAATGTATTTCTTATGACATATAAAAATCCCCCTTTTTGATCTCAAAACCTCAATTCCAAGAAAATACTTTAGTCTTCCGAGGTCTTTCATTTCAAATTCTGTGAATAAGTTTTCCCTTAACTTGGTCATTTCTTCCATATCATCTCCTATAATGATCATGTCGTCAACATAAATGATCAAGCAGGTTACAAGTTTACCTCTCCGCTTTAGGAACAAAGTGTGATCAGAATTGCTCTGTTTGAACCCATATCCCTTCATTGCCTGTGTAAATCTACCAAACCAGGCTCTAGGTGACTGCTTTAACCCATACAATGATTTTTTCAACTGACACACCTCCCCTTTCTGGAATTCCTCTGTGAAACCTGGTGGAGCTTCCATATAAACCTCTTCTTTCATGTCCCCATGCAAAAAAGCATTCTTCATATCAAACTGATGAAGTGGCCATCCCTTGTTTGCTGCTATTGAGAACAACACCCTGATAGTGTCAATTTTTGCTACTGGTGAAAAAGCCTCTGAGTAATCAATGCCATAAGTCTGAGTATATCCTTTTGCTACTAACCGCGCCTTGTACCTTTTAATAGGACCATCTGGCTTATGCTTTATTATGAAGACCCATCGACACCTAACTGGTTTCGTTCCTGTCGGTAAAGCACATTTTTCCCATGTGTGGTTCTGGATCAAAGCATTCATTTCTTCTTTCATTGCATTGGTCCATTTTTCTGATGTCAAGGCATGTTCTACTGTGGTCGGGACTTTTTCTTCACACAGAGCGGAGATAAAATGCCTTGGCTTCTCTGGATAAACTCCCCCTGGCTATATTTGCTACTGGGTATCTAGACCTCCGAGATTCTTTTTCTGGAGAGTATCTGTTAGGTGGAACTACCCTATTGCTTCTGGGTGGTACTACATATTGTTCTTCTTGTTCTGCTACAGTCTCACAGTCACTGGAATTAGTAGAAACAACAGGAGACTCGGAGGTTTCGGGTTCTCTTACCTCAGACATCAAGTTAAGAATAGTATTTTCTAAGACACTAGGCTCCGTAGACTATATGGAAGTATCTGAAGTTGGCCTAACGATACTGTTTCTTTCCTGTTCTCTATTTTCTTCCTGTTCTGTAACTTGTGGGTTCTCTTCCTGTGGATCCAAATCTACCTGTGAGGCTACTGATTCTGGAAGCCAGCTCAGTGTGTCCATGTATTCCTTCTCCCCCTGACCACTGAGCTGGGTGATATAAAAATATTCGGTTTCAAGGAAATCACAATTCATTATGGTGAACATACGGCTGGTTTTAGGATTATAGCATCGGTACCCTTTTTGATTAACCCTGTACCCAACAAATACACATTTTTCGGTACATGGGTCAAATTTAGAACGTTCACTTTTTGGAATGTGAACAAAGACAGAACAACCAAAAATGCGTGGTTGAAGGGTTAAGGTCGGAGGAACTTTGGTAAATTGGGCCAAGGTTTGAAGTGGAATTTGAAGGTCAAGGATTTTGGTTGGGAGTCTGTTTAGAATATAGGTGGCAGTAGCTACAGCTTCAGGCCAAAAACTTTTAGGGACCCAAGACTCAATCAGAAGAGCTCGAGTCATTTCAAGGAGAGTCCGATTTTTTCGTTCGGCAACACCATTTTGTTCAGGAGTATGAGGACAAGTAGTTTGATGTACTAATCCTTTTTGTTGGAAAAAATGTTTCATGGCAGTGTTGACAAATTCCCCCCGTTGTCAGATCTTAAAATTTGAATTGTCTTAGTAAATTGGGTTTGGATCATGGTATAAAATAAGATAAATTTATCAACAACCTCTGACTTGTTTTTCAGAAAATATACCCACGTCATGCGAGTACAATCATCCACAAATATCAAGAAATAACGAAAACCTTTTCCTCCCATGACAGGTGCTGGACCCCACACATCAAAATGGGCTAATGAAAAAGGTAAATCTACCCTAGTATTATTTGGCCTGAAAGTTTGTCTATGGCTCTTTGCCAAAACACAAGTCTCACACTGCAAAATTTTATTAGATTTAAAGAGTTTAGGAAATAAAAGATGTGAATAACCCGTGGATGGATGTCCTAATCTCTGGTGCCAAAGCCAAGCTTCCCGATCCACAGTTCCATATGCTAGCATCACAGTACCGTGTTGGGCAACTTCATCCATGTAGTACAGTCCTTGGTGCTTAGTGCCACGTCCAATAATCGTTCCTGTCCTGATGTCCTACAGTATACAGAAAGTGGGTGTCATTAGCATGGTACAATTAAGTTCTTTAGTGTGGGTGATATGTCAATAGACCCAGCCCCCTCTACAGGAACTATTTCCCCATTAGCTGCTCCGACATGTGTTTTCATGGGTTTGGATTGTTTTTTAATATCGTTGGCATCGAATGTCATGGTGTCAGTGGCTGCACAATAAAAAATCCATGATGCATTCTTACTTTTATCACAATTCCGGACCATATTTGCAATAGACATAGTTTTTGGATCAATTTGTAATAATTTTAGGACAGAAATTAATTGGGCCAAATTAAAAGGACTTAGGAGAAAATTTCCAACTCCTTCATCCTTATAACCCATATTACCACTTTCTTCAACCCTAGCCGC
The DNA here is from genome assembly GCF_041381405.1 of Jatropha curcas. Lineage (NCBI taxonomy): Eukaryota > Viridiplantae > Streptophyta > Magnoliopsida > Malpighiales > Euphorbiaceae > Jatropha > Jatropha curcas. The sequence continues at coordinate 21,278,564 of NC_143155.1, forward strand.
TATAGCCTTTCCCACGCTGCCTCCTTCACCGACGCTTGCTTGGCCACCACCGTCGCTGCTGGTAGCCTCAGGGTTGCTCACGGCGATGGCGGCTCTTCCTCTTGTGGCTTGACCGTCCCTTTTATGTCCATCATTCCACCAATCGAGATATCCCACAATTCGAAGCAATTTTCTTTTGTGTGTTTGCTCATCCCACAGTAGGTACACTTGAGTTTCGCCTTGTCTGAGCGGAATGATGAACCGCCTGGCTTGCTGATGGAGCCTGACCGTCGCTGTCCCCATGCTGCCATTCCTAGGCTTCAGTCCCTGTTGCGACCAAGCCGTTTCCTATGCCCTGTTGTGACGAGACGCTAGAGGCTGGTCCTAGAATGTTGAGATGGGTTGCCTCTTTCCGAACAGTGGCGTAGGCAGCTTTCGGTGAGGGTAACGGTTCCTGTCTTAAAATTTCCCTTTTTATTTGATTATATTCATGATTAATTGCATTCAGGAACTTCAACAATTTTTGTTCTTAGCGTATGATGTTACATGTGGCGATATCTGCTTCTGACGTCATTGGATTTGGCTCCCGCCTGTCAATCTCGCCCTATACTCCTTGCATGGTAATCCAGAAATCTTCTAAAGGAGCTCCATTCTGTTTTATCCCGTTTGCCTTTGAATGAAGATCAAAGGTTTGTAACTTGTCCCTGCCACTGCTATATGTTGTAACAAGGGCATTCCATAGTGCTCTTGCAGTGGGAAACTCGGTAAGATTGTTTGCTAATCGGGGTTCAATATTCTGGATTAGGCATGAGAACACAATGAGGTCATCTTGTTCCCATTTTTCGTATTTCTCGTCGCCGATCTACGGTGGCACTGGAATTCTAGTAAGGTGGCTTAACAAGGCCTTGGACTTTCCTCCAATTGCAACTTTAATCATGCATGCCCATAACGCATAATTCTGGCTATTCAATTTAACACTGATGATTAAATTATCTGAAAGGGTTTGTTTTTGGTTTTGGTTGCTGAGGCCATTTCTGATAAGGTTTGCTAATTGAATTGTCAGGTCGTCGTTGTTGATGCTAGACTGTTTCTCCAAGTTGCCGTCTTCGGACATGGTGGCCCGAGTCTTCTGGGTCGGCACACTGGTGGCTGACGAGGAGTTGCCGTCATCAGACATGGTGACTGGATTTCTGTAGGTAAGTTGGTAGATGATGAGCAATTGAAATTGTTTGATCCTAGGATCACTGAACCTGCTCTGATACCATGTTAAATAATATAATTTGAGGCATATTTTGAATGAATCATATATTGATTGATTATTCTGTTGCTTTACACCGTTAATATAGCTAGGGTACATGTTTATAGAAGGTAAGAAATAAAAGATGATTATTTTCCTCCTATAGTTATTCCCTAATTACGTGTACTGATTTGGGAAAATGATGGGAAATCTAATTCCATATTTTCCTCTTATCCTTTCTTGCTGACAACAAGTTGTTTGTTTCCTCTAGCAGCTTGAACGTTATCTTTAACCATGTGAACAACCGTTTCACTATCACATTTCACTATATTTAACCATGTGAAAATCCCCACTTACTTTGACCAACTAGAAAATCATCTGGAATTGTATATTCTGGGATTTGCTTCACAAATAGAGTGGTTATATGAAAAGAAAGCAAATCCATATAGAAGTTTTTTGACCAATCCTCAAATTTCATAACTTATAATACGGATGGTTTCTTACCCATCGTTAATGGAAATGCTTTTGGTGGAGGCCTAATCCGTGAAAGTTATGGAGCTTGGATTGCTGGTTTTACAATTAATATTGGATGTACTACAGTTTTGGGAGCTGAGCTTCGGGCTCTCTTCACCGGTTTGCAAATTGCTTTGAGTTCAAACCACTCTAACCTTATTGTTCAATGTGATAATTTAATGGTGATGCAGTTGGTGAATAGTTTTCTTAGCCCTCTGGTTGGTTTCGGATCATTGGTTTTCCATATAAAAAATCTTATGGTGCAATTTGGGTCCCAAGTTTCCCTCTTGTATTTTTCGGGAAGCTAATAACTGGTGCTGATTGGTTGTCCAAGTTTTTGCGGCCTTTTTGCCTTTGGGAATTGGGATCTATGAGTCTCCTCCTTTCTTTTTGGCCTTGATCATGATTTAGCCGATGCATCTTATTTAGGTTTTATTCTAGATAGTTTCTTTTTAGTCTCTGTATTTGTACCCAAAAAAAAAAAAAAAAAAACCCTTTAATTCTTTGAATTTGGAAAATCTGAAACAGTGGAAAAGAACGAAAAGCTTCCATAATTAATTCTCAAAGGAATATGATTGAAATCTGATTACAATAGTATGGTGCAATTCTAGCACCCATTTAAAACGACATCCAAGCTTTTATTATCAGACCAAAACTAGATAATCTATATTTGGTCTGAACAGGAAATTGAAAAAAAAAAAAAAAAAAAAAAGGAAACAGAAAAAGCATAAGATATAAACCATAGCCCACATGCTTCAAATTTGGAAATTACATGGAATTAGTAGGCATTAGCATTTGCCAACAGGTACTGTTCAACAGCCTGAACCATTCCTGCGATCTTTTGTTTGTCAGAGTCAATGCGTCCTTGAAGGAGCGCAGCATAATTACCCTTTGGATAGGTTTTGAAACTAACATGGACAACAGATCCTCCATCACCTGAACCCTCTATTTCTATTCCTAATGTGATTTTCTCTACTCCATCAATCCATGGTTCTCCTTCGTATATACTGTATTCGTATACATAGTTCTGTGGATCATATTTGTCTACTTTATGTTTGTACCACTTCAATTCGCTACCTGCATGCATTAAAACAAAGAACTCTGGTTAATTACAACTCAAGAACTAATAAATTAACACCTAATTCCTTAATAAAATGATTACCTTCGTGGAGTGTAGTCTTCTTAATAGTTCCAATCCCTCCATTTCCTTGAACAGTCTCCATGCTCTTAACGACCCCTGGAAAGACTTTAGCAACAAGATTGTCGTCATCGACAACGAGACCCTTAAACATCTTGGCTGCAGGGATTGCAGAAGCAATCTTGCGTTCAAAGACAGTAACGGCCATCTTAATGTTTGGTGTTTGGAAACTAAAAGAAAGAAATTTGTTGTGTGTAATGAGATGTCGAAGCTCAATGCTGAAGCTGCTATTTATAGGCTGAGCTACGGTACTCTGCTATTTGTTAGACGTGTTAGAATAATATTATTTTACAAACATCTAGATACTAGATGCATATACGACCGCTCACTAAAAAAATAATATATTTAAAAAAAAAGAGATAATCCTAAAATAATAAAATTATTAGACTTGTTCAGTTGGGCACGTAAACAGGCCGGTATCAGCTGAAAAAGAGTTCAAAAAAACTCAAATTCGGGCTGTTCATTTAGCAAACAAGCTCAGCTCAAATTTAATAATGGTTAGTCTGAAATCTCGTCAAGTTTTATTGAATATATATATATAATATTTTTTTAAAATAGTAGAATTTCGAGTACAACTCGAATTTAAAATTTATCGAGTTAAACTCAAATCTTAAGTCTAGTTTTCATCTTGCTGAAATCTAAACTTTCAGGCTTATTAATTTTTAAGCAAGTTAAATTCTATCGAATCGAATTTCAAAACTGACAAATTCGAATTTGATTCGAATTATTTATAACTTTAGTTGCCTATATTGCATGTATGGATAGAACAAACTGTTTTTCTTTATTCCTTTTTTTTTCGGCCAATCAATTCCAAAATAGTCATTTTTCTTTTAAAAAATCTTTCATGAATTTGTTTTTACCCAGACAATTATCCTTTAAAAAAAAAAAAGAAATAACCCGTTTCTAAAGTAGATATATACATGTGTAGTTGAGAATAATTAAAGTGACATATTTTTATTTTATTCTGCTAATAGAAACACTAATAAGTGACGCGTCGACGTGCATCTCAATTCCAAAGATAGGAAAGAAGAGGACCAAAAATTTTAACTTCATTTTTTCTTTTGTTCTTTTCTTTACCGGGTGTTGCCAACTTCTCAAATTTTATTTCCCAAAAAGAAATATCTTCCCCGGTACTTTTATATACTATTTGTATTCTATGATATTAATTACATTTAAAATTTCACATCTTTTAAAAAAATTATTAAATTTATTTAAATTATAATAAATTATTGAGTAATTTAACTATATTACCATTAATCTAATATTAATTTTTTAAGAAAACTATTAAATCGAAGTAATGGTTATTGGTTACATATAAAGGATAAATATAAAAAAATATATATTTATTAAAAAGCACAAATGTAATAAGTATTTCGAAACAAGCTATTTTCTCAAATATGACAAGTATTATAAAACGGAGATAATACGAAAAAAATAAGACAAAAACAGTTTTACGATTAAAGGGTGAGATGAGATAATAAACATTCTCCTCGAGTTCGAGTAGTAAGTATGAAGCGTTTCAAAATTTAATAGGAAGTGATTTATCTTTTCGTGATCTATTCAGAATAAACAAATATTAATCTGGCCACGACTAGTGGGCTAGGCATGACCACGGTTCGATTTCGAATCGGAATCAAATCAATCAAAACTGGAATCAAACTGTAGTTCAAGGTTTCAAACCGTAATCGAAACTGATAGTTTAAGATTCGGTTGCGGTTCTTTATATTTGAAAATTAAACCTAGTGATTTTAGTTTAAAACCGGCGGTTTTGGTTTAAAACTGTTAAAAGAAAAGAAAATATCACATTTCACATGTAATTTTTAATTGTTAAATTAATTTTATTTTTCATCGCTAAATGCAGCAACTTTACTATCATCTCAAAATTTATTAATATAAATATAACTTATAAATTATAAGTTGAAAAAGAGAAAAAAATTGCCCCTCATTTAAATATTTTTAATTTAAATCTTTTACCCTTTATAATATATATTTTTTACATATAAATTAAATAATATTTATTTAAAATTTATCTTTGACTCTTAAATAAAATAAAAATAAATTTCTTCCTTATAACAGTAAAAAAAAAAGGCAATTTGAAAGGTATTTTTTGTAATAAAAACTTATGTTGTAATTTTTTTTAATTCTTAATTTAAATAGAAGACGTCTTGCCCCTTTATAACTGGTAAAAAAAATGCTACTTTAAGTGCATATTTTGGAACAAAAATATCATATTATGGTATTTTTTGTTAATTGTTAAATAAAATTAAAAGACATTTTTATCCTTTATAACAGTAGAAACGAAAAATTTGAAGGGTATTTTTATAAATAAAAATTTATATGTTAACTATAAATACTTTAATAATCTTCCTTTTTTATCACAATATCAATTCTTTTTCTCTAAACTCCATTGAATTTCTCATATCATTTCTTTTCTCCTATTATAAAATAAGGACAAATCATTTTTTTACCTGTCTTTCAATTTAAATTTATAGAAATTAAATACGAGAGGAGAATTTTAAATTTATGTTTCGGTGTGGTTATAATTTTTGCATAAATTTGAAAACTATTAATTTAATCTTTTAATCTTTTAATCTTTTTTTAATTTAATACTATTATTTGTTATTAATTTTCTTATTTAGCTAAAAAACTAAAAAGGTTAAAAAAGATTATCTAAATTCGATTTCAAATCGACAACGAACTAAAATTGATATTTTTAAAACGTCTAAAAGTAATTCTTTTTTTGATTTCATATTTTTTGAAATCAAAACTGGTGGAGGAACCGTGTTCATGCTTATATTGGGCTACGTATTTTGAATGTTTTCCCCTAAAAAAAGGCAAACACATTTTATAGAAAAATAGCAACTTCTTTGTTTTGTTTTCTTTTGCGCAAGTCACATCGATTCACGCACACCGTAAAATTTTATAATTAAAGTATAAATCTTTTGACGATTTTATGTGGGTTAAGAAAGTATTTAATTTTCTATTCAAATTATAAAAAACAAAGGATAATTTGACTAAATTATATTTTAGATATGTTTGACAACAGTATTTTAAGTACCTTTTAGCGTTTTGACTAGTCAAAATATTAGATGGTATTCTTTTATAATATTTAATAATATAATGTTTGAATTAGTTTTTAAAGGTTACGGTAGCGTTTTATAAAATGTTAACCCTGTAAAATTTAACTTTTAACATTTTATGAAAAGTTACTAAAACAGTTGAATTCTACTAAAACAGCTAAAATATTTAATTTCGCTAAACAGATCATTATCTCAAAACCAAAGATAACTTGTGAAAATAGTTATTATATTTAATTTAAATAAAGGTGGCATGGAAAAATACCATTCATTACTACTTAAAATATTTAAAACAACTTATATTTAAAGAAGAAGCTTACTCGGCTAATATTATTGGAATCAAAAGTAATCAAGAGAATTTATGTTGATTACATAATTTCAAGAGAATTTATATTCGCAATTAAAGATCATTTATAAGGGTTCGTTTGCACTACAAAAAAAACGCCAAATTGCGACCGCTTTTTGCGACCGACCAAAATCGGTCGCAATATTGCGACCGATTTGCGACTGTTTGCCAATCAGTCGCAAAATTTAGCGCGGAAAATTCGCGCGAGTTTGCCTCTCCGTTTGCGACTGAATTACTACTCCTTTGCGACCGATTTGGCGACCGCTTTGCGACTAACTGTGTTTCTGTCGCAAAAATGCGCGCGTAAAAAAATGGATAAATTCTGGGACCGAAATGAGATAAAAGTGCGACCGACTATTTTAGTCGCCAATCGGTCGCAAAATGCTCGCGTAGTAAAACGACGTCGGACAATTAAAAAATTGCGACCGATTTAAATTACGTTTGCGACCGATATGTCGGTCGCAAATTTTAGGGCTTTAAACGCGCCCTCTTCTTTTCTTTTCTTCTTCTTTCTCTCTTCTCCTTCTCCTCTCCTCTCCTCCGTCCGCAGCGCCGCTCCAGCCCCTCCTGAGAACGCTCCAGCCCCTGTGACGCCGCCACCGACGCTCCGGTCACTCCTCTACGCCGTTCGCCATCGTCTGGACACCATTTGAGGTAAGCCGGTTTGCATTTTATTTTTTTCGAAATGTTTTTTTTTTTTTTTTTTTTGCGATTTTTGTGTATTTTTCAATTTATTATTATTGTTATTATTATTAATATTGTTAATGTTGTTGTTAGTGTTGTTGTTATTATTATTATTATTATTAATATAGTTATACTAGTTTAGTTTTTTTTGTTTTACTGTAAATGAAATTGATAATGTGAGCTTTTGGTTTCCTTTTATTTATTTATGAATTATTAAGAGCTGATTATTTTATGGGTTTGATTTTCAAACTTGATAATATTCAATTAATTAAATGAGTTCAATAGATCAATTTAGGAAAGAAGAAACTTAACTGATAAAACTATTTTAATAATCTAGCAAAAAATTCAGACTTTTAGCTATAGTAATTAGATTGCAAGAATTCTTATGCTCCATCTAAATTGAATTCTGCAAACTATCAGGTCAGTGCCAATTTTTCTGCTGCAAAATATCTTTCTGTATGAATCTTCAGCCACTATCTTTAAAAATAGATAAATATATAGAACATGTAGAGGTTTCATCATGTAAAACCAATATGATTAATATTTTACAGTTCCTCAATTATCAGGTGTGCACAGTTTGGAAGCTGAAACCTAAACAATATGGAAATTGAGAAGAAGGAAAATTAGGAAAGATTTGTTGGGAAATCTTGAATTTTTCAAATTTTAGTTGGAAATTTAGAATCTTGACTTATTTGCTATTTTTGAAGGTCCTAAATTATAAGCAGGCAGCCAGATTAATCCAAAAATTCATCAACTTGTTTTCTGATTTTTCTTCCCTGATCAGTTCCAAATCAACCTCCATACAATAAATAAATAAGGGAAAAACGTGTTTACAAGTTTATAACTACCACCACCACCAATATTTTATTTAGTTTATTATCGCAAAGCCACCATCTTTCTACTGGGATATTAATTGAGGCTCCGTAAATTACAAGGTCATCTAAAGAATGTTTGATTATAAGCATTGAAAACTTTTTTTTTTTTTTTTTGATAGCTAATAATTTTTGATGTATATATATATATATATATATATATATATATATATATGCACACAAACATTCTCCTTATACCCAATGTGAATTAAGAGAATAAAAAGGGAAAAACAATGCATCAGATGCCTCAAACTTGAACTAGTAAATTTTATTAACAAAATATGCACATTCCAAAGTCTTTTTATATTATATATATATAGATATGGTTGTGTCAACCAACCATTTTCAGAGCTTCTTCACCCTTCTTTTATTATTATAAAAAAGGATTCCAATATTTTTTAAAAGCCACTAACAATGCACAAAGTTTGATGATAAATTCTGCAACCCTTTTAGAAATGGAAGCCCAATTGGAAAATAACTATTGTTTCCCAATAACTTGGTTTCTTTGTCAACCCCACTTACTATGATTGGCTCTATGCCATTAATTCAGGTTTTCCATTGTAATTAACCAACTAAAAGTAGTATAATTAACCAACTAAAAGTAGTATAAACCAAACTAATAACAATTTGAATTTTTTCTCATGTAGTAAAAGATACCTTTATTTTAATAAAATTTTCTATTTTCATTGTTTCGATGACCGAATTTCGCATTTAAGCTATAACTAAACTTTCACTACTATGGTATACATTTTATTTTGTCATACCTAAGTTACTAGATGTAGGGTTATTCTTGGTGAAGTTAGGTTAGGTTTGATACAGTTTAAAATTTATCCAAACCAAATTAATATTTTTTTCTTTATTATAGATATTATTGTCGTTATTATTCTTAAATATGTTTTTATTAAATGAATGTTGAGTTTGGATTGGAGGCCTAGTAGTGGCCATTTTGCCTTTGGAGAATGTTGATATGTTATAGAAGTGTTTATTGAAGTGTCTTTGTATTTGAGATTTGATTGTATTGTGCCGAAATGCTGCCGAATTTTTTTCAATAAATTCAATATGTAGAATAGTACACTTACCTTTATTATAGTAGGTATATAACCTTTGTATTGAATAAATGAACTTAGTTTTTTTACATTTATATATAGTTCCCCTTATTATAGAAATAACCTTAGTTATAAGTGTAAATTGAACATTACATTAGTAGCATGTTTTAAGGCTAGATCAGACTAATGCAATTACATATAATTTACCCTTGATAAACACATTGTTAATTAGGTAAAGAAAATGCGAAATAATCGCGATTGGATGTACTAGAGGTTCGAGGTCAATGGGATATTAAGACAAGAGTTCCTGAACGGATTGGAGGCGTTTATACAGTTTGCAGTTGGTAATCCCAGTTTTATGGATGGGAATAAGTTGAGGTGTCCATGTAATCACAAGAAGTGTCGAAATCGAGCCTTCTTAGACATTGATACAGTGAAACTTCATTTGTGCAAAAATGGGTTCGTGGAAAATTATTACGAATGGATACATCATGGTGAAGCGCGAGTTGCCAGTGGGTCAGGCCACTCCATCTGAAAATTATTACGAATATGAAGAAGAGGAAGCTGATGAAGAGGAGGAGGAAGCAGATGAAATTGAAGACACTTAAAACTTAGAGCAATTTTACTGTTACAAATTGATAAATGTATATGTAATTAATATTATTAATGAAGAATTTTAATGGTATTCACTTTGTTTACTCGTATTTACCACATGTTCTACAATTCATATAATTGTATAAATTCATTTTATCTAGGTTCTGATATCTGCAGTACAGATGGCTAGAGGTACAGATGTCATAACTGTCATTTTAATTATATATTAATTATCTAGAAATTTATAATCTTTGTATTTCTTTTGCAGTTTCATCAGATCCACGTATCACCCTCAGTTTGGTAGCGGGACAGTAAGTACTTATTCAAATTTTCTGCAGGCATATTTTGTATATATATTTTGTACTTACTCATAACTGTGATGCTTTCGTGTAATTATATTTTACTTCTGTTTTTTTTTTTTTAGCATATATCCATCTTCTCGAGCAGCGAGACAAATTTTGAAGATAATCAAGCTACAGCTGCATAAAGAAGGATACACATGGGATGCCGTACCACAAGAGGCAAGAGACTTTTATTGGGAGGAGTTCCAGGTATTCTTTGGTTTAAGTTATATCATCATTCAATGTTACAATTCAAGATACAAATCGACAATGTTTAAACGCTATATTTCATTTTTTTTTTGCAGAAACATTTTATATGGGACGAGGCCATTACGGCTATCCTGATCCCGGTGCTGCAGACGATACCTTGGTCACCCCTCCTGGCGCTACATCACATCCAGCAGGTACTCCTCCCGGCGATCCGACATCGGATCCTGCAGATGAGCAGCAGCATATATAGATTTGATTTTGGACCTTTTTAGTTTTTCATTTGTATTTTCATATTTTAATTTGTTCAGAACAATAAAAATTACATTTTTATACTGTTCTTGAATTGCGTGTGTGATATATATGCATTTATGTGAATTTTCACAGGTGCAGAAAAATTTTGGTTTCAAAACAATATTTAATTTTTTTTTATTTTTTTTTTCATTTTTGCGACCGATTTGCGACCGATTTGCTACCAAAAGTAAACATTTTGAATTTACAATTTGCGACCAATTTGCGACCGATTTCAAAACATTGCGACCGACTTTCTGCGACCAAATTTGCGACTGATTTTCCAATTAAACCGCGACCAAAAATTGCGACCGCTTATTCACGTTTGCGACCGATTTTATCGGTCTCTAATTTGCGACCGACGACACAATCGGTCGCAAACTTGGTTTGCGACCAGTGATTTTGCGACCGACACTTATCGGTCGCAAATCGGTCGCTACAGTAAATTAGCGACCGATTTTTGCCATTTTGCGACCGATTTGTCGGTCGCAAAATAGCGTTTTTTTTGTAGTGCTTTCATAATTAAGGGCTTTATAAGAATTGAAACTAATTAAATTTATTTTATGTAACATAATTATCTTATTTTTTGGTCTTTTTTATTAAAATACAATTAATTGCAAGACTAAAAACTTAAAAAGATTGATAAATAAAATCATGCCTAAATAAATAACTTCAAATTAAATCAAGGCCTAAAAAGCACATTGTAACGCCGTATATTCTACAAAAGTTAGATTTTCAAGACTTTTACTACTATATAGAATTCGTGATTTCTGTATCAATAGAGAAGTTATAATCATTTTACACATGTTAAGGAAACCTATTGCAATAGGTTTCTTTAACCGGTTAATTATTTAATTTAATTTATTAGTTTTATTTTTATTTTTTCCATAGAGCTGTATATGTTGTCGTCTTCTATTGTTTTCGTTCCCTGTTTCGTCTTCGTTCCTTCTCTAATTTGCATAGCTTTCGCAATTTCAAAAGGAGACAGATAAACATCAATCCAATAACAAAGCACTAAAAAATGAAGTAAATTGAATCCTTTTCTTGGTCCTCTTCTCGACTGATAGAGACTTATTTATCAATTTCAGATGGTGCCATGATATATTGTTTTTTGTTTTGAATTTAGTTTTTAATTTATGGTGAATAGAAATGACTATCCACTTAGTAATTCTTATCAAATTATAATTTTTTACGGTCTGTAAAATGAGGTTTTTTATTTTCAAATATGGTTTTTGGTTTTGCTAAGAAATTTTTCTTTGTTCATGGCTAATAAGGCCCGTTATATAATTTTTTCATGTGGACTTTTAGTCTTGAGTTGTGATTTCTTGATTATATTCATACTTAATTATCATGTACCGTTACATTCTAACCAAGAATTTATCGTAGATTTTTTGTGTGAATATAGTTGTCGTGTGACTATAGTTTTGAAGAGTTAATGAAGGGATAAAAAAAAACCGGCAGTACTATATAACCATTCTTGACTCCTATCCTTTCGAGATGCTTTGAATAGAACTAGTCCTTCCGATGCCATCCTGTCCCTGGTAACTGGGAATTATGGGCAACGAATCATGCAAGTTGCAAGGTACATCGGCCAAGGTTTTATGATTACTTTATCTCATGCAAATCGTCTACCTGTAAGGAAAGGGGATAATATAGTGTCCCGTAAGTATAAGAGTTAAGTTAAGCAAATAGTAATTCTTTCTCTGGCTCAGTTTTACTATGCGACTAATATTTTTACTTGCTTTGCTATTGTGCCCAAGCCTGGTTGAGGAAGAGTTAGGGGGCGTAAAACAAAAAAAGATCCGGGCTGGACATACTATACGGAAAGAGTAAACCATTTATGAAAAAAAAAGAATAGAAAAAAAGAAAGAAGAAAAAGTGAGGGGCATTCTATTTCGACAAAAGATCCACACCCAAATTGTCCTGTGACTAAAGTTTTGAAAAGTTAATTTTTTTATTAACATGTTTAACCGGTGACAAATTACTGTTTATAATGTAATCAGATGGTTCTTATTAAATAATTATAATTGAAATCTGAAGGTACAAAATAATTTCTGCATTGATACAAAATAACTTGCAAAGAATTTGACCGCAGTAAAATTACTTGCAATAAAAGAACGGGTGTACAATCTTCTACATTTATAAAACTTAACTCCATTAATTAATTAAATGATCTATTTTTCTTGCTTTAACTTAATTACGGAGGACTTTATTTGTTCTCAGCCATCAGAAGCCATGAAAGCAGTTTCTATGTCAGTCGACATTCCTCGCTAACATTGCAAGAAATGCATGTATATATAGGATGTATATGAAATGACAAGCTAACTATGAAATCATTGTGATCTTCGAAAAGAGAATGTATATGAAACTGATGTGCTATGCTGAAAATATGTGGATAAAGAAAAAAAAAAAGAAGCAAAAAGAAAATACATGGATAAAGAGTGAAAGGAAAATTGAAGTTTGAAGTAAGACAACCTTAATCCTTGCTTATACAACATAACAAAGCTCAATAATTAATGAACGGGAGATTAGGATATGGGTTTATATTTTTGATTCATTGGAAGGTTCAACGGGTTAAAATAATATTGTGTATAGATTGTGTGCTACACAGTAAAAGAGCTGTCCGCTTAACTCACTAAATTAGTGAAAATTTTTATGAAAAAATAACTCAAATTCGAGATTTTCCATCTTTTATATAAGTGAAAGACCGACCAAATCATGACTTGTTCATAAAAGTTTCTCCTAATTTGGGACATTGATAGTCGGTTTCAAACTTGAAAAATCCGCCACATAATGATCCATATGGTCTCTTAAAATAACACCCATCCCAAAGATATTGAGTGCTATTCAATGAAATATCATCATTACATTTAAAGAAGGTAAATGGAGGAGAAGACCATTTTACACATACCATAGAGGTTTTGAGGCTGTCCGGACTGTGAGAGACCATATTTGCTTGCTGCCACTTTACCAAGAATTGCCGAGCATGTCTAATAATTTGAAGTCAAATCTCCTGTTTCTATTAATAAAACTTGTTAATTTTCCCTATCAAAAAAAAAAAAAAAAATATTGAAGTCAAATCTGAACTGTTTCACAAAAAAAATTAGTGTCTTTTACGGAATCTTAATAAAATATATTTTATTTTGTAATCATTCACTAAATCATTACCTTTTATAAAAATAAATAATAAAAAAAAAAAACTTAGTTTCAAAATAGTGATAACATTTACAAAATTTCAAAAAAAAAAATATTATTATTATTTTTTTTTTTGTATAAGAGGAGAAGCTAAAAGCTAAGATACATAGACATCTTAAAATATTTAATATATCTCTTCTTATACCCGTGTCGAATATAGACACTTTTCAAACATTTTTGGACATGTGTTAAACACTTAAAAAAAAATAAAATCCTACTAAATCATTACCTTTTATAAAAATAAATAAATAAAAAAAACTTAGTTTCAAAATAGTGATAACATTTACAAAATTTCAAAAAAAAAATTAATGTTTTTTTTTTTTTTTTTTTTTGATATAAAAGGAGAAGCTAAAAGCTAAGATACATAGACATCTTAAAATATTTAATATATCTCTTCTTATACCCGTGTCGAACATAGACACTTTTCAAACATTTTCGGACATGTGTTAAACACTTAAAAAAAAATAAAATCCTACTATTTTATTTTATTAAATTTGGACATTTAAGGATACTTTTGGATATACTGTAAAGATATTTAAAAATTAAAATGTGGAATATGATTGGGGAATAATTTGATTTCTTTTAAAAAAGTTGAAATTTTCCAAATATCAGAATTTATATATAGGATCAGACCAAACCTAAGTCTACACCCAAGATAATTGTAACATGATTCCAAACTTTATCATATTTCATATATTATAATTTTTAATGATATAAATAAATTATTTAATTTATGGATTTTAATAATATTTTCTATTAATTATAAAATAAAATAATAAATTTTACTCATATTTTCATTTCAATTTTTTTTCTCTTTAAATTTTAGACACTTTAAAAATAATATCCTATTATTCATTTTATTTTATTAATTTTAGATATTTAAGGATACTTCTAAAGATATTATAAAGACACATTTGAAAATTAAAATGTGGAATATCGTAGGGGAATAATTTGATTTCTTTTAAAAAAGTTGAAAATTTTTAAATTATCAATTTATCTCTAAAAAAGATAAAAATGTTATGGTTTTCAATGGTGATATTAATTTTGAGAATTTAATTAATTATATTGAGATAATAAATTAATTATTTTTTATTTTATATTTATAATTTAGTATAAATGATTATTTCTTTATTTAAATTATTTATAAATTATAGTTATTTTGTGTAATGTGTATGCTAAGCGTGTCATGTCCAACTTTTTTTTAAAATTGCTATATCTGTTGTCTGTGTCGTGTCATGTACTGTGTTCGTGTCTATACAACTCACGCTAAAAGCTAATAAACAAGCTTTAGAGTAGGTTTAGAGTAGGAAACACCACTCATATCGTGAATTAACCAACTAGAAATTAATCTGAGGAGGAGGAACTTGAATAGTATGGGTACCCAAAGGATAGGAACTTGCCACCTTTGTGAAGAAATCTGCATCGAAATTTGCTTCTCTATGAATATGGGTGATAGAACAAATCTAATATAATTCTAGAATGCAATTAATTAATGGTAGTTACAAGTTGTTTGTTTCCTCCAGCAGCTTGAACGTTATCTTTAACCATGTGAACCACCGTTTCACTATCACATTACACTATATTTAACCATGTGAAAATCCCCACTTACTTTGACCAACTAGAAAATCATCTGGAATAGTATATTTTGGGATTTGCTTCACAAATAGAGTGGTTATATGAAAAGAAAGCAAATCCATATATAAGTTTTTTTACCAATCCCTAAATTTTATAACTAATAAAACGGATGGTTCCTTACCTATCGTTAATGGAAATGCTTTTGGTGGAGGCCTAATCCGTGAAAGTTATGGAGCTTGGATTGCTGGTTTTACAATTAATATTGGATGTACTACAGTTTTGGGAGCTGAGCTTTGGGCTCTCTTCACCGGTTTGCAACTTGCTTTGAGTTCAAAGCACTCTAACCTTATTATTCAATGTGATAATTTAATGGTGATGCAGTTGGTGAATAGTTTTCTTAGCCCTCTGGTTGTTTTCGGATCATTGGTTTTCCATATCAAAAATCTTGTGGTGCAATTTGGGTCCCAGGTTTCCCTCGTATTTTTTGGGAAGCTAATAACTGGTGCTGATTGGTTGTCCAAGTTTTTGTTAGTCTTTTTTTCAGTCAAATAAATCCATATTTGTTTGGGATACTTGATTTGTTTTGTTTGTTAACATCTTCCAGATTTTTGGTGTTTCTGTTAACTAATTTTCTGCATTTCAGTTCTGTAAAGCTATATAAATAGCTATTCTGTGTCAAGTTAATAACATCATCAGATTCTTCTCATAATTCTTTCCTCTTTCTTTCTTAATCTTCTTTAATTTAACATTTGGTATCAGATCCCTTAGGGGGTTAGAAGTAGCAGTCTTCTATAAGTGTCTTTCTTCTTTTCTGTGATTCAAATATGACAACTCAATCTTCTTTTGTTCAACCAGCAATACCCAAATTTGATGGCATTATGATCATTGGGCGATGCTCATGGAAAATTTCTTACGCTCAAAAGAGTATTGGCACTTGGTAGAAGATAGAGTTCCTGCAGCAGCAGAAGGAGTATCTTTGACAGACGCACAAAATAAAAGCTTTGAAGATCAGAAATTGAAAGACTTGAAAGCGAAGAATTTTCTATTTCAAGCAATGGATCGGTAAGTCCTGGAGAAAATCCTCAAAAAGGATACAGCAAAAGACATATGGGACTCTCTGAAGCAGAAATATCACGAAACAACTCGTGTTAAGCATGCACAGCTGCAAGCTCTTCGAAAAGACTTTGAAATTCTTCACATGAAGACTGGAGAAACTATGAATGAGTTTATTGCCCGAACTCTTACCATTGCTAATAAAATGAAAGCAAATGGTGAGGACAAGGGAGATGCTGTTGTGGTTGAAAAAATTCTAAGATCCATGACTCCCAAATTTAATTATGTTGTTTGTTCTATTGAAGAATCAAAGGACACAAGCATGCTAACTATTGATGAGCTTCAAAGTAGTCTGCTTGTGCATGAACAACGCATGAATTCTCAGAATGAAGAAGAGCATGCTTTGAAAGTTTCACATGGAGATCATTCTGGAGGAAGAGGTCGCGGTAATAGTCGGGGCCGTGGACAAGGCAGAGGCAGACAGAGTTTTGACAAATCAACAATTGAGTGCTACCGTTGTCACAACCTTGGGCTCTTTCAATGGGAGTGTTCACAAAAAGAAAAGGAGGTGCATTTTGTTGAGGCGCAAGAAGAGATGTTGTTGATGGCATATTTGGAAACAAATATTGCCAATAAAGAAGATACTTGGTTTCTCGACTCAGGTTGCAGCAATCACATGTGCGGGAAGAAGGAGTATTTCTTTGATCTTGATGAAAGATTTAAAGATTTTATGAAGCTAGGCAACAATTCTAGCTTGAATGTCAGAGGCAAAGGCAATACCAGGCTGCTAATGCATGAGATAACACAGACCATCACAGGCGTATTTTATGTACCAGATTTGAAGAATAATTTGCTCAGTATTGGGCAACTTCAAGAAAAGGGTCTCTCTATCTAGTTTCAGCGTAATAACTGCAAAGTGTACCATCCTGAAAAGGGGTTGATTATGGACATGGTAATGGCTTCAAATCGAATGTTTGCTCTAAATGCTATATCTCAACCTATAGCATCAGCCTGTTTTAGCACAATTACAGAAGATAATGTACAGCTTTGGCATTGTCGTTATGGACACCTAAGCTTCAGTGGTCTGCAACTTCTCCAACAAAAAACAATGGTGCATGAGTTGCCACAAATGAAGGCTCCACTGAAATTGTGCAAAGACTGCTTGGTAGGGAAACAACAACGTGATCCATTTCCTAAAAAGAGTACTTGGAGAGCTTCACAAGTTCTGCAATTAGTTCATGCCGACATTTGCAGACCTATCAAGCCTGTTTCTAATAGCAACAAAAGGTATTTGCTCACCTTTATTGATGACTACAGCAGAAAATTAAGGGTCTATTTTCTAACTGAAAAGTCTGAAGCTTTTGCTGTTCTTAAAAAATTCAAGGCAAATGTTGAGAATGAGACAGATTTTTTTGTTAAAATTTTACGCACTAACAGAGGTGGAGAGTTTACATCACAGGAATTCAATGATTTTTGTGCTAATAATGGCATAAAAAGACAATTGACAGCTGCTTATACGACTCAGCAAAACGGCGTTGCTGAACGCAAAAATCGAACCATTATGAATATGGTTCGCAGTATGCTTTCAGAGAAGAAAGTTCCAAATTATTTTTGGCCAGAAGCTGTTAATTGGACAGCACATGTTTTGAATCGCAGTCCTACCTTGGCAGTGAAGAATCAAACACCAGAGGAAGCGTGGAGTGGAGTCAAACCTTCGATTGAGTATTTTAGAGTGTTTGGGTGCATTTCTCATGTTCACATTCCAGATAATAAAAGAACCAAGCTGGATAGCAAAAGTTTATGTTGTGTTTTGCTGGGAATCAGTGAAGAATCAAAAGCTTATCGTCTTTATGATCCAATTTCCCAACGGATCATCATAAGCAGAGATGTTGTATTTGAAGAAGACAAACAATGGGAATGGGAAAAGCAGCATGAACAATCCATTGTTTGCGACTTGGAATGGGAAGATGATGAGGTGCAAGAGAATAATGATCAAGAACCAGGTTTTGTACCTGAACAAGTCAAATCTGACGATAATGATGCGGAGGTAACCATGTCTCTTAATTCTTCTAACTCTGATTCTAGTTCTTCAAATTCATCTGCTACTTCTAATCTTGAAAGAACTAGAATGCCACCAGTTTGGATGAAAGATTATGAGACAGGTGAAGGACTTTCTGAAGGGGAAGCTGATATGGTTCTATTTGCAAATACTGATCCTATTCATTTTGAAGATGCTGTAAAAAATGAAAAATGGAGGCAAGCTATGGATGTGGAGATGGAAGCCATAAAAAAAAAACGGCACATGGGGGTTGACAGATTTGCCAGCAGGAGGAAAATCAATTGGAGTAAAATGGGTCTATAAGACAAAATTTGATGAGAATGGAGAGGTCAATAAATATAAAGCCCGATTGGTGGTGAAAGGGTATGCTCAACAACATGGAGTGGACTATGATGAGGTGTTTGCCCCTGTAGCACGCATGGAGACAATTCGGCTGGTGATTGCACTCGCAGCTCAAAAGGGGTGGCCTATTTACCAGTTCGACGTGAAATCTGCCTTTTTACACGGTGAATTAACTGAAAATGTGTTTGTGGAATAACCTTGTGGTTATGTGCAGAAGGGAGAAGAATATAAAGTTTATAAACTCAAAAAGGCTTTGTACGGGCTTAAACAAGCACCACGAGCCTAATACAGCAAACTAGAATCATATTTTGTGAAAGAGGGTTTTGACAAGTGTGATTATGAGCATACTTTATTCACCAAAACAGCAAAGAATGGAAAAAATATTGATCATCAGTTCGTATGTCGACGATCTTTTTTTTACTGGAAATGATGAATTGATGTTTGCAGATTTTAAAAGGTCCATGAAAATTCAGTTTGATATGATAGATCTTAGGAGAATGAAATATTTTCTTGGTTTGGAAATTTTCCAAAATTCAGATGGAATTTTTCTTAGTCAAAGAAAATATGCCTTGGAGGTTCTGCAGAAATTTGGAATGCATAACAGTACTGTTGTTTATAATCCCATTGTTCCAGGTGTTAAGCTTGTTAAAGATGAAAGTGGAGCTACGGTTGACAAGACATACTACAAACAAATAGTGGGTAGTCTTATGTATCTCACCGCAACTCAGCCGGCCTGCGAAAAGGGTGCTTAGATATCTGAAGGGAACTACAAATTTGGGGATTTTCTACAAGAAGGGGGAGATAATGAGCTGGTTGCTTATGTAGACAGTGATTATGCCGGAGATTTGGAGGATAGGAAGAGCACTTCAGGCTATGTTTTTCTTTTTAGCTCAGGAGCAGTGTCCTGGTCTTCGAAAAAATAGCCAGTAGTTAGTTTATCCACTACAGAGGCGGAATTTATTTCAGCTGCTTCATGTGCATGCCAAGCTGTATGGTTGACAAGAAGTTTGAAGAAGCTGGATCCTAAGCAAGACAAGTCAGTTATGATTCATTGCGACAATAATTCTGTCATTAAGCTTTCAAAAAAACCAGTGATGCATGGACGAAGCAAGTATATAGATGTTCGGTTTCATTTTCTGCGAGAGCTTACTAAAGCTGGCACTGTTGAATTGGTGTACTGTGCTTCACAAGAACAGCTGGCTGATATCATGACCAAGGCTCTCAAATTGGATGCCTTTTTGAAGTTGCGAGCTTTATTGGGCATATGTTCAAAGGAATCAGTTATAAACTGATTGCTTAAGGCATTCAGTTTAAGGGAGGAATTGTTAGTCTTTATTTTAGTCAAATAAATCCCTATTTGTTGGGAATATTTGATTTGTTTTGTTTGTTAACATCTTCCAGATTTTTGGCGTTTCTGTTAACTAATTTTCTGCATTTCAGTTCTGTAAAGCTATATAAATAGCTATGCTGTGTCAAGTTAACAACATCATCAGATTCTTCTCATAATTCTTTCCTCTTTCTTTCTTAATCTTCTTTAATTTAACAGTTTTTGCGTCCTTTTTGCCTTTGGGAATTCGGATCTATGAGTCTCCTCCTTTCTTTCTGGCCTTGATCATGATTTCGTTGATGCAGCTTATTTAGGTTTTATTGTAGATAGTTTATTTTTAATCTCTCTCTATTGTACCCAAAAAAAAAAAAATCCCTTTCATTCTTTGAATTTGGAAAATCGGAAACAATGGATAAGAACGAAAGGCTTCCATAATTAATTTCAAAGGAATATGATTGAAACCTGATTACAATAGTATGGTGCAATTCAAGCACCCATTTAACATAACATCCAAGCTTTTATTATCAGACCAAAACTAGATAATCTATATTTGGTCTGAACAGGAAATTAAAAAAAAAAAAAAAAAAAAGAAACAGAAAAAGCATAAGATACAACCATAGCCCACATGCTTCAAATTTGGAAATTACATGGAATTAGTAGGCATTAGGATTTGCCAACAGGTACTGTTCAATGGCCTGAACCATTCCTGCGAGCTTTTGTTTGTCAGAGTCAACGCGTCCTTGAAGGAGCGCAGCATTATTACCCTTTGGATAGGTTTTGAAACTAACATGGACAACAGATCCTCCATCACCTGAACCCTCTATTTCTATTCCAACTGTGACTTTCTCTATTCCATCAATCGATGGTTCTCCTTCGTATATACTGTATTCGTATACATAGTTCTGTGGGTCATATTTGTCTACTTTATGTTTGAACGACTTCAATTCGTTACCTGCATGCATTAAAACAAAGAACTCTGGTTAATTACAACTCAAGAACTAATAAATTAACACCTAATTTATTTATAAAATGATTACCTTCGTGGAGTGTAGTCTTCTTAATAGTTCCAATCCCTCCATTTCCTTGAACAGTCTCGATGCTCTTAACGACCCCTGGAAGGATTTTAGGAACAAGATTGTCGGCATCGGTAACGAGACCCTTAAACGCCTTGGCTGCAGGGATTGGAGAAGCAATCTTGCGTTCAAAGACAGTAACAGCCATCTTAATGTTTGGTGTTTGGAAACTAAAAGATCGAAGAAAGAAATTTGTTGTGTGTAATGAGATGTCGAAGCTCAATGCTGAAGCTGCTAGTTATAGGCTGAGCTACGGGACTCTGCTACTCGTTTAGATGTGTTAGAATAATATTATTTTACAAATATCTAGACACTAGATGCGTATATGACCACTCACTAAAAAAATAACATATTTACAAAAAAAAAAATGAGATAATCCTAAAATGGTAAAAGTATTAAATTTGTTTAATTAGAGGTGTAAACGAAACAAGTCGGCTCGCTAATTATTCGAGCTCGACTCAAAAAGAGTTTAAAAAAACTCAAAATCAAGACAGCTCATTTAGCAAACGAGTCGAGTTCAAGCCTAATAATGGTTAGCTCGAAAGTTCGTCTAAGTTTTATCAAATTTTTATACATACTTACATAATATTTTTATAAGGTAATTGAGCCTCAAATCGAACTCAGATTTAAAATTTTTCAAATTGAACTCAAGTTTTAAATAGAGCTTTCATCGAACTCGAGTTTAAAATTTCAAATTTATTCATTTTCAAGCGAGTTAAATTCTATCGGGCGGAACTTCAAGCTTGAGAAATTCGAACTCTAACTCCATTTATTTATGCCCCTGCTTATCTATATTGCATGCATGGATAGAACAAAATGTTTTTCTTTATTCCTTCTTTATTTCTTTATTCCAAAATAGTCATTCTTCTTTTAAAAAATATTTCATGAATTTGTTTTTACCCAGAGAAGGAGTCCAAACAATTATCCTTTTTTCTAAAAAAAAGAAATATGCCGTTTCTAGAGTAGATATATGACATGTGTGGTTGAGAATAATTAAAGTGACATATTTTTATTTTATTCTGTTAATAGAAATACTGATATGTGACGCGTGGACGTGACATCTCGAATCCAAAGATAGGAAAGAAGAGGACCAAAGATTTTCACTTCATTTTCCCTTTTGTTCTTTTCTTTACCGGGTGTTGCCCACTTCTCAAATTTTATTTCCCAAAAAGAAATATCTTCCCTTTTACTATGCTATATTTATTCTATACCCTTTGTATGTGATCAATAACCATTACTTCAATTTAATGATTTTCTTTTAAAAATAATATTAAATTAACGGTAATATAATTAAATTATTTAATAATTTATTATAATTTAAATAAATTTAATAACTTTTTTAAGACATATAAAATTTTAAGTATTTTATTACTCCTTGAAAGTATAAATGTGATAATTATTTTAGAATAAACTATTTTCTTAAACGTGACAAGTATTATGAAAATAACATAATACGAAAGAAATAAGACAAAAGCAGTTTTACTATTAACGGGTGAAATGAGATAATAAACATTCTCCTCGAGTTTGAGTCGTAAGTATTAAGCGTTTCAAAATTTAATAGGAAATGATTTGTCTTTTCGTGATCTATTCGGCATAAATACATATTAATCCGGCCGCGACTAGTGGGCTAGGCATAACCACGGTTCGATTCCAAATCGGAATCGAATCAGTCAAAACTGGAATCAAACTATGATAACGGTTCAAGGTTTCAAATCGTAATTGAAACTGGCGGATTAAGGTTCATTTGCAGTTTCTTATATTTGAAAATTAAACCTGGTGGTTCCGATTTGAAACCGTAAAAAAAAAAAAAGAAAAGAAAATATCACACTTCACACTTCACACGTGATTTTTAATTGTTAAATTAATTTTATTTTTCATCATTAAATGCAGTAACTTTACTATCATCTTAAAATTTATTAATACAAATATAACATATAAATTATAGTTGAAAAATAGAAAAAAAAAATGCTCCTCATTTAAATATTTTTAATTTAAATCTTTTCCCACATATATTTTTACATATAAATTAAATAATATTTATTTAAATTTATTTTTGACTCTTAAATAAAACAAAAAATAATTTTCTCTCTTACAATGGTAAAAAAAAGGCAATTTGAAGGGTATTTTTTTGAAATAAAAATTTATATTGTATTTTTTTTTTTACTCTTAATTTAGATAGAAAGACGTTTTACCCCTTTGTAACAGTATTACCTGAAGTATATATTTTGAAATAAAAATTTTATATTATGATATTTTTTATTAATTGTTAAATAAAATTAAAAGACATTTTTATCCTTTATAACAGTAAAAACAAAATATTTGAAGGGCATTTTTATGAAGAAAAATTTATATGTAACTATAAATACTTTAATAATCTTCCTTTTCTTCACAATATCAATTCTTTTTCTCTAAACTCCATTGAATTTCTCCTAATATAAATAAGTACAAATCATTTTTTTTGCATGTCTCTCAATTTAAATTTATAGAAATTAAATACTAGTAGAGAATTTTAAATTTATGTTTTTGTGTAGTTATAATTTTTTCATAAATTTTAAAACTACTAACTTACTCTTTTAATCTTTTTTTAATTTAATACTATTATTTGTTATTAATTTTCTTGTTTAGTTAAAAAAACTAAAAAGGTAAAAAAAAATTATTTAAATTCGAATTGAAACTAACATTTTTAAAATCGTCTAAAAACTATTCGGGTCTAATTTCATTTTTTTTTGAAATTGAAATCGGAGGAGGAATGTGTTCATGCTTATAGTGGGCCTTGTATTTTGAATTTTTTCTCCTAAAAAAAGGCAAACACATTTTTCAAAAAATAATAATTTCTTTGTTTTGTTTTGCGCAAGTCACATCGATTTACATGCACCGGAAAATTTTATAATTAAAGTATAAAATCATTAAAAGATTTATACGGATTAAAAAAGTATTTAATTTTCTCCATAAATTATAAAAAATAAAAGATAATTTGACTAAATTATATTTTAGATATATTTGGCAACAGTATTTTAAATACCTTTTAGCGTCTTGACCAGTCAAAATATTAAATGCTATTCTTTTATAGTGTTTAATAACATAGTGTT
The DNA here is from genome assembly GCF_041381405.1 of Jatropha curcas. Lineage (NCBI taxonomy): Eukaryota > Viridiplantae > Streptophyta > Magnoliopsida > Malpighiales > Euphorbiaceae > Jatropha > Jatropha curcas. Next base: position 21,302,662 of record NC_143155.1, read on the forward strand.
TGAATTAGTTTTTAAAGGTTATAGTAGCGTTTTATAAAATGTTAACCCTGTAACATTTAGCTTTTAACGTTTCATGAAAAGTTAATAAAACAGTTGAACTCTACTAAAATAGCTAAAATATTTAATTTCACTGAAAAGACCATTTATCTCAAAACCAAAGATAACTTGTGAAAATAATTATTATATTTAATTTAATAAAGGTAGCGTGGAAAAATATCATTTATTATTACTTAAAATATTTAAAACAACTTATATTGTGGGATATAATTTTAAAATAATTTATATTTTGAGACAGAGAGAGTAATTTTTCTTGATTCATTGACACATGGGAAATGATAATTTTACCTTAGCGATAATTTAGTGAATTTTATGCAATTTTATATCATTACAAAACTGGATATATTCGGATTTTAATCTAATTGCAATCTTAAAGCTCAAAAGCAAGATTTTATTATTATTATTTTTTTTTTTTTGAAAAGAAGAAGCTTACTCGGCTAATATTATTGGAATCAAAAGTAATCAAGAGAATTTATGTTGATTAAATAATTTCAAGAGAATTTATATTCGCAATTAAAGATCATTTATAAGGGTTCGTTTGGCTTTCATAATTTAAGGGCTTTATAAGAATTGAAACTAATTAAATTTATTTTATGTAACATAATTATCTTATTTTTTGGTCTTTTTTATTAAAATACAATTAATTGCAAGCCTAAAAAATTAAAAAGATTGATAATAAAATCATGCCTAAATAAATAACTTAATTAAATCAAGGCCTAAGAAGCACATACCAAAATTGTAAGGTATTTAGGCATCAATTACATATATAATGATATTTAGGCATCAATTACTATATAGAATTCGTGATTTCTGTATCTATAGAGAAATTATAATCATTTTACACATGTTAAGGAAACCTATTGCAATAGGTTTCTTTAACCGGTTAATTATTTAATTTAATTTATTAGTTTTATTTTTATTTTTTCCATAGAGCTGTATATGTTGTCGTCTTCTATTGTTTTCGTTCCCTGTTTCGTCTTCGTTCCTTCTCTAATTTGCATAGCTTTTGCAATTTCAAAAGGAGACAGATAAACATCAATCCAATAACAAAGCACTAAAAAATGAAGTAAATTGAATCCTCTTCTTGGTCCTCTTCTCGACTGATAGAGACTTATTTATCAATTTCAGATGGTGCCATGATATATTGTTTTTTGTTTTGAATTTAGTTTTTAATTTATGGTGAATAGAAATGACTATCCACTTAGCAATTCTTATGAAAATTATAATTTTTTACGGTTTGTAATATGAGTTTTTTTATTTTGAAATTGGTTTTTGGTTTTGCTAAGAAATTTTTCTTTGTTCATGGCTAATAAGGCCCGTTATATAATTTTTTTATGTGGACTTCTAGTCTTGAGTTGGGATTTCTTGGTTATATTCATACTTAATTATCATGTACCGTTACATTCTAACCAAGAATTTATCGTAGATTTTTTGTGTGAATATAGTTGTCGTATGACTATAGTTTTGAAGAGTTAATGAAGGGATAAAAAAAAAAAACCGGCAGTACTATATAACCATTCTTGACTCCTATCCTTTTGAGATGCTTTGAATAGAACTAGTCCTTCCGATGCCATCCTGTCCCTGGTAACTGGGAATTATGGGCAACGAATCATGCAAGTTGCAAGGTACATTGGCCAAGGTTTCATGATTACTTTATCTCATGCAAATCGTCTACCTGTAAGGAAAGGGGATAATATAGTGTCCCGTAAGTATAAGAGTTAAGTTAAGCAAATAGTAATTCTTTCTCTGGCTCAGTTTTACTATGCTACTAATATTTTTACTTGCTTTGCTATGTGCCCAAGCCTGGTTGAGGAAGAGTTAGGGGGCGTAAAACAAAAAAAGATCCGGGCCGGACATACTATATGGAAAGACTAAACCATTTATGAAAAAAAAAGAATAGAAAAAAAGAAAGAAGAAAAAGTGAGAGGCATTCTATTTCGACAAAAGACCCACACCTAAATTGTCCTGTGACTAGAGTTTTGAAGAGTTAATTTTTTTATTAAAATGTTTAACCGGTGACAAGTTACTGTTTATAATATAATCAGATGGTTCTTATTAAATAATTATAATTGAAATCTGAAGGTACAAAATAATTTCTGCATTGATACAAAATAACTTGCAAAGAATTTGACCGCAGTAAAATTACTTGCAATAAAAGAACTGGTGTACAATCTTCTACATTTATAAAACTTAACTCCATTAATTAATTAAATGATCTATTTTTCTTGCTTTCTGTTTAACTTAATTACGGAGGACTTTATTTGTTCTCAGCCATCAGAAGCCATGAAAGCAGTTTCTATGTCAGTCGACATTCCTCGCTAACATTGCAAGAAATGCATGTATAACCTGAGCCCTCAACTCTGTTTTTCTCTGCTAACATTGCAAGAAATCATTGTGATCTTCGAAAAGAGAATGTATATGAAACTGATGTGCTATGCTGAAAATATGTGGATAAAGAAAAAAAAAAAAGAAGCAAAAAGAAAATACATGGACAAAGAGTGAAAGGAAAATTGAAGTTTGAAGTAAGACAACCTTAATCCTTGCTTATACAACATAACAAAGCTCAATAATTAATGAAGGGAGATTAGGATATGGGTTTATATTTTTGATTCATTGGAAGGTTCAACGGGCTAAAATAATATTGTGTATAGATTGTGTGCTACACAGTAAAAGAGCTGTCCGCTTAACTCACTAAATTAGTGAAAATTTTTATAAAAAAATAACTCAAATTCGAGATTTTTCATCTTTCATATAAGTGAAAGACCGACCAAATCATGACTTGTTCACAAAAGTTTCTCCTAATTTGGGACATTGATAGCCGGTTTCAAACTTGAAAAATCCGCCACATAATGATCCATATGGTCTCTTAAAATAACACCCATCCCAAAGATATTGAGTGCTATTCAATGAAATATCATCATTACATTTAAAGAAGGTAAATGGAGGAGAAGACCATTTTACACATACCATAGAGGTTTTGAGGCTGTCCGGACTGTGAGAGACCATATTTGCTTGCTGCCACTTTACCAAGAATTGCCGAGCATGTCTAATAATTTGAAGTCAAATCTCCTGTTTCTATTAATAAAACTTGTTAATTTTCCCTATCAAAAAAAAAAAAAAAAAATATTGAAGTCAAATCTGAACTGTTTCACAAAAAAAATTAGTGTCTTTTACGGAATCTTAATAAAATATATTTTATTTTGTAATCATTCACTAAATCATTACCTTTTATAAAAATAAATAAAAAAAAAAAAACTTAGTTTCAAAATAGTGATAACATTTACAAAATTTCAAAAAAAAAAATATTATTATTATTTTTTTTTTGTATAAGAGGAGAAGCTAAAAGCTAAGATACATAGACATCTTAAAATATTTCATATATCTCTTCTTATACCCGTGTCGAATATAGACACTTTTCAAACATTTTTGGACATGTGTTAAACACTTAAAAAAAATAATATCCTATTATTTTATTTTATTAAATTTGGACATTTAAGAATACTTCTGGATATACTGTAAAGATATTTAAAAATTAAAATGTGGAATATGATTGGGGAATAATTTGATTTCTTTTAAAAAAGTTGAAATTTTCCAAATATCAGAATTTATATATAGGATCAGACCAAACCTAAGTCTACACCCAAGATAATTGTAACATGATTCCAAACTTTATCATATTTCATATATTATAATTTTTAATGATATAAATAAATTATTTAATTTATGGATTTTAATAATATTTTCTATTAATTATAAAATAAAATAATAAATTTTACTCATATTTTCATTTCAATTTTTTTCTCTTTAAATTTTAGACACTTTAAAAATAATATCCTATTATTCATTTTATTTTATTAATTTTAGATATTTAAGGATACTTCTAAAGATATTATAAAGACACATTTGAAAATTAAAATGTGGAATATCGTAGGGGAATAATTTGATTTCTTTTAAAAAAGTTGAAAATTTTTAAATTATCAATTTATCTCTAAAAAAGATAAAAATGTTATGGTTTTCAATGGTGATATTAATTTTGAGAATTTAATTAATTATATTGAGATAATAAATTAATTATTTTTTATTTTATATTTATAATTTAGTATAAATGATTATTTCTTTATTTAAATTATTTATAAATTATAGTTATTTTGTGTGATGTGTATGCTAAGCGTGTCATGTCCAACTTTTTTTTAAAATTACTATATCTGTTGTCTGTGTCGTGTCATGTACCGTGTTCGTGTCTATACAACTCAGGCTAAAAGCTAATAAACAAGCTTTAGAGTAGGTTTAGAGTAGGAAACACCACTCATATCGTGAATTAACCAACTAGAAATTAATCTGAGGAGGAGGAACTTGAATAGTATGGGTACCCAAAGTATAGGAACTTGCCACCTTTGTGAAGAAATCTGCATCGAAATTTGCTTCTCTATGAATATGGGTGATAGAACAAATCTAATATAATTCTAGAATGCAATTAATTAATGGTAGTTACAAGTTGTTTGTTTCCTCCAGCAGCTTGAACGTTATCTTTAACCATGTGAACCACCGTTTCACTATCACATTTCACTATATTTAACCATGTGAAAATCCCCACTTACTTTGACCAACTAGAAAATCATCTGGAATAGTATATTTTGGGATTTGCTTCACAAATAGAGTGGTTATATGAAAAGAAAGCAAATCCATATATAAGTTTTTTTACCAATCCCTAAATTTTATAACTAATAAAACGGATGGTTCCTTACCTATCGTTAATGGAAATGCTTTTGGTGGAGGCCTAATCCGTGAAAGTTATGGAGCTTGGATTGCTGGTTTTACAATTAATATTGGATGTACTACAGTTTTGGGAGCTGAGCTTTGGGCTCTCTTCACCGGTTTGCAACTTGCTTTGAGTTCAAACCACTCTAACCTTATTATTCAATGTGATAATTTAATGGTGATGCAGTTGGTGAATAGTTTTCTTAGCCCTCTAGTTGTTTTCGGATCATTGGTTTTCCATATCAAAAATCTTATGGTGCAATTTGGGTCCCAGGTTTCCCTCGTATTTTTTGGGAAGCTAATAACTGGTGCTGATTGGTTGTCCAAGTTTTTGTTAGTCTTTTTTTCAGTCAAATAAATCCATATTTGTTTGGGATACTTGATTTGTTTTGTTTGTTAACATCTTCCAGATTTTTGGTGTTTCTGTTAACTAATTTTCTGCATTTCAGTTCTGTAAAGCTATATAAATAGCTATTCTGTGTCAAGTTAATAACATCATCAGATTCTTCTCATAATTCTTTCCTCTTTCTTTCTTAATCTTCTTTAATTTAACATTTGGTATCAGATCCCTTAGGGGGTTAGAAGTAGCAGTCTTCTATAAGTGTCTTTCTTCTTTTCTGTGATTCAAATATGACAACTAAATCTTCTTTTGTTCAACCAGCAATACCCAAATTTGATGGGCATTATGATCATTGGGCGATGCTCATGGAAAATTTCTTACGCTCAAAAGAGTATTGGCACTTGGTAGAAGATGGAGTTCCTGCAACAGCAGAAGGAGTATCTTTGACAGACGCACAAAATAAAAGCTTTGAAGATCAGAAATTGAAAGACTTGAAAGCGAAGAATTTTCTATTTCAAGCATTGGATCGGTCAGTCCTGGAGAAAATCCTCAAAAAGGATACAGTAAAAGACATATAGGACTCTCTGAAGCAGAAATATCACGAAACAACTCGTGTTAAGCATGCACAGCTGCAAGCTCTTCGAAAAGACTTTGAAATTCTTCACATGAAGACTGGAGAAACTATGAATGAGTTTATTGCCCGAACTCTTACCATTGCTAATAAAATGAAAGCAAATGGTGAGGACAAGGGTGATGCTGTTGTGGTTGAAAAAATTCTAAGATCCATGACCCCCAAATTTAATTATGTTGTTTGTTTAATTGAAGAATCAAAGGACACAAGCATGCTAACTATTGATGAGCTACAAAGTAGTCTGCTTGTGCATGAACAACGCATGAATTCTCAGAATGAAGAAGAGCATGCTTTGAAAGTTTCACATGGAGATCATTCTGGAGGAAGAGGTCGCGGTAATAGTCGGGGTTGTGGACAAGGCAGAGGCAGACAGAGTTTTGACAAATCAACAATTGAGTGCTACCATTGTCACAACCTTAGGCACTTTCAATGGGAGTGTTCACAAAAAGAAAAGGAGGTGCATTTTGTTGAGGCGCAAGAAGAGATGTTGTTGATGGCATATTTGGAAACAAATATTGCCAATAAAGAAGATACTTGGTTTCTCGACTCAGGTTGCAGCAATCACATGTGAGGGAAGAAGGAGTATTTCTTTGATCTTGATGAAAGATTTAAAGATTTTGTGAAGCTAGGCAACAATTCTAGCTTGAATGTCAGAGGCAAAGGCAATACCAGGCTGCTAATGCATGAGATAGCACAGACCATCACAGGCGTATTTTATATACCAGATTTGAAGAATAATTTACTCAGTATTGGGCAACTTCAAGAAAAGGGTCTCTCTATCTAGTTTCAGCGTAATAAGTGCAAAGTGTACCATCCTGAAAAGGGGTTGATTATGGACACGGTATGTAACGTCCCATTTTTCTATTGAATCGAGTTGTTGCTTGAAGTCGAGTCGGGCTGATCTAAAACCCGGTTTGAGCCATTAGAGTCCAGAGTGGGATAGAATGGGATGTAATTGAAATCAGGAAAAGAAGTGGACTTACTTGAAGGAAACAAAAAGATCAAAGTATAAGGATTAGGACTTGCTTGCACTAAAGTATAAAGTTGAGGTATTGAGTTGTACCATTTTGACACTTGAGGTACCATTTGGTAATTTTCACATAAAAATCAATGATATTTTGGAGATGTACCCGTGAGTTCCATTTCATTTTCATTTCTTCATCCTTATCTTCATCTTCTTCCTCTACTTTCCTCTTCCACCTTCCTTTCTCCATCACTTTTAATGGTAATGAAGATTTTAATGGGAGTTAAGCATTCCATTCAACTTCTATTCTATCCAAGTAAGTAAACCTTCTTAAATTTCATAATTGAATCATTTGGTGATATTTTTAGAGTATTCATAAGAATTCTTATGTATAGGAGAGGTGAGCTCCAAGGTAGAAGAAAAAGGAAGCTAAAAAGAGGAGCTTAAGCTTTTTGGAGTGAAGGTGTGCTATCTCTTTTAGTTTAATTAATTTCCTTGCATGAGAATTTGTGTGGTGTGTTGATAATGAGAAGATATGTTGCTTAATGTTGAGTAAGAAGACTGGAAATGGTGAAAAAGCATGAGATGAAATGAATAAATGAAGTAGATATTGAGTTCATACTGAAACAGGTTTTGCTGGAAAAGTAACCAGTAACTTCACCATGATTTTGACCCTAGTTAATGATGGAACTAGGAAGTGGCAGAAGAGTTATTTGTTCCTCTATGTGTTAGCTTTCCATGGGTTTTTGAATCACCCAAATCGGAGTTGTAAATTGAGAGATATGACCAAAATAGTACAGACTATGCAGGCTGAAAAACACGATGCGCGCTCGCGAATTTCATGTCGAGCTCGCGAATTTGGCCTGTGAACTCTCTGACTCTCATTTTGCACTTCTCGCGCTCGCGAATTTGGCCTGTAAACTCTCTGACCCTCTTGTGTGCTTCTCGCGCTGGCGACTTTGCATGGCGCGCTCGCGAATTGTGTTTTGATGCTCTTTTGGACTTCATTTTCTATGCAATTGTATTCCTTTGCTCAACTTGTATGCCTCTAATCATTTTAAAACAAAAAGACAACATGAGAACATGTATCAAAACAACATGCAAGCATGCAAATGATGTGAAATGAGGTAAATAATATGGTGTATGAAGTTATGAATTCTATGCAATTGTATTCCTTTGATCAACTTGTATGCCTCTAATCATTTTAAAACAAAAAGACAACATGAGAACATGTATCAAAACAACATGCAAGCATGCAAATGATGTGAAATGAGGTAAATAATATGGTGTATGAAGTTATGAATTCTATGCAATTGTATTCCTTTGCTCAACTTGTATGCCTTCAATGATTTTAAAACAAAAAGACAACATGAACACATGCATAAACACAAAATGCAAGAATGCAAATGATGTGAAACTAACATGACACAAGTTGCCTGCTTGGCGAGGCTAGCAGCATACAGGTAAGCAGTATGGTTTATGAAATTACGAAGCAGTTAATTTCATGACACAAGCATGCAAATTAGGACGCAGTTACTATACTTTTGTTTTATATATTGACATACCACTAATATGCTCCATTGAGGTTAGGTAGAAACCACTTAGATAAGGCTATGTCGCGACATAGGATAGCAGATCTGCTCCCCATACAGTTTGGTACTCCGGCTACAGGCCGTTGAGTGGATATGATTATATAATGGCCATAGCAGCCCAGTCATACAGTATTCATACAGTTTCATACAGTTTTTCTTATCACGTTGGTTTCACTATAACCTTATGGAGCTATACAGTTATATTGACTACAAATTGCATAATCATACAGTATAATGAGCAGCAAGTATGATAATGAAAGTATCATGATATATGTGCTTACATTCCATAAGTACATGTTTATTTCTACATATGTATGTGCTTATATGTTTCTTTATTCGTTGCGATGTTCACTGAGTTTTAATAAAAGTTGTAGAATTCATACAGCATAAAGAACATCAGGTAAGATCATGAAAGTATAATGCTATATATGCTTACAAGTTCATTTATTTAATTCTTAAGGAGCCATACATTTATGAGATGTTATTAATCATAACTTATATGATGTGACTAAAAAGTGCATAAGTCATACAGCATAATGAACAGCAAGTAAGACAATGAAAATATACTGTTATGTATTCTTACTTATTCATTGATTCATTCATACAACATAATGAATAGCAGGTAAGATCATGATAGTATCATGATATGTGTGATTAAAGGTTCATGTAAAAGGAGTTATGAGATAATTAGAACTCACTTATTTATGTTATGGATTAGAAGTTTATTCTTCACTATAAAGATACATTTATGTTGAAATTTACTGCTTTTATGATTATCAATGCTTTTATGAAAATTGTCTTTTAAGTTAGTTGCCATCGCACTCTGTTAAGTATGTGAATTATGAGCACCACTGAGTTTTATACTCAGCGCGTCGATTTTTATCACGCGTAGGTTGAAGATCGTGGTTGCTACTTGAAGACTTGAAGAGTACTATCAAAACAGAAGTGATTAATTTGGTCATAGTAGATTGAGAGTTGTATAATTAAGAATTATGGCATGTATAATTATTACATTTGTTAGAGCTTATGTAATTGGAAATATAAGTGAAGCATGTAATTATTTTGGCGTCAGTAATTGGAGATACGAATAATACTTATGAAATGATTGAATATGAAATATTTTACAATAGTTGGTATGATTAGGTCAGGAAGACTTGATATATATAATGAATGCAATTAATTGCTGGATCTTAAATGCTATTGAGGATTTATACAATTATGAAAATATATATAAAGTGTTATTGTGTTATGATGATTATTTGGAGATGTTAGCAGTGTAGAGTTTAATTGGGAGTGTTTTGTATTCATATTTAGCATACAGGATGATATCAGCATAACAGGACATAAGTTCAACCAGATTGTAGCGTCTCGGCTCGGTTCATTCGGGTTAACGGGTGGACCGAGAAGGGATGTTACATGGTAATGGCTTCAAATTGAATGTTTGCTCTAAATGCTATATCTCAACCTATAGCATCAGCCTGTTTTAGCACAATTACAGAAGATAATGTACAGCTTTGGCATTGTCGTTATGGACACCTAAGCTTCAGTGGTCTGCAACTTCTCCAACAAAAAACAATGGTGCATGAGTTGCCACAAATGAAGGCTCCACTGAAATTGTGCAAAGACTGCTTGGTAGGGAAACAACAACGTGATCCATTTCCTAAAAAGAGTACTTGGAGAGCTTCACAAGTTCTGCAATTAGTTCATGCCGACATTTGCAGACCTATCAAGCCTGTTTCTAATAGCAACAAAAGGTATTTGCTCACCTTTATTGATGACTACAGCAGAAAATTAAGGGTCTATTTTCTAACTGAAAAGTCTGAAGCTTTTGCTGTTCTTAAAAAATTCAAGGCAAATGTTGAGAATGAGACAGATTTTTTTGTTAAAATTTTACGCACTGACAGAGGTGGAGAGTTTACATCACAGGAATTCAATGATTTTTGTGCTAATAATGGCATAAAAAGACAATTGACAGCTGCTTATACGACTCAGCAAAACGGCATTGCTGAACGCAAAAATCGAACCATTATGAATATGGTTCGCAGTATGCTTTCAGAGAAGAAAGTTCCAAATTATTTTTGGCCAGAAGCTGTTAATTGGACAGCACATGTTTTGAATCGCAGTCCTACCTTGGCGGTGAAGAATCAAACACCAGAGGAAGCGTGGAGTGGAGTCAAACCTTCGATTGAGTATTTTAGAGTGTTTGGGTGCATTTCTCATGTTCACATTCCAGATAATAAAAGAACCAAGCTGGATAGCAAAAGTTTATGTTGTGTTTTGCTGGGAATCAGTGAAGAATCAAAAGCTTATCGTCTTTATGATCCAATTTCCCAACGGATCATCATAAGCAGAGATGTTGTATTTGAAGAAGACAAACAATGGGAATGGGAAAAGCAGCATGAACAATCCATTGTTTGCGACTTGGAATGGGAAGATGATGAGGTGCAAGAGAATAATGATCAAGAACCAGGTTTTGTACCTGAACAAGTCAAATCTGACGATAATGATGCGGAGGTAACCATGTCTCTTAATTCTTCTAACTCTGATTCTAGTTCTTCAAATTCATCTGCTACTTCTAATCTTGAAAGAACTAGAATGCCACCAGTTTGGATGAAAGATTATGAGACAGGTGAAGGACTTTCTGAAGGGGAAGCTGATATGGTTCTATTTGCAAATACTGATCCTGTTCATTTTGAAGATGCTGTAAAAAATGAAAAATGGAGGCAAGCTATGGATGTGGAGATGGAAGCCATAAAAAAAAACGGCACATGGGGGTTGACAGATTTGCCGGCAGGAGGAAAATCAATTGGAGTAAAATGGGTCTATAAGACAAAATTTGATGAGAATGGAGAGGTCAATAAATATAAAGCCCGATTGGTGGTGAAAGGGTATGCTCAACAACATGGAGTGGACTATGATGAGGTGTTTGCCCCTGTAGCACGCATGGAGACAATTCGGCTGGTGATTGCACTCGCAGCTCAAAAGGGGTGGCCTATTTACCAGTTCGATGTGAAATCTGCTTTTTTACACGGTGAATTAACTGAAAATGTGTTTGTGGAATAGCCTTGTGGTTATGTGCAGAAGGGAGAAGAACATAAAGTTTATAAACTCAAAAAGGCTTTGTACGGGCTTAAACAAGCACCACGAGCCTAATACAGCAAAATAGAATCATATTTTGTGAAAGAGGGTTTTGACAAGTGTGATTATGAGCATACTTTATTCACCAAAACAGCAAAGAATGGAAAAAATATTGATCATCAGTTCATATGTCGATGATCTTGTTTTTACTGGAAATGATGTTTGCAGATTTTAAAAGGTCCATGAAAATTGAGTTTGATATGACAGATCTTGGGAGAATGAAATATTTTCTTGGTTTGGAAATTTTCCAAAATTCAGATGGAATTTTCCTTAGTCAAAGAAAATATGCCTTGGAGGTTCTGCAGAAATTTGGAATGCATAACAGTACTGCTGTTTATAATCCCATTGTTCCAGGTGTTAAGCTTGTTAAAGATGAAAGTGGAGCTACGGTTGACAAGACATACTACAAACAAATAGTGGGTAGTCTTATGTATCTCACCGCAACTCGGCCGGATATGATGTTTGCTGTAAGTCTTATAAGTAGATACATGGATAGTCCCACTCAACTTCATTTACAGGCTGCGAAAAGGGTGCTTAGATATCTGAAGGGAACTACAAATTTGGGGGTTTTCTACAAGAAGGGGGAGATAATGAGCTGGTTGCTTATGTAGGCAGTGATTATGCCGGAGATTTGGAGGATAGGAAGAGCACTTCAGGCTATGTTTTTCTTTTTAGCTCAGGAGCAGTGTCCTACTCTTCGAAAAAATAGCCAGTAGTTAGTTTATCCACTACAGAGGCGGAATTTATTTCAGCTGCTTCATGTGCATGCCAAGCTGTATGGTTGACAAGAAGTTTGAAGAAGCTGGATCCTAAGCAAGACAAGTCAGTTATGATTCGTTGCGACAATAATTATGTCATTAAGCTTTCAAAAAATTCAGTGATGCATGGACGAAGCAAGCATATAGATGTTCGGTTTCATTTTCTGCGAGAGCTTACTAAAGCTGGCACTGTTGAATTGGTGTACTGTGCTTCACAAGAAAAGCTGGCTGATATCATGACCAAGGCTCTCAAATTGGATGCCTTTTTGAAGTTGCGAGCTTTATTGGGCATATGTTCAAAGGAATCAGTTATAAACTGATTGCTTAAGGCATTCAGTTTAAGGGAGGAATTGTTAGTCTTTATTTTAGTCAAATAAATCCCTATTTGTTGGGAATATTTGATTTGTTTTGTTTGTTAACATCTTCCAGATTTTTGGCGTTTCTGTTAACTAATTTTCTGCATTTCAGTTCTGTAAAGCTATATAAATAGCTATGCTGTGTCAAGTTAACAACATCATCAGATTCTTCTCATAATTCTTTCCTCTTTCTTTCTTAATCTTCTTTAATTTAACAGTTTTTGCGTCCTTTTTGCCTTTGGGAATTCGGATCTATGAGTCTCCTCCTTTCTTTCTGGCCTTGATCATGATTTCGTTGATGCAGCTTATTTAGGTTTTATTGTAGATAGTTTATTTTTAATCTCTCTCTATTGTACCCAAAAAAAAAAAAAAATCCCTTTCATTCTTTGAATTTGGAAAATCGGAAACAATGGATAAGAACGAAAGGCTTCCATAATTAATTTCAAAGGAATATGATTGAAACCTGATTACAATAGTATGGTGCAATTCAAGCACCCATTTAACATAACATCCAAGCTTTTATTATCAGACCAAAACTAGATAATCTATATTTGGTCTGAACAGGAAATTAAAAAAAAAAAAAAAAAAAAAGAAACAGAAAAAGCATAAGATACAACCATAGCCCACATGCTTCAAATTTGGAAATTACATGGAATTAGTAGGCATTAGGATTTGCCAACAGGTACTGTTCAATGGCCTGAACCATTCCTGCGAGCTTTTGTTTGTCAGAGTCAACGCGTCCTTGAAGGAGCGCAGCATTATTACCCTTTGGATAGGTTTTGAAACTAACATGGACAACAGATCCTCCATCACCTGAACCCTCTATTTCTATTCCAACTGTGACTTTCTCTATTCCATCAATCGATGGTTCTCCTTCGTATATACTGTATTCGTATACATAGTTCTGTGGGTCATATTTGTCTACTTTATGTTTGAACGACTTCAATTCGTTACCTGCATGCATTAAAACAAAGAACTCTGGTTAATTACAACTCAAGAACTAATAAATTAACACCTAATTTATTTATAAAATGATTACCTTCGTGGAGTGTAGTCTTCTTAATAGTTCCAATCCCTCCATTTCCTTGAACAGTCTCGATGCTCTTAACGACCCCTGGAAGGATTTTAGGAACAAGATTGTCGGCATCGGTAACGAGACCCTTAAACGCCTTGGCTGCAGGGATTGGAGAAGCAATCTTGCGTTCAAAGACAGTAACAGCCATCTTAATGTTTGGTGTTTGGAAACTAAAAGATCGAAGAAAGAAATTTGTTGTGTGTAATGAGATGTCGAAGCTCAATGCTGAAGCTGCTAGTTATAGGCTGAGCTACGGGACTCTGCTACTCGTTTAGATGTGTTAGAATAATATTATTTTACAAATATCTAGACACTAGATGCGTATATGACCACTCACTAAAAAAATAACATATTTACAAAAAAAAAAATGAGATAATCCTAAAATGGTAAAAGTATTAAATTTGTTTAATTAGAGGTGTAAACGAAACAAGTCGGCTCGCTAATTATTCGAGCTCGACTCAAAAAGAGTTTAAAAAAATTCAAAATCAAGACAGCTCATTTAGCAAACGAGTCGAGTTCAAGCCTAATAATGGTTAGCTCGAAAGTTCGTCTAAGTTTTATCAAATTTTTATACATACTTACATAATATTTTTATAAGGTAATTGAGCCTCAAATCGAACTCAGATTTAAAATTTTTCAAATTGAACTCAAGTTTTAAATAGAGCTTTCATCGAACTCGAGTTTAAAATTTCAAATTTATTCATTTTCAAGCGAGTTAAATTCTATCGGGCGGAACTTCAAGCTTGAGAAATTCGAACTCTAACTCCATTTATTTATGCCCCTGCTTATCTATATTGCATGCATGGATAGAACAAAATGTTTTTCTTTATTCCTTCTTTATTTCTTTATTCCAAAATAGTCATTCTTCTTTTAAAAAATATTTCATGAATTTGTTTTTACCCAGAGAAGGAGTCCAAACAATTATCCTTTTTTCTAAAAAAAAGAAATATGCCGTTTCTAGAGTAGATATATGACATGTGTGGTTGAGAATAATTAAAGTGACATATTTTTATTTTATTCTGTTAATAGAAATACTGATATGTGACGCGTGGACGTGACATCTCGAATCCAAAGATAGGAAAGAAGAGGACCAAAGATTTTCACTTCATTTTCCCTTTTGTTCTTTTCTTTACCGGGTGTTGCCCACTTCTCAAATTTTATTTCCCAAAAAGAAATATCTTCCCTTTTACTATGCTATATCTATTCTATAATATTTATCATACTTAAAATTTTATATGTCTTAAAAAAGTTATTAAATTTATTTAAATTATAATAAATTATTAAATAATTTAATTATATTATCATTAATTTAATATTAATTTTTTTTTAAAATCATTAAATTGAAGCAATGGTTATTGATCAAATACAAAGGGTAAATATAAAAAAGTATTTTATTACTCCTTGAAAGTATAAATGTGATAATTATTTTAGAATAAACTATTTTCTTAAACGTGACAAGTATTATGAAAATGACATAATACAAAAGAAATAAGACAAAAGCAGTTTTACGATTAAAGGGTGAAATGAGATAATAAACATTCTCCTCGAGTTTGAGTCGTAAGTATTAAGCGTTTCAAAATTTAATAGGAAATGATTTGTCTTTTCGTGATCTATTCGGCATAAATACATATTAATCTGGCCGCGACTAGTGGGCAAGGCATAACCACGGTTCGATTCCAAATTGGAATCGAATCAGTCAAAACTGGAATCAAACTATAGTCAACGGTTCAAGATTTCAAATCGTAATTGAAACCGGCGGATTAAGGTTCATTTGCAGTTTCTTATATTTGAAAATTAAACCTGGTGGTTCCGATTTGAAACCGTAAAAAAAAAAAAAGAAAAGAAAATATCACACTTCACACGTGATTTTTAATTGTTAAATTAATTTTATTTTTCATCATTAAATGTAGTAACTTTACTATCATCTTAAAATTTATTAATACAAATATAACATATAAATTATAGTTGAAAAATAGAAAAAAAATTGCTCCTCATTTAAATATTTTTAATTTAAATCTTTTGCCACATATATTTTTACATATAAATTAAATAATATTTATTTAAATTTATTTTTGACTCTTAAATAAAACAAAAAATAATTTTCTCTCTTACAATGGTAAAAAAAGGCAATTTGAAGGGTATTTTTTTGAAATAAAAATTTATATTGTATTTTTTTTTTTACTCTTAATTTAGATAGAAAGACGTTTTACCCTTTGTAACAGTATTACCTAAGTATATATTTTGAGATAAAAAATTTATATTATGGTAATTTTTATTAATTGTTAAATAAAATTAAAAGACATTTTTATCCTTTATAACGGTAAAAACAAAATATTTGAAGGGCATTTTTATGAAGAAAAATTTATATGTAACTATAAATACTTTAATAATCTTCCTTTTCTTCACAATATCAATTCTTTTTCTCTAAACTCCATTGAATTTCTCCTAATATAAATAAGTACAAATCATTTTTTTTTTTTGCATGTCTCTCAATTTAAATTTATAGAAATTAAATACTAGTAGAGAATTTTAAATTTATGTTTTTGTGTAGTTATAATTTTTTCATAAATTTTAAAACTACTAATTTACTCTTTTAATCTTTTTTTAATTTAATACTATTATTTGTTATTAATTTTCTTATTTAGTTAAAAAAACTAAAAAGGTAAAAAAAAATTATTTAAATTCGGTTTCAATTCGGTTTCGAATTGAAACTAACATTTTTAAAATCGTCTAAAAGCTATTCGGGTCTAATTTCATTTTTTTTTGAAATTGAAATGGGAGGAGGAATGTGTTCATGCTTATAGTGGGCCCTGTATTTTGAATTTTTTCTCCTACAAAAAGGCAGACACATTTTTCAAAAAATAATAATTTCTTTGTTTTGTTTTGCACAAGTCACATCGATTTACATGCACCGGAAAATTTTATAATTAAAGTATAAAATCATTAAAAGATTTATACGGGTTAAAAAAGTATTTAATTTTCTCTATAAATTATAAAAAATAAAAGATAATTTGACTAAATTATATTTTAGATTTATTTGGCAACAGTATTTTAAATACCTTTTAGCGTCTTGACCAGTCAAAATATTAAATGTTATTCTTTTATAGTGTTTGAATTAGTTTTTAAAAGTTATAGTAGCATCTTATAAAATGTTAACCTTGTAACATTTAGCTTTTAACGTTTCATGAAAAGTTAATAAAACAGTTGAACTCTACTAAAATAGCTAAAATATTTAATTTCACTAAAAAGACCATTTATCTCAAGACCAAAGATAACTTATGAAAATAGTTATTATATTTAATTTAAATAAAGGTAGCGTGGAAAAATATCATTTATTATTACTTAAAATATTTAAAACAACTTATATTGTGGGATAAAATTTTAAAATAATTTATATTTTGAGACAGATCAAATAATTTTTCTTGATTCACGGACACATGGGAAATGATAATTTTACTTTAACGATAATTTAGTGAATTTTATGCAATTTTATATCATTACAAAACTGGATATGTTCAGATTTTAATCTAATTGCAATCTTAAAGCTCAAAAGCAAGATTTTATTTATTTATTTATTTATTTTAAAAGAAGAAGCTTACTCGCTAATATTATTGGAATAAAAAATAATCAAGAGAATTTATGTTGATTAAATAATTTCAAGAGAACTTATATTCGCAATTAAAGATCATTTATAAGGGTTCGTTTGGCTTTCATAATTTAAGGGCCTTATAAGAATTGAAACTAATTAAATTTATTTTATGTAACATAATTATCTTATTTTTTGGTCTTTTTTATTAAAATACAATTAATTGCAAGCCTAAAAAATTAAAAAGATTGATAATAAAATCATGCCTAAATAAATAACTTAATTAAATCAAGGCCTAAGAAGCACATACCAAAATTCTAAGGTATTTAGGCATCAATTACTCTATAGAATTCGTGATTTCTGTATCTATAGAGAAGTTATAATCATTTTACACATGTTAAGGAAACCTATTGCAATAGGTTTCTTTAACCGGTTAATTATTTAATTTAATTTATTAGTTTTATTTTTATTTTTTCCATAGAGCTGTATATGTTGTCGTCTTCTATTGTTTTCGTTCCCTGTTTCGTCTTCGTTCCTTCTCTAATTTGCATAGCTTTTGCAATTTCAAAAGGAGACAGATAAACATCAATCCAATAACAAAGCACTAAAAAATGAAGTAAATTGAATCCTCTTCTTGGTCCTCTTCTCGACTGGTAGAGACTTATTTATCAATTTCAGATGGTGCCATGATATATTGTTTTTTGTTTTGAATTTAGTTTTTAGTTTATGATGAATAGAAATGACTATCCACTTAGCAATTCTTATGAAAATTATAATTTTTTACGGTCTGTAATATGAGTTTTTGATTTTGAAACATGGTTTTTGGTTTTGCTAAGAATTTTTTCTTTGTTCATGGCTAATAAGGCCCATTATATAATTTTTTCATGTGGTCTTCTAGTCTTGAGTTGGGATTTCTTGGTTATATTCATATTTGATTATCGTACCGTTACATTCTAAACAATAATTTATCGTGGATTTTTTTTTTTTGTATATAGTTGTCGTGTGACTAGAGTTTTGAAGGGTTAATGAAGGGATAAAAAAAATCCGCAGTAATATATAACCATTCTTGACTCCTATCCTTTCGAGATGCTTTGAATAGAACTAGTCGTTCTGATACAATCATGTCCCTGGTAACTAAGAATTATGAGCAACGAACCATGCAAGCTGCAAGGTACATTGGTCATGGTTTCATGATTACCTTTTCCCTTGCAACTAATATAGTGTCACGTAAGTATAAGAGTTAAGTTAAGCAACTAGTAATTCTTTCTCTCGCTCAGTTTTAATATGCAACTAATATTTGTACTTGCTTTGCTATTCTGCCCAAGTCTGGTTGAGAAAGAGTTAGGGGGCATAAAACAAAAAAAGGCGGGCCGGACATACTATATGGAAAGAGTAAACCATTTACGAAAAATAAAGAATAGAAAGAAAAAAAAAAGAAGAAAAAGTGAGAGACATTTTATTTCAACAAAAGACCCACACCCAAATTGTCCTATGATTAGAGTTTTGAAGAGTTAATTTTTTTATTAACATGTTTAACCGCTGACAAGTTACTGTTTATAATGTAATCAGATGATTCTTTTTAAACAATTACAATTGAAATCTGAAGGTACAAAATAATTTCTGTATTGATACAAAATATTGTTGTTCTCTGCAGTAGTCTTGTCCGATTTTCAATTTCCCTTGCAAAGAATTTGACCGCAGTAAAATTACTCGCAATGAAAGAACTGGTGTACAATCTTCTACATTTATGAAACTTAACTCCATTAATTAATTAAATGATCTATTTTTCTTGCTTTCTGTTTAACTTAATTACGGAGGACTTTGTTTGTTTCTAAGCCATCAGAAGCCATGAAAGCAGTTTCTATGTCTGTCGACATTCCTCGCATTCGAACAGAATTACTTCTTCGACCTGAGCCCTCAACTCTGTTTTTCTCTGCTAACATTGCAAGAAATGCATGTATATATAGGATGTATATGAAATGACAAGCTAACTATGAAATCATTGTGATCTTCGAAAAGAGGATGTATATGAAACTGATGTGCTATGCTGAAAATATGTGGATAAAGAAAAAAAAAAGAAGCAAAAAGAAAATACATGGATAAAGAGTGAAAGGAAAATTGAAGTTTGAAGTAAGACAACCTTAATCCTTGCTTATACAATATAACAATGCTTAATAATTAATGAACAGGAGATTAGGATATGAGTTTATATTTTTGATTCATTGAGAGGTTCAACGCAAAGGAGTTATCCGCTTAACTCACTAAATTATTGAAAATTTTTATAAAAAAATAATTCAAATTCAAGACCTTCTAGCTTTTTTATAAGTGAAAGACTGACCAGATTATAACTTGTTCACAAAAGCTTTTCCTATTTTGACATTAACAGCCGGTTTCAAACTTGAAAAATCCGCCACATAATGACCCATATGGTCTCTTAAAATAACACCCATCCCAAAGATATTGAGTGCTATTCAAAGAAACATCACCATTACATTTAAAGAAGCTAAATGGAGGAGAAGACCATTTTACACATACCATAGAGGTGTTGAGGCTGTCCGAATTGTGAGAGACTATATTTGCTTGCTCCCACTTTACCAAGAATTGCCGAGCATGTCTAATAATTTGAAGTCAAATCACCTGTTTCTATTAATAAAAGTTGTTAATTTTGCCTATCAAAAAAAAAAAAAAAAAATATTGAAGTCAAATCTGAACTGTTTCACAAAAAAAATTAGTGTCTTTTAAGGAATCTTAATAAAAATATATTTTATTTTGTAATCATTCACTAAATCATTACCTTTTATAAAAAAAAATACTTAGTTACAAAATAGTGATAACATTTACAAAAATTCAAAAAAAAAATTAATGTTTTTTTTTTACATTGATGATCGATTTGAAGTCACCTTTGGAAATCTCCGCTTACTTTTTTTTTTTTTTTTGGTATAAAAGGAGAAGCTAAAAGCCAAGATACATAGATATCTTAAAATATTTAACCTATCTCTTCTTATATCCGTGTCGAATATAGACACTTTTCAAACATTTTCGGACACGTGTTAAATACTTTAAAAATAATATTCTATTATTTTATTTTATTAAGTTTGGACATTTAAGGATACTTCTGAAGATATTATAGACATTTAAAAATTAAAATGTGGAATATGATCGGGGGAATAATTTGATTTCTTTTAAAAAAGTTGAAATTTTCCAAATATTAGAATTTATATATAGGATCAGACCAAACCTAAGTCTACACCCAAGATAATTGTAACATGATTCCAAACTTTATAATATTTTATATATTATAATTTTTAATAATATAAATAAATTATTTAATTTATGGATTTTAATAATATTTTCTGTTAATTATAAAATAAAATAATAAGTTTTACTCATATTTTCATTTCAATTTTTTTCTCTTTAAATTTTAGACGCTTTAAAAATAATATCCTATTATTCATTTTATTTTATTAATTTTAGACATTTAAGGATACTTCTACAGATATTATAAAGATACATTTGAAAATTAAAATGTGAAATATCGTAGGGGAATAATTTGATTTCTTTTAAAAAAGTTGAAAATTTTTAAATTATCAATTTATCTCTAAATAAGATAAAAATGTTATGGTTTTCAATGGTAATGTTAATTTTGAGAATTTAATTAATTATATTGAGATAATAAATTAATTATTTTTTATTTTTTATTTATAATTTATTATAAATGGTTGTTTCTTTATTTAAATTATTTATAAATTATAGTTATTTGGTGTAATAAATATGCTAAGCGTCATGTCCTACTTTTTTTAAAAATTACCATGTCTGTTGTCTGTATTGTGTCATATAACATGTTTGTGTATATACAACCCAGGCTAAAAGCTAATAAACAGGCTTTAGAGTAGGTTTAGAGTAGGAAACACCACTCATATCATGAATTAACCAACTAGAAATTAATCTCAGGAGGAGGAACTTGAATAATATGGGTACCCAAAGGATAGGAACTTGCCACCTTTGTGAAGAAATCTGCATCGAAATTTGCTTCTCTATGAATATGGGTGATAGAACAAATCTAATATAATTCTAGAATGCAATTAATTAATGGAAGTTACAAGTTGTTTGTTTCCTCCAGCAGCTTGAACGTTATCTTTAACCATGTGAACAACCGTTTCACTATCACATTTCACTATATTTAACCATGTGAAAATCCCCACTTACTTTGACCAGCTGGAAAATCATCTGGAATTGTATATTTTGGGATTTGCTTCACAAATAGAGTGGTTATATGAAAAGAAAGCAAATCCATATATAAGTTTTTTGACCAATCCTCAAATTTTATAACTTATAATACGGATGGTTTCTTACCCATCGTTAATGGAAATGCTTTTGGTGGAGGCCTAATCCGTGAAAGTTATGGAGCTTGGATTGCTGGTTTTACAATTAATATTGGATGTACTACAGTTTTGGGAGCTGAGCTTTGGGCTCTCTTTACCGGTTTGCAACTTGCTTTGAGTTCAAACCACTCTAACCTTATTGTTCAATGCGATAATTTAATGGTGATGCAGTTGCAAACCGGTGAATAGTTTTTGAACGACTTTATGTTTAACGACTTCAATTCGGATCATTGGTTTTCCATATCAAAAATCTTATTGTGCAATTTGGGTCCCAAGTTTCCCTCTCTTGTATTTTTTGGGAAGCTAATAACTGGTGCTGATTGGTTGTCCAAGTTTTTGCGTCCTTTTTGCCTCTGGGAATTCGGATCTATGAGTCTCCTTCTTTCTTTTTGGCCTTGATCATGATTTAGCTGATGCAGCTTATTTAGATTTTATTGTAGATAGTTTATTTTTAATCCCTCTCTATTGTAACCAAAAAAAAATCCCTTTCATTCTTTGAATTTGGAAATCTGAAATAATGGAAAAGAACGAAAGGCTTCCATAATTAATTTCAGAGGAATATGATTGAAACCTGATTACAATAGTATGGTGCAATTCAAGCACCCATTTAACATAACATCCAAGCTTTTATTATCAGACCAAAACTAGATAATCTATATTCGGTCTGAACAGGAAATTAAAAAAAAAAAAAAAAAAAGAAACAGAAAAAGCATAAGATATAACCATAGCCCACATGCTTCAAATTTGGAAATTCAATGGAATTAGTAGGCATTAGGATTTGCCAACAGGTACTGTTCAATGGCCTGAACCATTCCTGCGAGCTTTTGTTTGTCAGAGTCAACGCGTCCTTGAAGGAGCGCAGCATTATTACCCTTTGGATAGGTTTTGAAACTAACATGGACAACAGATCCTCCATCACCTGAACCCTCTATTTCTATTCCAACTGTGACTTTCTCTATTCCATCAATCGATGGTTCTCCTTCGTATATACTGTATTCGTATACATAGTTTTGTGGGTCATATTTGTCTACTTTATGTTTGAACGACTTCAATTCGTTACCTGCATGCATTAAAACAAAGAACTCTGGTTAATTACAACTCAAGAACTAATAAATTAACACCTAATTTATTTATAAAATGATTACCTTCGTGGAGTGTAGTCTTCTTAATAGTTCCAATCCCTCCATTTCCTTGAACAGTCTCGACGCTCTTAACGACCCCTGGAAGGATTTTAGGAACAAGATTGTCGGCATCGGTAACGAGACCCTTAAACGCCTTGGCTGCAGGGATTGGAGAAGCAATCTTGCGTTCAAAGACAGTAACAGCCATCTTAATGTTTGGTGTTTGGAAACTAAAAGATTGAAGAAAGAAATTTGTTGTGTGTAATGAGATGTCGAAGCTCAATGCTGAAGCTGCTATTTATAGCCTGAGCTACGGGACTCTGCTACTCGTTTAGATGTGTTAGAATAATATTATTTTACAAATATTTAGATACTAGATGCGCATATGACCACTCACTAAAAGATAGTATATTTACAAAAAAAAGAGATAATCCTAAAATAGTAAAATTATTACACGTGTTTAATTAGAGGTGTAAATGAGACGAGTCAACTCGCGAATTATTCAAGCTTAACTATGAAAGAGTTCAAAAAAATTTGAACTCGAGTCTACTCATTTAGTAAACGAGTCAAGCTCGAGCCTAATAATAATTATTCGAAAACTCGTCAAGTTTTACTGAATTTTTATATATACATATATAATATTTTTATAAGTTAATTGATCATCGAGTCAAACTCGGGTTCAAAATTTTTCAGAATTGAACTGAAGTTTTAAGTGAAGTTATTATTGAACTCGAGCTTAAATTTTCAAGCTTTTTTATTTTTAAACGAGTTAAATTCTATCAAGCGGATATTCAAGCTCTAGAGATTCAAACTCAAATTCCATTTATTTATACCCTTACTTATCTATATTGCATGCATGGATAGAACAAAATGTTTTTCTTTATTCCTTCTTTATTTCTTTATTCGAAAATAGTCATTCATCTTTTAAATATTCTTTCATGAATTTGTTTTTACCCAAAGAAGGAGTCCAAAAAATTATCTTTTTTCTAAAAAAAGAAATATCTCGTTTCTAGAGTAGATATTTGACATGTGTAGTTGAGAATAATTAAAGTGACATATTTTTATTTTATTCTGTTAATAGAAATACTGATATGTGACGCGTGGACGTGACATCTCAAATCCAAAGATAGGAAAGAAGAGGACCAAAGATTTTCACTTCACTTGCCCTTTTGTTCTTTTCTTTACCGGGTGTTGCCAACTTCTCAAATTTTATTTCCCAAAAAGGAATATCTTCC
Source organism: Jatropha curcas (assembly GCF_041381405.1). NCBI lineage: Eukaryota > Viridiplantae > Streptophyta > Magnoliopsida > Malpighiales > Euphorbiaceae > Jatropha > Jatropha curcas. Next base: position 21,326,655 of record NC_143155.1, read on the forward strand.
CCTTTACTTTGATATACTACATGTATTTCATAATATCTATCATATTTAAAATCTACATCTTTTAAAAAATTTATTAAATTTATTTAAATTATAATAAATTTTTAATAAATTTTTGAATAATTTAATTATATTATCATTAATTTAATATTAATTTTTTAAGAAAATTATTAAATAGAAATAATGGTTATTGATCACATACAAAAGGTAAATATAAAAAAAATATTTATTACTTCTTGAAAATATAAATGTTACAAGTATTTTAGAATAATTATTTTCTCAAATGTGACAAATATTATGAAATAGAGATAATACGAAAGAAATAAGACAAAAACAGTTTTACGATTAAAGGGTGAGATGAGATAATAAACATTCTTTCGAGTCGTAAGTGTTAAGTGTTTCAAAATTTAATAGGAAGTGATTTGTCTTTTCGGGATTTATTTAGCATAAATACATATTAATCCGGCCGTGACTAGTGGGCTAGGCATGACCACGATTCGATTTCGAATCGGAACCGAATCAGTTAAAACTGGAATCAAACTGTGGTCAACGGTTCAAGGTTTCAAACTGTAATTGAAACCGGCGGTTTAAGGTTCAGTTGCGGTTTCTTATATTTGAAAATTAACCCTCGCGGTTCTGCTTTGAAACCGTAAAAAAAAAAAAAAAAGAAGAAAATATCACACTTCACACGTGATTTTTAATTGTTAAATTAATTTTATTTTTCATCATTAAACGCAGTAACTTTATGTCACGACCTGTTTCTATGGACCGGACCGGCACTAGGACTCAGGTAAACTTAAAGCCCCCGAAGCCCCTAGTAAGCCTGAAACACTAAAATCTACTATTTCAATATAAATTTCAAACATTCAGCCCATATTACTAGGAAAAATAAACCTCAAGATTTTATTATACCTTGGCCCAAATTTATCATCTTCAACGTTCTACAGTCCGAGCTTAATTTACAATACATCATATTTCTAATATGGGCTCACAGAATTATTTCATCTATATTAATACACAACTAAATGTATGTAAATTCTACAACTGTAAAGTCACTAACTATTAGATATACATAAATTTTTTTATACATAGTTACATAACAAAATAATTATTGAATTAGGAAATTTCTTTTTAGCCCTGCGACGAAGAAATGTAGCTTAACCGAATTAAAGAGAAACTTACTCCCTGAAAAATTAAACAAGATGTAACGTCCCATTTTTTCTATGTGTGAAATAGTAAGTTGTGACATCCTATTGAATCGAGTCGTTGCTTAGAGTCGAGTCGGGCTGATCCAAAACCCGGTTCGAGCCATTAGAGTCCAGAGTGGGGTAGAATGGGATGTAACTGAAATAATGAAAAGAAGTGGACTTACTTGAAGGAAACAAAAAGATCAAAGTATAAGGATTAGGACTTACTTGCACTAAAAGATAAAGCTTAGGTATTAAGTTATACCATTTTGACACTTGAGGGACCATTTGGTAATTTTACACACAAAATCATGATATTTTTAGAGATGTACCGAGACTTCCATTTCACTTTCCCATTTTTCATCTTTATCTTCTTCATCTCCTTCATCATCTTCATCTCCTTCATCTACTTCCTTTACCTTACTTTCCCTTGCTTTCTCCATCAATTTTCATGGGATTCAAGCATTAATTCAATTTCTATTTTATCCAAGTAAGTAGAATTTCTTGAAGCTTTATGTTATCCAACCTCTAATTTAGTTATATTGTAGATGTTTCATCAAAGTTCTTATGTATAGGAGAGGGGAGCTCAAAGGTAGAAGAAATAGGAAGCTTAAAAGAAGAGCTCAAGCTTTTTGGAGTGAAGGTGTGCTATCTCTTTTAGTTTAATTAATTTCCTTGCATGATAATTTGTGTGGTGTGTTGATAATGAGAAGATATGTTGCTTAATGTTGAGTAAGAAGACTGAAAATGGTGAAAAAGCATGAGATGAAATGAATAAATGAAGTAGATATTGAGTTTATAGTGAAACATATTTTGCTGGAAAAGTAACCAGTAACTTCACCATGATTTTGACCCTAGTTAATGATGGAATTAGGAAGTGTCATACAAGAGTTATTTGTTCCTCTATGTGTTAGCTTTCCATGGGTTTTTGAATCACCCAAATCGGAGTTGTAAATTGAGAGATATGACCAAAATAGTACAGACTGCGCAGGCTGGAAAACACGATGCGCACTCGCGAATTTCATGTCGAGCTCGCGAATTTGGCTTGTGAACTCTCTGACTCTCATTTTGCACTTCTCGCGCTCGCAAATTTCATTGCGTGCTCGCGAATTTGGCCTATAAACTCTCTGACCCTCTTGTGTGCTTCTCACGCTAGCGACTTTGCATGGCGCGCTCGCGAATTGTGTTCTAATGCTCTTTTAGACTTCATTTTCTATGCAATTGTATTCCTTTGCTCAACTTGTATGCCTTCAATTATTTTAAAACAAAAAGACAACATGAACACATGCATAAACACAAAATGCAAGAATGTAAATGATGTAAAACTAACATGACACAAGTTGCCCGCTTGGCGGGCTAGCAGCATGCAGGTAAGCAGTATGGTTTATGAAATTTCAAAGCAGTTAATTTCATGATACAAGCATGCAAATTAGGACGCAGTTACTATACTTTTGTTTTATATATTGACATATCAATAATATGCTCCATTGAGGTTGAGTAGAAACCACGTAGATAAGGCTATGTCGCGACATAGGATAGCAGATCTGCGCCCCATACAGTTTGGTACTCCGGCTACAGGCCGTTGAGTGGATATGATTATATAATGGCCATAGCAGCCCAGTCATACAGTATTCATACAGTTTCATACAGTTTTTCTTATCACGTTGGTTTCACTATAACCTTATAGAGCTATACAGTTATATTGACTACAAATTGCATAATCATACAGTATAATGAGCAGCAAGTATGATAATGAAAGTATCATGATATGTGTGCTTACATTCCATAAGTACATGTTTATTTCTACATATGTATGTGCTTATATGTTTCTTTATTCGTTGCGATGTTCACTGAGTTTTAATAAAAGTTGCAGAATTCATACAGCATAAAGAACATCAGGTAAGATCATAAAAGTATAATGCTATATATGCTTACAAGTTAATTTATTTAATTCTTAAGGAGCCATACATTTATGAGATGTTATTAATCATAACTTATATGATGTGACTAAAAAGTGCATAAGTCATACAGCATAATAAACAGCAAGTAAGATAATGAAAATATACTGTTATGTATTCTTACATGTTTATTGATTTCATTCATACAACATAATGAACAGCAGGTAAGATCATGATAGTATCATGATATGTATGATTAAAGGTTCATGTAAAGGAGTTATGAGATAATTAGAACTCACTTATTTATGTTATGAATTAGAAGTTTATTCTTCACTATAAAGATACATTTATGTTGCAATTTACTGCTTTTATGATTATCAATGCTTTTATGAAAATTGTATTTTAAGTTAGTTGCCATCGCACTTTGTTAAGTATGTGAATTATGAGCACCACTGAGTTTTATACTCAACGCGTCGATTTTTATCACGCGTAGGTTGAAGATCGTGGTTGTTACTTGAAGACTTGAAGAGTACTATCAAAGCAGAAGTGATTAATTTGGGAGTAGTAGATTGAGAGTTATATAATTAAGAATTATGGCATGTATTAAGATTTATGGCATGTATAATTATTACATTTGTTAGAGCTTATGTGATTGGAAATATAATTGAAGCATGTAATTATTGTGGTGTAAGTATTTGGAGGAAATGATTGAATATTTTACTATAGTTGGTATGATTAGGTCACGAAGACTTGATATAGATCATGAATGAAATTAATTGCTGGATATTAAATGCTATTGAGGATTTATACAATTATGAAAAGATATATAAAGTGTTATTGTGTTATGATGATTATTTGGAGATATTTGAAGTTTGGAGTTTAATTGGGAGTGTTTTGTATTCATATTTAGCATACAGGATGATATCAACATGACAGGACATAAGTTCAACCAGATTGTAGCATCTTGGCTCGGTTCATTCGGGTTAACGGGTGGACCGGGAAGGGATGTTACACAAGACGTGTGAGTCTTCTAATGAGTAATAATTATTGCACAACACACGCATTTACACAAATGTGTAAACATATCAATCTAGTCATCCGACTAGGTATATGCTCACGCAGTCAGTCATACAAATGGCATATCACCAGCACTCAAAATTATTAATATCTTCACATAATCACATCACGTGGAAATTAGTCAATGGCGTCACCTAAGCCCTCGATCAGCCGTACTCTCACATGGCCCATCCTCTCAAACTTGTGCAACTGGGGAGCCAATTCCCCATACCTGGCCGACCGGTCTAATCCTCACATGACCAGTCCTCTCATTGTTTTTACATTCTCTCTCTCTCTTTTTTTTTTTTTTCATACCAACAGGGGGCAACCCGGTGGTCTCCGTCAAATCTAGATCATCAGGTGCACACAACAGGAGGCCACCCTGTGGGCTTCCATGACATCCAGATTATCAGGTGCACACGACAGGAGGCCAACCTATGGTTTCTATATATTCCATGGTATCAGGTGCACACGGGGGTGCTGATCTCCCATTTTCCCGGCCGACGGTCCAATTTCATAATTTCATCATAATCAGGATTCATGCTTTATCGACCGTCCTCACAAACCCATGATGACTCACTTCATCCCAACTCCACACATACAAGGCACAGCATTATCACATCACAACTATCAAGCATTGCAATTAAATGCAAGCATATTAATCAATTAAACATTGTAATGCAATGCACAATTAGACATCTCCATTCAAATGCAAATAAACAAATAAATAGTATTAACAATAAACAACAATAATAAAATAAATAATAACAATAACAAACAATAATGATGAAAATAGATAAATAATTAAATAACAATAACAAACAATAATGATGAAAATAGATAAATAATTAAATAAATAAATGAATACTAATGATAATAATAATATAAGTAGAGATAAAGAATTAATCTAATTAAACCTATTAATTATATTATTAATTAAGACTAGTCTAGGTTCAATCAAAATTTCGGCAGAACCTCCTCTAAAATTTGACTAAACCACGATGCAACAATATAATATCAAAGCCATCCGTCAAGCAATTCACATCAACTCATCCCGTCCTCCATAACCTTATTTATCAATCATTCGATTACTCAATTCACACAGCCCATCCATCGGGCAATCAATCCAACCAACCCATCCGCTTCAGGCTACATATATCATCCATCACGCTCACATATATACACTTAATAATTCCAAATCAATTCATTAACAATTTATATTAACCTCCAAGCTTATTTCAATGATATTATTAATTGCTCTATAACTATTTACTTGTCTAAGCCTTAAATTATAACTCTTCCTAACAATATTTATTAAAATTCCTAAATTAGCTTACATAAATATTAGCTAGGAATTCTTATTTCAATACCAAACCTTCTAGTCGTAGCTAATGTTCACAAAATATATTTAACAATATTCAGAATTAATTTGCATCCACATTATACCGACTGATTCTTAGCAAAATTATATTTGATTGATTATTCATTCAATTCAATTTAATCAACTAATAATTATTAAGTTTGGAATTTATACCGAAAATGGGGAGATTGGTCGTAGAACGCACCAATTGAGAATCGGGTGACGATTCCATGATCAGCACGAAAAGGAGATCATTCTGTCTCCTAGGGCCTCGCCGAAGTGTCGCCGGCCAGTCACCGGACCGCCGCCGCTGGCCACCGTGGAAAATCGTGCCTCTACTAGATTTGAGCAGCTCCTATACCCCCAGACTCGAAAATTCACCCGGAATTCGAATCCATGCTTCGTTTGTGCATTTGGAGAGCCGATCAGTTGGAATCAAGCTTGACAGTTGCTCCACCACCGCCTTCGATGACACTTCCGCCATACGGTCTCCATCTTCAAGTTAATAGAGGGGAAACATTTCAGAGGTGACTAGGAGTCGATTGGGTCCCTTCCCGACGCCTGATATCCACTGAATGGCGAGATTTCGTCGGAAAATCGAAGAGCAGGGTGCGATTTGCGGAAATAGGTCTGATCGTGCCGCTGGAGCTCCGTTCGCGTGAGAGGAGGCTGGAAACTTAGTCAGTGGCACAAGGTGAGTCATCCGCCACCCTGTGCTCGTCGTGCGGTGGCCGAAAACGCAGCGCATGGGGAGAAGAGGAGGCTGTTGCGCGCGTGATCGAGGAAGAAGAAGGAGAAAAGAAGAAGAAAGGAAAGAAGAAGTCTAGAGCTTCTAGACCATTCCGGTTCGATTCGAACCGGTTTGGTTTAATTAAATATTTTGGCTCGGTTCTTGCTCGTTTTGCAGGTTTTTCACTTGGTTTTTGGGTTACTCGTGTGGTTTTCGAAAAATCAATTTGAATTCTGGATCCGATTCGATTTATTTTGATTATTTTAGTTAGGTTCCATAACATTTCCTCCATTTACTCAATAATAATAAAAATATCAATAGTAATGATATTTGATTTTTAGGATAATTAATTTATATATATTCATAATAGATTAATTGTTGAGTTTCATATTATTTCTCGAAAATTTTAACTGTTCTCGAATCGAAAATTCTGATAATATATTTGGGCTTGGGCAACTCGCAAAACTTTGGACTGAAATTAAGATTATTTGGTATTTATAGCCTGTATAGTTGAAAATAAATATTTTTGATTTAATAAAAATTCGAAAGTTTCGAATATAAAAATTCGGGTATTTCACTTTACTATCATCTTAAAATTTATTAATGCAATTATAACTTATAAATTATAAGTTGAAAAAGAGAAAAAAAATTGTTCCTCATTTAAATATTTTTAATTTAAATCTTTTGCCCTTTATAATATATATTTTTTACATATAAATTAAATAATATTTATTTAAATTTATTTTTGACTCTTAAATAAAAAAAATAATTTTCTCCTTTACAACGGTAAAAAAAGGCAATTTGAAGGGTATTTTTTGGAATAAAAATTTATATTGTAATTTTTTTTAACTCTTAATTTAGATAGAAAGACGTTTTGCCCCTTTATAACAGTACTACTTGAAGTATATATTTTGGAATAAAAAAAATCATATTATGGTATTTTTTATTATTCGTTAAATAAAATTAAAAGACATTTTTAGCCTTTATATCGGTAAAAACGAAAAATTTGAAGGGTATTTTTTATGAATAAAAATTTAGATGTTAACTATAAATACTTTAATAATCTTCCTTTTTTTCACAAATATCAATTCTTTTTCTCTAAATTCCATTGAATTTCTCCTAATATAAATAAGTACAAATCACTTTTTTGGCATGTCTCTCAATTTAAATTTATAGAAATTAATACTATTGGAGAATTTTAAATTTATGTTTTTGTGTAGTTATAATTTTTTTCATAAATTTTAAAACTATTAATTTACTCTTTTAATCTTTTTTTAATTTAATACTATTATTTGTTATTAATTTTCTTATTTAGCTAAAAAAAACTAAAAAAGTTAAAAAAAGTTATCTAAATTCAGTTTCAAATCGAAATGAAGGCTTTTTTAAAACCGTCAAAAGGTTTTTCGGTTCGATTTCACCTTTTTTAAAATCAAAACCGTAGTGGACCCCGTATTTTGAATGTTTTCCCCTAAAAAAAGGCAAACACGTTTTTTAAAAAATAATAATTTCTTTGTTTTGTTTTGTGCAAGTCACATCGATTTACACGCACCGTAAAATTTTATAATTAAAGTATAAAATCGTTAAAAGATTTATCGGGTTAAGAAAATATTTAATTTTCTTCTCAAATTATAAAAAATAAAGGATAAATTGATTAAATCACCTTTTAGATATGTTTGACAATAGTATTTTAAGTAGCTTTTAGCATTTTGACCAATCAAAATATTAAATGCTATTCTTTTATAGTATTTAATAACATAGTGTTTGAAATTTAGTTTTTAATTTATGGTGAATAGAATGACTATCCACTCTGCAATTCTTTTGAAAATTATAATCTTTTACAGTTTGTAATATGAGTTTTTGATTTTGAAAAATGGTTTTTGGTTTTGCTAAGAATTTTTTCTTAGTTCATGGCTAATAAGGGCCCATTATATAATTTTTCAATGTGGACTTCTAGTTTTGCGTTGGGATTTCTTTGTTATATTCATACTTGCTTATTAGGTACAGTTACATTCTAAACAATAATTCATGGTAGAGTTTTTGTGCAAATATAGTTGCCGTGTGTCTAGAGTTTTGAAGAGTCAACGAAGAGATAAAAAAAAAAAAAAAAAGTCTGCAGTTATATATAATTTTTTTATTAACATGTTTAACCAGTGATAAGTTACTGTTTATAATGTAATCAGATCGTTATTATTAAATAATTACAATTGAAATCTCAAGGTACAAAATGATTTCTGCATTGATACAAAATATTATTGTTCTCTACAGTAGTTTTGTCCCATTTTCAATTTCCCTTGCAAAGAATTTGACTCAGTAAAATTACTCGCAATAAAAGAACTGGTGTACAATCTTCTACATTTATAAAACTTAACTCCATTAATTAATTAAATGATCTATTTTTCTTGCTTTCTGTTTAAGTTAATTACGGAGGACTTTATTTGTTTCTCAGCCATCAGAAGCCATGAAAGCAGTTTCTATGTCTGTCGACATTCCTCGCATTCGAACAGAATTACTTCTTCTACCTGAGCCCTCAACTCTGTTTTTCTCTGCTAACATTGCAAAAAATGCATGAGGCGCCCAACCTACAATTTCAATGTCAAAATATATCAGCAAATTATTCTAAATCAAAAATTCCGATACACTGGACCTAGGTAAGTTTAATCGAGATATATATACCTTCTGTATCATTTGGGAAAGGGAAAAATTGCAAGTAACAAAATGCAGCTACAACTGTTCCTGCATTAGATGCAAAAAATAAATAAATAAAATTCTGCTCTCTAAAGAAATGAATCATTGAACAAGGAAGGTAATGGCAGAAACCTATAAGAGCTCCAGTGAAGACATCAGTCCAGTGATGCCAGTAATCATCGACGCGAGAAATAGCGACAAGAACAGCTATTAGAACGGGAATTAGTACAATACACAGCTTAGCTACATGTCCCCGACGATCAAAAACTCTTAGTTTCCCTGATATATACCAGGCTAGGTATGTTAGACCTGCAAAGGACCCTGCATTTTTGAAATGATAATTGTTATCATCTTTATTACTGTTTTTGATTTTTATAAATTGTAAGTTTTCTACTGAATTACATGAAGAATGCCCACTAGGAAAGCTTTTATATCCTTCTTTTATAACCAGAGGATCTCCATGACAAACAACATCCCTAGTAACCGGGTCAAATACCTGCGGAAGATTGCAAATCAAACAATACAAAATTACTTCATTTTTCCTTTTTTTTTTTAAAGGAACATGAAAATGGAGACATATTATATATTTACCTCCTTTCCGTCAGGAAAACATCTCCAAAAGAAATTAGGCCTGGGTCGGCCTACAGCATCTTTTATTGCATCGGTTATAACTCCAGTAACAAGAACAGAAAACAATAGGCCTGAACTTGCATGCATATATAATGTAATAACACAATTATTAGCTATTAATTTTATATACTCATCCAAAATGATTTAATTAGGAAATGGAAAAGTGGATTAAGAGTAGAAAAATACCCAGAATGGCATGGTGAAAGTCATAAACATCCTTTCTATAATAATAGTACGCAGATATGACAGCTAGTGGCAAAATTGCAGCAAGAATCTATCCAAACAGGAGACAAAAATCATCAGGAACATTTTTCTTAAACATAAAAGTTTTAGAAGAAACAAATGATTAATGGGAATTCAATATTATGATTGATAATTAAAATAGAAGTAAAATTGGAAGAGAATAATACGTACAGGAACAGCCCAAACCGGCACTGTATTAGGTTTAAGTGGGTATGTTAGATCTGTCATCATCCCTTTGCCAACATAGCGGTGAAAAGGTTCAATAATGTTCAAAAAGCCATCAATCACCACAAGTAATAGAAGAATTAGCCAGTCATGCATGTGTATTTTTACCACCTTAACTCCATGAGATTGTAATGTGTGAGATTCTAACATATCTGTACATAAACAATTAATGTTCCTGATGAATAATTAATAAAACAAAATAAATTGATTTTCTTAATCAGGGCGTTTTGATAGATAGTTAATTTCTAAGAAAACCCTTTTTTCTTCCGAGAAACTTAAACAAAAATGGGATACATTTGATGTAATAAATTAATAAAGAGAGAGAGACAGGAAATCAGACCTTTTCACGTAATTATTAAGAGTGTCTGTAATTAATGGCGACCTGGAAGGAAGAAAAATTAGAGAATGTGGAAATGATGGATTCATCGTTGATGAGAAAATTGTTGACCAGATGTGCAACAAACAATCAATGGCTTTGCACTAACACAGGGCACATATATAATTTTTCCGCTTCACACACACACACACACACACACACACACACACACACACACACACACATATATATATATAGTGTGTGTGTGTAGATTTTTTTAACATTAAAACAAAAATTAAATTTTAATAACAGTCTATTTTTAATGGTGGAAAGTGATCATGACTTACAAAAATAAAGTTTGAACCCTTCTTGAAATTTATATAAAGAATCCCTAATTGAGATTTGAGACTACTATACCTTTATATATCCCTATTTTTTTCTTCTGAAGAGCTTATATATCCCTAATTTATATAATGAAATTACTAAAATAGGGTACAAAATTATTGTAAATTTAATAACTTATTGCCTTAAATAGTGAAATAAAATCTTAAACCTTAATGCCTTATTGGAAAATGCGTAATATTTATATATAAACTTCCTTGCCAAAATTCCAAAACAGTTTTTACACCAAAATTGTTTAAGTTTTTCAATGATATTCTTAATTGCATGATTGAAAATTTTATTATTTTGTATTTTTATTTTGATAAGTTCCAAAATTTAATTTAATTGAAAATACAAAATTTTATAGCTAGTGCTATTCATTTAGGTGGTATTTTCAAGGTGTTTATAATTAAACAATAAGAAACTTTTGAAACATGTAAATGCCAAATAATACTGAACTCCAATACATGCAGACCTTTCATTAATTCAACATTCAGGTAGAGACATAAATTATTCTTAAAAAAGGAAATACATTAATGATAATTTATTTTTTTAGAATAATTGATAATTTATTATTATAATTTATTCATAATAATCGCTGGAGATGGGTCAATGGAAGCATATTGAAAAAGCTCCGTGTCTTTATCTAAAAAATCATAGACATCTTCGCCCAATATTACCCATGCTTCCACTCCTTTACCTATTCTTGTATCCGTCAAAAGAATCGCATTCATATATGGCTTATCGGAATCATCCACATACGGCAGAGCATAAGCTGCCCATATCGGCCTTCCCCAACCAAAATCAAGCTCATATATACCAAAATTACAATGGCTACTGCAGAAAGCTAACTCCATTACTTCACTCCCACATGGCGGAGCAGTAAATAACAAATCTCCTATCTCTTTCACTGCATTATAACACTTGACGAATCCTTCTTCACCTCCACTTCCACTTTTTATCTTCTTCAAGAAATCATTATCCACTCTTTTTATTGCCTCTCTTAGTTGATTCACCAATTCACCCAACTCCTCTTTGAATGTGAATACTATACCAACATTCCTAACAAAGTTCCCCAGTAAATTTTCTGGTAACGGCGGCTCCCCTTTTTGTCTCAAATTCACGGCATAGTTTACTGCTAGTTGTTTCTCGATACCAGTTTTACTTTTGAAAGAAGCCAGGAGGCGTTTGACAAGAATTGCAATGACCACCTCAACGCGGGTAGGATTATTAATGTTGTTCAAACTTGCTTTTGCTTTGAGATTGGAAATAGCAGATTCGTTAAACACAATCCTCTTTCCGATGAGCTTGCATGTTTTTAAAAAAGAGGCGTAGGGAATTGCAGAACCCACCTCTCTTGGAAATGCAGTGTATTGTGGGAAAATGGATTCTCCATCTAACAAAGGGGGTTTGGAAGGTGATTTAGATGCAGTAGCAGCCCAGTCTTTTAGAAACAAAACCAAACTGTATGCATCGCAAACCATGTGAGAAATATATATACCGATGGTAAAGCCACCACATGCAAAGGTGGTTTCTTGAATCAAAGCAACAGGAGATCCAAAAGGGATTTCAAACTCAGGAATTGCATTTGGCACCAGTATGTTGAATGATCTTAGATCAGGTTGATAGAGATATTGAGATAAAGGAACGTTAGATGTAGCTTCTACATAACATACACCTTCATCACTACAATCAATGGAAAATCTGTCTTTAATTTTACCAGCAAATGGATAAAATCGAGATAAAGTTTCAGATAAGGATTGCTTAAACAAGAATGATCTTTGCGTATTTACATTTGCCTGTTGGGAATAATTTTGATAGAAAAGAATGATGGAGTAATAGCCAGATTGTTGAAATTGATCGAGTAGGGAGATTTTGTAGGTTTTAAGATTGGGAGGTGTTGGTGAAGAGGGTGAAATGCAGCTTTTGGAAATTATTTCTATCTGCATATTCGTCATCTGCAATAGATAAGATAGTATCTGGAGTTAGCTAGTTATAGAATAGAATTTTATTGAATAGAAACTAAGGAGAAATTTTACAACATTTGCTTTTGGTTTGCGCTATCTATGCCTTTTTGTAGTCTTCATTGCATAACCCCATAGACAAAAAGTAAAAGACAAAACATTATCACTACTCTTTTCGGATATAATATATAAAAAAAATTATTAATATCTAGATTTTTCTATAAAATATCTAGATAGTTCTATATAAATATCATTTTAACGCATGTATAATATAATTTGGCAAAATGCATTTTTAAGTGTAGAACTTATTGAGCTTACCCTATCAAATTCTTAAACATTTATCTGCTGACTTTAAACTATTCAACTTTTATTCTTCTCATTGAAATTAAAATATTTGTGCGATAAAACATCTTTAGGTGATTTTTTTTCAAAAATAAAATATAATCAATAGTAATTTCGTTATAATCCGAATAAATACATCTCTTAATCTAAACTTTAAAGTTGATACCTCAATACCAAAATAGAAGTATAGCTCTTAATAATCTATCTTGTGGACCATTCAGCAATTAAAGAGCCATTGATCGAGAAAAGAAGTGGGGAAGGCAAATTGATTGACTTTCATATGTGCGGATAATTGATTTTATCTTCCATAATTAATTATTATTTCTATTTCGTTTCATTTACAGTCGTTTTACGTTTAATTTTCTTTGAGTTTTATGTTTCCCTTTGCACTAAATTATGTATTATAATTGAGAAAATGGTAAAGTGTACTCTTATCATTTTCAAATTAATTTTTTCTTTGAACATTACAGTCAAAGATTATTCCTATTTTATCTCTTTTTTTTCGGTGTATGATCAAATATATACCATTTCTATAAAAACTTTTATTTTCATTGATTTGTTATATTTATAAGGTCGTGGACCCAGTCAGTGATGGAGCCAGAATTTTTTCACAGGGGGAAAAATATATTTTCTCAGGATAAATGAAAAATAAACGTAATTTAAAAGAATGCCTAAAAATAGTGTAATTGCATAAGCAAATATATTACATATGGTCAAAAATTTTTTAATGAAAAATAATAATAAAATAATAGAGATATTTTTTAGCATACATAATGACGACTTTCAAGAGGAAATAAATAATTTCCTAAAATTTACATATTAGAAATTATAATGAAAATAATTATTATTATTGAAATTTTAAATATATTATTATAATTTTAAAAGTCAATCAATTCAATTTCATATTATTTTCTAAAAATTATTAATTATAATATTAAATCCATCTCTTTGAAAAAATTAAATATCATGTATGTCTATTCAAAAAATTTAGAATTCTCAAGTTTTTTGAAGCTGTTAAATTTTAATTAAATAACCAATAATAAACAATTGAAATATAAATTTATCATACTATTGTATATTTATACGTGAATTTATGTATCATATAATGAAATCAAATTTAAAATTAAAATTTAAAAAAGAATATAAAATTAAATAACCTAAAATTAAAATTAATGATATAAGTCATTAAATGGTAAAAAAATAATAATTTACGAAAATTGTAGGATCTTATGTATATGTAAAAACTAACTAAAGTTGTTTTACTAACTAAAATAATATAAAAAAATAAACTAAAACATAAAAAAAATTATAGCCAACAAGATCGAACTCATGTCGAAAAGCTACAAATTTTATTGTTGACATCACGCACAAATAAAGAATTTTATACAACTAGGTTCCAACTCCGTCACTAAAATCTAGTCTAGTCAAGTTTATCCCAACTTCTTTCATTACTTCCCTCTTTCTTCCGAAATGATTTAATTTCTTTCTTACTATCTTACTAGATAATAGTTAATAGATGAAATATTAATTTAGAAAATTCTCTCTTTCTATGGTCATTAAAATTATAAAGGAAATCTGTTTTTAATTAGGGTAAATTTTCAATTTTTAGTCGTGAATTGATTAAACTTAAACATAAATTTCCAAATATCAGAATTTATATATAGGATCAGACCAAGTCTAAGTCTACACTCAACATAATTGTAACATGATTCCAAACTTTATCACATTTTATATATTATAATTTTTAAGGATATAAATTACTTAATTATAGATTTTAATAATATTTTCTATTAATTATAAAATAAAATAATAAATTTTGTTCATATTTTTCATTTCATTTTTTTTTCTCTTTAAATTTTAGCATTTCTCATCCACACTCTTTAATTAAATAATAGTGTATTTCTTAAATTAGCCGACATAGGCATTTGTCCATATTGAGATAGTTGACTTGAACGGGACAGGTATGGGAGTATATATACGAGCCCATGCAACTGTTAAATAATAAATATTTTTTTATATATAATAATTAATCAACGGACAAAGTATCCCACACGATAGAAAAGCTGTGAGTTCCATGAACCACCATGTGACTCCTAAATAGATTTGCTTGTGCATCTTTACCGTGCATCTAGCTGTGCCAGATCATATACAGTGATCAAGAGGGCTGTAAAAAGCTGTAGAAATGAATTTTCTTTTTTATTTTCAATATCAGGTAACAGAAATTAAAATCTAGTATATATTATGCAGTGAAAAAAAAATATATATTTTTCAACAGAAATCGATTGCATACAAAGACAAACTGAAAACACATTACCTGAATATCACTCTGTTTTGAATCGGACTTAATTCTATTTTAAATGCAGAATAAAAAAAAAGAAAATTAGAACGACACCTTATTTAAATAATTAAATAAATCTTCAATTCATAATTTAGTGATAAATGAAAAGTCCTTCAAATGTATAAATTCATTTATTTATTTTATAAAAAAAAAACACTTCATATTTTATGTAGACATTATGCTCTAAAGTCAGTAATTTTAGTAACTTTGTAAATTTCTTTATACTAGTAATAACAATTATTTAATGATTTTAATTTTTATATATAGAATGTTAAGTTGACGTGTGGTTAGTATAATTTTTAAAATAATAATTTTTAATTATCTGATAAGTGTTTAATCAATTTAATTTTGCAATTAAAATGTTCAATAAAATAATTTTATAAATTGAAGTGTTTAACATATATAATTTTATAAATTAAAGAATTTAGTAGGTCAAAATAAAACATAAAGGTGGCACCAAATTTTTTAACCGAAGTATTTGGATTTGAAAAATCTAATTATTTTAATGAATATTTAAGTACATTGGCGTCCGAATCTGGTGCCTTGGGTTCTGATTTTCTATTACAACCTCCTCGTATCTGAAGGTAAAGCAAAGGGCCAAAACTTTTTGAGATCATATATATGAGATTAAGGGTTAGATCTCTTTTATAATCCCTAACTTCATTTACAATTATGTATGTCTACCTTTACGATCACGCACAACTATCAATTTTTATTTTAAATGTCAGTTTTATCGGTCCATAAAATTGATTATTCTCCGCTTACCCTTAGAAACCTATTAATCCTCATTTTTTTTAAAATACTTGCACGAGGGAGACCTGATTAATTCTTAATTTTTTTTTTTTAATACTTGCATGAGGTATCCTTATCCGCAGAGATTTGACATGTCCGTTTTAATGGTGCATGAGGTATCTGCTCACCTTCCTTTGGAGATCTGACTAATTCCCGCTCGCCCTTGATGGAAAAGAGTTTACCTGAGGGAATTTACATTATGGAGGATCGAACTCATAATATAAATCATGGTGATTAATCCCGCAAATTCTCTTTGCTGCTTAGATATCCCGATTAGGTTACACACCACTATCAATTATGCTAATTATGAGAAGGGTTTATTATCTTAAGGGAGTAAATTTGAAAATATCAATAAATATTTACAGGAATTTTATAAACAAAAAAGATTAATTAAACCCCATTTTTTAATGTGTATCTACCATTGCTCCTGACTCTTTGAGAACCTCCGAATAGGAGATATATTTATTTTAAAAATCAGATATAAATCAAAATAATTATACTAATTCAATATAATTTTACAACAATTTTTTTGTGTAAATCACCGGTATCCGGATTCTATTATTAGGAATTAAATCCGAGAGCTCTTCCCACATGCTCAGTCTGCGTTGTCAACTGAACCATAACTCGTAGGTTATAATTTTACAATTTAATGGACGATAAGCTTATGTTTTTTATAATGTTGAGCTTATTGCACCTTAACTATATTCTTACCATGTAATTTTAAAAGTATATTGTCTGACATTCATCTCTTACTAAATCAATTTTTGATTAATAAAAAATTAATAATTTTCAACTTTATGAATTGGACTTGTATTATAAATTGATTTTTCATATATTTAACATCTATAAGTGATTTATAGAATAGAATTTTTAGCTAAAGATTCAAATTAAAATTTTCTTTTACAAATTATTAAAATTAAATATTATTATTGAATATAAATGGAAGTAATAAAAAAGAAACACTATGGTATAATATAATAATAATAATAATAATAATAATAAAAAGGGGATACATTAAGTTGATTGATGGATACACATCCTCTAAATTACTGGAAGTTGGCATTTAAATTGATGATGCATGGAACCTAGCAAGTGAGCCTCGAAATATTACAAAGCACAAACATTTATATATTTTTTTTTTCTCCAAAATTTGAAGTAACAAAATAAATAAATAAATCATTTAAGTATAAAACCATCAACTCTACTCTTTTTGCTTCCGATCTTCTCCTTCACTGTCCACCCAAACAGATTAGTCAAATCTCCACCGTTCATGGATCCTCCTCCCCTTTACCCTCCTGCCACCACCACAACCTCCACTACGCCGACCAGTATGCACCTGAACTATCCTGACTCCGTCGAGTCCTCTCCTCGGTCCCATACTGCTGAAATATTCAACGAGCCACTCCCACCAGTTCCCGGTGCCAAACTCCGCCTAATGTGCAGCTATGGCGGTCACATTATCCCTCGCCCACACGACAAATCCCTCTGCTACGTAGGCGGCGACACAAGAATGGTAGTCGTTGACCGCCACACATCTCTCTCTTCGTTAACCTCTCGCCTTTCCCGTACTCTTCTTGACGGACGTCCTTTCTCTCTAAAATACCAACTTCCACATGAAGACCTCGACTCTTTAGTATCGGTTACTACAGATGAAGATCTTGATAATATGGTTGAAGAATATGATCGTATAACTTCTTCTTGTTCATCAGCTTCAGCTCCTAATTCTCGTATTCGCTTGTTCATTTTCTTTACAAAGCCTGAAACCGCAGCTTCAATGGGTTCACTACTTGATGATGCCAAATCAGAAACATGGTTTGTTGACGCGCTTAACAATACTTGTTTAATTTCAAGAAATCTCTCCGACTCTGCTACCATTGATTGCTTAGTCAATCTTGATAATAATCACCGCAATCATGATTTGGAAGCGCAACTGGAAAGTAATAGCGATTTACAAGAAGCTATGCTGAATGAAATGACCATTCCTCGTGTTAATGAAATTCCAGTAGTACAACATGAACTGCCTGACTCACCTATGGTGGAAAATGGTTCCTCATCTTCTTCATCTCCTTCAATGTCGAATCTTCCACCTATTCGTGTTCGAGTGGAAGATTCTCTTCATAAAGCGGGAATAGAAGAACAATTTGCAAGGATGACTTTTGCGCAAGTTTTGCAGAAGCAAGATGATGGGTATGGTGGTGGTCTTATGTCTGCTGCTCCTCCTCCACTTCCTACTACTGTTGCCGTGGTTGGGACGGTGGCATCGATTAATCCGGCGGGTGGTTCTAGTGAGCATTTAAATAGGGTTTTATCTGACGATGATAGATCAGATCAGGGCACTGTGCCTGTTACATTTCGCAAACCACCATTGCCATTATTGCAGACCGTACAACACAAGGCTGTTGGTGCCTCTAGCTATAATCTGCCTTCGCCAGATTCGGTTGCAAGGTATGTACATAAATATCCAAATCTGTTTAATGTTCTTTTTCTTAATGATGGTTTCAAGATTAGGTAAAATCTTGAGGAAGGGAAACTTTGGTATGACTAATTGAATGAAACTGTATCAACACAAATTGTTCTATTTTAATATATATAAAGAAATTCTTGCTAAACGCACTAATTAATTACAAAAACAACAAAGCTTTATTGTCAAACTAGTTGGTATCGACTAAAATTCCTTTTATTTCCATTCCTATCTGTTCATAATTAAGTTTCTATTCCAAACTTCCCTCCAAGATCTATGATTGATCATCTCACTACATATATCTGTTTTTTCAGCGATACAAGCATAGCATCAGCTAATTCTTTCACAAAGCCTACGCATCATCAAGAACAAGCTCAAGTTGGATTAGGAGAAAACAGAAGTGCTATCAGTCCAGACACAAGATTAGACATTTCAGTTCCGATAACCTCTCAAATCCAAATCCAACAAGCTCAAAACGCCAGCTACACATCGCTAGCTCAATTTGATCAGCAACAACATTTAGTACACAACCCCAACTCCCATTTTATCCCACAGGCAGCAACAACACCATTACCAATGTCATCTTACTATCCAGTTTACGCTCCTCCTCCGCCGCAACCAATTGATCACCAGCAACAGTACCCTGTTTATATAATGCCCATATCACAAACGCAACCATACATGTCCATGCAGTCTAATATTATAGGTACAGCAACAACTTCTGCTACTGTAACAAGTAACAGAATTGCTGCATCTGCAGCTCATCCGCCGTTGTATCCCACAAAAGCTGCAGTTGCTACGGTGGCTAAGCCTGAAATGGCTGCAGGAGTTTATAGGACTGCGGTTACATCGACCCCACCATTAGTTCCTGCTCAGCAACAATATGTGGGCTATGCTCCATCGCAATCAATTGCTGTCGCTGCTAATTATGGTTTTGAATATGGTAAAGCTACAGCTGATCAAATGTATTACAATCAGATTCAAGCTGCTTCTCAATACCAAACTATGAACCCAGCTGCTGCTGTTGCGCTAGCAGATGCTTCAAATCAGTTGCCAATAACAAGCAATACCATGCACCCAATTGGAACCTCACAGCCACTGAATTAATACTATTATTATTTAATTTTTGAGGGGGATCAATATTCTGTACAATTAAATTGTTGGAAAATAATTAATACAATAATTAATAAATTTTACTTAATTGTTGTTAGACATTTATCTAATTACGTTTTTCAAATCACTGTTTACTGGAATGGACCAATATTTGACCTTTTAAAAAAAAAAAAAAAAAAAAAAAAAAAAAAAAAAGAGAGAATATTTGGGCTAAATTTGAGTAAATTATTTATTACTTAAATAAGAGAATATAATATGAATTTGTTTTTTATTCGTAAAGAGACTCAATCAGCCCAAAAGATAATTATGTGCTATAATCTACGTGATAAGAGTTAGCTCTTCCTTTATTCGGCGTATTAGCAAAAAATTTTGTGATAGAAAGGTCTTGAACCTGAAACCTTACACTTATCACGTAAATAATAAGATCAACTAGACACATTTGATAAAATTTCTTTCAAATTATATTAAAATAATTATATAATAAATTAGCTTCGTCAATCTACATTAACTAATCAGAATATTAAAATACTTGAATTTGCGTCAACTTATTACTTGAGCTATTAATTAATTTTAGTCAAGCTCAATTTTATTAAATTTAATTTAGGCACACAAAAATTTTCTTTTAAACATTTTATGTTGCAATTGAGTAATTATATATATGCATTGTATATGCAATTTTCTCATCTTCTGGATAAATGCGGAATGAGGATTTAGACTTTATTCGGCAATAATTTTTCATATAACATTTAGCGTTTTAATTAAGATTAAAATATTATTTCTACCATTTATAGTAATCGGTAATATAATATTTATATTAGTGTTTAGAATTTAAGGAAGCATATTTTGAAATATTATTCATTTTACCATTTGATGAGACGTTAGTTAAAGAACTGAAATCTAATAGTTAATTTTACCCAAAAGCCTTTAGTCTAGTTGATAAAGTTGAGGTTCTAAGACTCAAAGATTTTATGTCGAAATTCATGCTTTATAAAAAAGGAATAAATAGGTATCATGAGATTGTTTTCGGTGGAAAGAACTCGGGTCCCTTCAAGTGGGGAGCGCTTCCCCTTATACGGCAGATGCAGTAGAATTAAATAGGTGAATTTTACTTGCAAAATTGAACTGAAATGACAATTAACTCGAGTTACTTTTCAAAGAAAAATTAAATTAAAAACAATTTACAAAAAATAATAAGATGTTGATTGAAATGATAAGAGAATTGAAAGAATACCGATTGAAATAGTGAAAAATTTTTCAATTTTCGTAAGAGCAAAAACACAAGTTTTATTTTCGAAAAATATACTTTATTCAAAGAATAAAAAATCTTTAATCTTTATGGTCTAAAAAGATTATATATAAAAAAATAAAAAAGAAAAAAAAGCACAATTTACAAAGGCCATCTCGGCATGGGATATTTCAGACGTCTACTTCGTGGATAGACCTGCTTTTAGTCAGAACGCAAAAATCAAAAGGCAAATACTCCATGTAACGTTTGGTAAATGTAATACCGATTACATTAGATGAATATCTTTATAACTATTTCATTATGTTTTGCTGAAGGCCGAAGATATAATTAATTCATTCTTAAACTTTTAATTTTAACGTTGAATTTTATGGATGACTTAGTGTACATTTATGTTTATAAATTTTAGTATATCACATCTCTTTTTATAATATTAAAATAATAAAATTTCTTGGCAAATAGTATGATATTAAAATTATAATATTTATGGTGAAGTGTGTCTACGTCTATATATTAATATATAGACAGATTCACATTATCATAAATTTATTAAGTTTCTTTTTTTTGAAAGGAAAATTTATTAAATTTTCATATAACATGGAATCCAATCACCCACCAACATTTTCGACTAAAGGACAAAAATTGGTGTCAGATCCAGTTTAGGGAGCTGTTTCGATTTTCATTATGTACATTTTTTCACGTCTTCAAGAGTTTTTTTTTTTTGGCTGTATATGAAGTTTTAGTTTGCCATCAAAGAGTCTACATCCATCAAATTTAAATAATCTAATGACATGAAGTTATGATTTTCCACATTATTTTAATAAAATCATATTATTTATTAACTTACTTAATCTTATTCCATAATAAATTATTTTATTATTACTTTAAATAACTAATTAAGTATAATATTTTCTTAAACGGAACCACTTGTTTTATGCATGAGAGTATGTATTACTTCTCTTTTTATTTTTTTTTTATTGAGTATTTAGTTTTTGATCGGTATCATGGATCGGAGCATGGAGAAAAATAATGAAAATCTGGCTTTGGCTCATGATGAAGATTTGAGTTTGCACCTGTTACTTTAGAAGTACCTCAACATATTGATTATTCACTATGTCTAATGGACGCTTGCTTACTGATAGGCAAGTGAATTGCAGCGCAGCGACAAGTGCGTTGGCAAGTCTATGGAGATTGAGTTGAAGATACATTTATAAGATTGAGCCTAAGGTATTTTTATTTCAATTTTTTCATGTTGTGGATATAAGGAGAGTGTGGATTGGAGGACCTTGGAGGGCTAGTGGAGTATGAGTCTAAGAACAATAGTGGGGCTTAGAGACATTACATACAAATTAGAATTAAAATGGATGTTCATAAACCTATAAAGAGACGGGAGAAGTTCGAATGGTTCTCTGTATATTGTTTACTTTCATTTTAAAAAATTCTCAACCTTTTACTTCATTAGTGTTCATTTAAATGAGATGACCAATCAAATCACTATCTGATGAGTGATTATAAATTTCCTTAATCTTTTTAAAATATTAAATTGTATATTTGTGTTTAATGGTAAATGATAAATGTTTGGATACTATACGCTCGGAAGGTAATAAAAGCATCATCATCATCATCCTCGCCATCTTCGTCAAAAGCTCCTTCTCGTCCGTATCCATTCATACAGTATCCATAGGCATTGAACATCCAAAGGCTGTCTTCTTTCTTTTTCCCATTTTCGACTTACTGATTAGCACATACAATAAAAAAAGATCGATAACCCAGAAATTTTTTTTATTCCAAACGTTCATTATTGGCTCAAACATTGTGATTCAAATAGCCGATATTAATTTTTACAATGCAACAAAAACTAAAAACGAGTCAATCGTGTTCAAAGGCATAATTATAAATTATTATATATTACCATAAGTAATTTTAATTATTAGATTATAAAATTTTAAAAATTAGATAATATTTCATATATTTTTTAGTTTATAATTATTTTAGAGACAGAAAAAAATATCAATATTTTACTTGGCAACATATTAGTTACAATAAAAGTTTTTTTTATAAAACTTAGTTACATTAAAAGTATTAAAATTTAATAAAAATTATAAATATAAGCTAATACTTAATTAGTTTTTTAGTTTATTAATTATTTGTTTTATGATTTTTCTTTATTCGCTACGAATAGTAAAATTATATATTTGATTTATAAGCTTATTTTTAATTTTTGATATTATTATTAATGAATTATATTTTAATAAAATATAATAATCATCTATATAAAAAATTATTTTCATTATTTACTTTTCTTTGGAGGAGAGAAATTCTCTTTACTTTTATTAGAAATAGAAGTCCCGTGTTTTTTCTCGCGCGCACGTCAGCCACGTGTTGATCATGCGATTGTCAATTCTCTCTCTTTCCATTTTCTCTTCCACTTCCACTGACCAGTGAGAGATCAAACTTCTTTGTTTTCACACTAGACAAAACATAACTAATGCTCACTTCCATCTTCAATGGCCACTTTCCACCACCACTACAACCGCCACCACCTTCTCCTCCGTTCTCCTTATCCCTTCCCATCAAATTTTCCATTGTACCCTTCTCTTCTCTCTTTCCCCACCAAACCCAGGCAATTTTCTCTCTTTTGTAAAAATGTGTATATACTTTATTCTTCTTGTCTCTGAGATTATTTGTTTCTGTTGCAGGTCCCCACAGATTCTGTGTTGCATATCGATAAAGCATTCAAATGATACCCATGGCGTCGCCTTAAACGCTGCCCGAAGCCAACACCAACCCATAAGCAATCTCCGGGTGGTTTTTGCGGCGGGTGGGACCGGAGGACATATAATCCCGGCGGTGGCAATAGCAGATGAGCTCAAAACAGCAAAACCCAATGCCCAATTTCTTTTCGTAGGAACTCTGAACAGTATGGAAAGTGCCTCCATTCCTTCTGCTGGCTATCCTTTCTCTTCTATTCCACCTGTGAGGCTATATCGCCCACTATTTTCGCTGAGAAATCTTTCCCTTCCTTTTCATTTGATACAATCCACCATCCATAGCTTTAAGTTATTAAAGGAATTTAATCCCCATATTGTTATAGGGACAGGGGGTTATGTTTCTTTCCCTACTTGTGTTGCTGCTTTAATTAGAGGAATCAAGGTTGTGATTCAAGAACAGAACTCTGTTCCTGGCATTGCAAATTATATTCTTTCCTTTTTTGCTGAGATTGTTTTTGTGGCTTATAATTCTACAGTTGAGTGTTTTTCCAGGAAAAATAAGTGTTTGGTTAGTGGGAATCCTATAAGATTGTCTTTAAGGAAGTCCCTTTCAAAGGCAGTGGCTAGAAAGAAATTTTTTCCAAGTTCTGGTGGGAACGAGGAGGCTAAGGTTATTTTGGTGCTTGGAGGGTCTTTGGGTGCTAATACTATTAATATTGCTTTGTTGAACCTTTATAGTCAACTGTTGCTTGAACATGAGAATTGGTTTATTATATGGCAAACTGGGGTTGAGGCTTATAATGAAATGGAAAGCCTTGTTAGGAATCATCCACATTTGGTTTTGACTCAGTAAGTTCTTCTGCTTCTTTTGTTATGATTAATAAATTGATTATAATTCAATTAAATCTCTTATTTATTTATACACCATATGATATAATCTCTTGTTCAAAAGTGAAATCATAAAATAGGAGACCTGCAAAAAAGGTGAAATTCTTCAAGTTTTGTGCTTTAGCTAGTTTGGCAAGAAGTAGATTACTGGCTGTCACCCTTTTCTTATGTTTCAAGATTCAAAATTATGCATTTACACTCTCCTTGAATTTGATGTAGTTATGAAATTGTGTAGGTTCCTGCATTCCATGGATTTGGCATATACTGCTGCAGACCTTGTTGTGTCTAGAGCAGGTGCAATGACATGCTCTGAGATTTTAGCTACTGGGAAACCTGCTATTCTGGTAAATGAGAAGTTCTTCTCTTTTCTCTTTGGATTAGTGTTCATTGACATAACCCTCATTTTTCATTATGAGTAATGCAAATTAGCTAGAATTATGTTCGAGATGTTAGTATTTGGTGTTGTACTTAATCAGATGAAGCAAGATAGGTTTTCTAATTTGAAGGTTGAAACACAAAATCATCTAGTTTCCAAATTTTGCATACTTGTTGAGTCCATATAGCTGTAGAAATTGCTTGATAGTTTTTCTTGCTGTGATATTAATATAAAACTTCAGACAAAGAGGACGATGCAGTATACCAGATACTCAATTGCTCTGCTATTCTAAGCAATATATTAATTTAATAAGGACACTTCCTGTCAAATAAAAAGCTAGACTAAAGGATATCTTAGAACCTGCCAATCACATTGTTTATTATTTAGTATTAACTTGACAACTCATTCCACAATTTACTTTTATGGAGATGGTATTGCAAGAAACTGATGTAAGATGTGATTTAGGGGTAAGAGAAACTTAATCATCACCTGTTTGAAGTTCGTTGTATTCTTGTTACCAACTGTGACAGGTGTTCATTGCATTTCTAATGTGTTTAGATGAGGTAAAAATTCAAAACCTATTGACAGAATTCTTTATATAGTCATGTTAGGTAAAAGATGACATGGAATTTAATTTCAATGAGGACCTAAAGACCCCATTTATGCAATCTCTCTCTCTTCTTTGTAGATACCATCACCACTTGCAGAAGAAGGACATCAGTTGAAAAATGCTTCTCTAATGGCAGATGTAGCAGGTTCAAGGGTAATAACTGAAGATGAACTAGATTCAACCACCCTGGGAACAACAATTGAAGAGATATTAGGTAAGTTGAATATTTTTCTTATTGTGATGATACATTAAATTGTAGAGCCCTCTCAAGTCTCAATGTAATTGCCTGCTTGATCCTTTGTCATTCTTTCTAGAAGTTCAGGTCGTACCATTCCTTGATGTGATATCCTAAACTTTATTACGTCATTAATCAAGCTTTGTACTTTTTCGCCTTAAATCATGCCAAAGCTCTGGAATCCGTCTTGGTTGATAGCCACTACTTGCATAGTTGTTAGCCCATATATCATTTCTCAATCTCAACAAATAAAT
This sequence comes from Jatropha curcas, assembly GCF_041381405.1. Classification (NCBI taxonomy): domain Eukaryota; kingdom Viridiplantae; phylum Streptophyta; class Magnoliopsida; order Malpighiales; family Euphorbiaceae; genus Jatropha; species Jatropha curcas. Next base: position 21,352,690 of record NC_143155.1, read on the forward strand.
AAGTAAATTTGCATAATCTATAAATTGCACTTGTTAAGTTAGATTTGGTTACAAACACCTTATCAATTAATGAGAAAAATGAACGTATTCTCAAATGTATCTAGATGATGCATGATGAGATATAACATTAGAGAAATGGATTGAGGGACAAAAAATTTAGAGAAATGAGATAATATCTCATCAAGGTGCACTAGAAGGAGAAGAACGGAAGGATTACACTATCTTACCACTTGCTAAACAGCATTAGAGAAGTCCAAATCAATGCACTTGTGTGTTAGTTTACCTGCAATAGTTGAACTGTCTAACCAGTAACAAGCATCATATCGCATTCATATCAGTTGGCATTGAATTGAGTACAAATTGCTAAAATTTCTCATCGGTTTAACAGCGTCATTCAGTTCAAACATGTTTTTTTATGGAAATTTATTTATTCGTTTAAATTTGGCATTCCAGCCTAGTAAACTATAACTTGAATTATTTCTTTTTCTATTTGAAAATTGATCATATGGTGCTATAGCAGGAGATGAAACTGCAATGGCTGATATGTCAGAAAGGGCTCTCAAAGCTGCAAGGCCAGATGCCTCTGCAGAAATCGCACAGCGAATTCTTTCTCTAGTTGAGGCATCAACTAGGAGAAAGTAGCAATAAAGTTAGTTGGTGAATGAAAGAACTTATTCCTGTTTGATAAATTATCCTTGCTGTAAATCTTTCTTATGGTACAAGTACCTTCTCTGCTCTTAGCTTTTGCATTTTCAGACAGATCAAATGTTTGATGGAAGCTAAGAATGCATGATCGTCGTCTTAACAACGCTTAAGAGTTAATTGTTTCATTCGTTTAACTTCACAGTTGATGCTTCTACAGGCAGGTGTATCACAATTTCAGGCAGTTTGAAGAGAAAGAGGACTTGGTATTGGTTGTAGGGGTTGCAGTGCTTCTTTTCTCTGTTCAAATAAGCGAGATTGATTGGTTTTTCAGATAATTTTTATGATGCTTAGTTGAATATTTTTAATTTGTTCCTTAGTATTTTGTACTCTCTCTATACACCCGAGTTCTTGCTCGCTACTCCTTCCTTTCATTTTAATAGCAATATTTTATTTTTTTCACAAGATTTAAGAAAATGATTAGAATATATTAATTTTTTAAAAACACATATTAAAATGTCTAAATTGTCTTTTTCAAAATTAAAAATTTTCTACTTAATTTTACTACAAAATTAATGGAAATTGTATTTCATATTAAAGTACCACGACTAGAGTAGTGTAATTCCATTTCATTTTTACATGCATAATTAACTACACCTTTTAAATGTGCTATTGAAACTTCTGAAATAAATGGCTTCATATAATGTATGTGACTAAAATTTTAATTTAAGTACAATTAAGGTAACGAATAAAAAGAGAAAAATAAATATAAACGTAAAAATAAATTACATCTAAATAAATATAGATAAAATTTTAATAAATTTATTGATATATTTTAAAATTTTAAACAATCACTTAAATGGAATAAAGTAAAATGCCTCCTATTAAAGTGGAACGAGGGAGTTTCGTCGAAGCAAACTGGAGCAGAATCGAAAGGCCGAGTCTTATTTTACTTGTTATCTCCATATAGTTTGAAACTGAAGCCGGTCAGAATCTATTGTTCCAGCTGCAGCTCTAGTTAAAGAAAAGCCAAAACTGCACGATAAGCTCTAATCGTTCTGGAATTGTGAGAACCGGTTCGGTCTTGATTTCCAGCCTCATCGATTGAGAACTATTGGTTCACTGAACCGATCAATTTTTTATTTAAAAATTATTAAGAGTTTCTAAATAATATATTTATAGGGAATTTTTTAATATTAAGTTTAAAAGGAAGAATATGAATCCTTATTTTAGATTTCAGCAATTTACGGTCCATTTGAAATAAATAAATCATTATTGTAAAATTAATTTGTAAATAAATTTTAAATAGAATTTATTTAAAAATGAATTTATCATATTTAATATTCTATAATTTAAAAGAAGAAATTCAAACGACTTCTATAAAATTATATTTAGAATAAATTTTAAATAAAAATTAATTTATTTTTGTTTCATAAAACTCCTTTCACGTAATGTTGTGTTTAAAGTAAGATTTCTTTTACGAGACTTTCTTTCCAGACTTTGAAGCTTGACCCGTAATTTGTCGGCAGAAGCACAATGTTCCAAAAACTTACCTATTACTGTTATTTTATATCATTTTAGACACTCTTACACTTGTCTACTTGCACATTTATATAATGCCACGTTTATGCCCAACGCTTTACGCATTTCTATCACATGGCCTTTTACATTAAAAAAAAAAATACAATAAGATTTTTTTCTAATTTGAAAAATACAAATAGGTGGCCTTTATTTATATATATATCAATTTTCTCTATAGTTTAGTTTATTTCCGTTATATTATTAGTTGATTATATCTAATTTTGCATCTTTTATCGATAAAAAAATTACAGAGATTAAAATAGAGATATTAAAATATTGTATTAAAAAAATTGTGATAGATCTCTACAGTTTGAAAAATATAAAATAAAACAGATATCTTTATCATCATTGTATACTTTTTATTCTGATGGAAGTAAATTATAAAAAAACTTTAGTCAATTTTTAAAAGACATAATGGATATTATTGTATAAATAATCGTGATCATTGATTTTAAAAAGAAACAATCATCATTGTATTATTTGAATCTTTATAGTATTTCCATTTTTCAGCATTAAATGTCCTTTAGTTACGAAACTAATAAAAATTATCTAGATAAAAGAAAAAGATTTTTCATAATATCTTGCATGATTATATTTGTTAAAAAGAAAATAATGTAGTTTTAAAAATGTTATTTTTACACACAAATACGTATAGCTTAGTGGAAAGTGTATATACCGATAATAAATCCATTATTATTAGAAATATATAAATTGATCTTTGAACTTTGATAAATTAATCCAACGGCACCTCCAACTTTACGAGTTACCAATTATACATGTGAACTAAAAAATCTTGCACCAATTAAACATCTTGCCACACATTCCCATGTTGGCAATGGCGAGTGTATTATAAAGAAGCCCGAGTAGGATAAGTAAAGGAAAACGGGACCTAATTTCTTTTACACATCAACAATTTTAAAAAATAAGAAAATAATATTCTTTACAAAAACCTTTGTGAGTCCCCATTCTCTCCTCATACCCACCAAACCCATCCAAAAGCCTCCCCTCTCTCTCTCTCTCCTCTGTGTCTCAAACAACAATCCCATTCAGCCCTTTCTCTCTCGCCCTTTTTCCCTCTGTGTCGAAAGCAATAATCCCATTAAGTAAAAACAGAGCATTTTTTCAGGAAAATAATGCATTCTTTTCCCTCTCTCTTTCTCTCTCTCTCTCTCTCTCAAATCGACTCCAGCTTACTTTGACCCAAAATCCGATCTCGGAAGCGAAGCCATTTCTCATTCCTCCACTCCTCATCTCCCGCCATTGTTGACCAAATGTTCGCGAGCTATGTTGCCTTGTCTCGGATTCAAATCCTGCAATACTTTTGGATATTTGAAATGCTATATATAAACGAAAAGCTTTTCAAGCATATAATACTTGAAACGGTTGTGGTTTGTTGGTGAGAAAGCTATCTTCTTCTGTTTTTAACTTGATAAATAATTGTTGTTAATATTTTTGATAAATATTTATTGTTTGTCTGGATGCTTATACATGGCAAGGAACAGCCAAAAACTATTAATTTATTTGTTTATTTTGAGCCAAATGTATAAATATACTTTTGTACTTTAGGAAAAAAATCTTGGGTACCTTGAACTTTGGGAGACCTATTGTGTCCTTAAGTTACGAATTTTGCTAATAATGTATCTCTCTATACTAATAATAACAATTTTTTTTGTGTTTTTAGTATTTATGTGTAAGAGTTCACTTAATACGTGGTTAGTATAATTTTTAAAATAATAATTTCATATTTTTTAATAAGTGTTTGATTGATCTAATTTTAGAAGTTTGAGTATTCAATAAAATAATTTTTACAAATTAAAGTATTTGATCGATATAAATTTTAATAAATTAAAGTAAAAATTAAAAGTGTCATGAAATTTTTTATGTAAATACATAGATAAATTTATGCATTGGGCGTGCCATTTATTTCGATGCAATGATGAAATGCATGCCCGAATCCATAATTTTTTTTTTGAGGAATTACTCTGAAAAAGAAAAGAAAGATAGAAATTTGAGAAAGATTGACGTCTTGGGTCCCCTTTGGTAAAGGTCATGTTTTCGCTCCTCTCTTTACCCTCTAATTTGCATAGAACTACACATCCTGCCCAACATATTACATTGCATACTTGGCTTCAAGAGGCCTATCAAAATTTTAAACAGTAGCTCATGGGACCAGCGAGTCGAAATTGTGATACACGCGCAGTTGCCAGCGTGAAAAAAATATTTAATTGATGTAAAAGTTTTTACTTCAGTGCATAATTTGTCTTTCGTAAAATTAGAGATACTGTAAAATTAATTTATTAAAGTTTAGGAGACGATTTATGTATTTCACCATTATTATTATTATTTGTAGCTCTAAAGCGAATTTGGAAATATGAACTCATTACTGATATTTTATTAGATGATTTGAATCATGTGTTTTCATGATATCAAAGTAAATCAAATTTTATATTTCAAATAAAAAATCATAATAACTAGGAAAAATATTAGTATTAAAGTTTATTTAAGATAAATTATTATAAAATTCTTGAGATTTGATCCTAATTATTATTTTATTTTTACTGTTTAGAAAAATTTTAAAACTGTTACATTTTTAATCATGTAACTAATAAAAACAAAACTAAAAATGATATTTCATTATCTCAATAAAAGGAAAAAGATTTTTCACAATGTATTTCATGATTATATTTGTTAAAAATAAATACTTATAAAAATATTATTTAATTTGTTCTATTATTGTTTCTGAGCTTATTTCCCAGTAATAATATTTCTTCTTTTTTTTTTTAAATATATAGTTATTAAAATATAATTTTATATCATTATTATTTATACCTCAAACAACCATAAAGGCCAATTTTGAGGTAGGAATTCATTTCTAAATTTTTGTTAGATGATCTGGATAATGTGTAATTTAAATTTTATCTTTTAACATAACAACTTTTGAAAGATACTAGTTTAAAAATTTTGAAAGATACTAGTTGGTAGATTATGCAAAATCGCTGCATTTGAGCGTGTGGCATCATGGTTAGAGCTCTAGAAGACATAGTTGCTGATGCAAGCACTGCTTCAATTGCAGGCGCTGAAGTATTTATGTTTATCCTGACGCTAATTTTTACTTGTCAAAGTTAGCGTATCTTTCAATCTTCATGTTCATGAGCATATGATTATTTATCACGATTGTTTATTTGCTCACGCTCATAACCAAATAAGCAATCCGTGAAATTAGTTAATTTTACCTTTGAATTTTTGCTGTTTTTCTTTAATTTATTATGGATAATTATTATATTAGTTTTATCTCTGTATTATATTTGAAATTTTTTTTATTTTCATTATTCTATAATTTTATTAGATATTAAGAGGTAAAAATAAGCTAACTTCTGTTTTTTTAAGAGATACTTTGATATTTTCTATAATATTGATGTTTATTTCAATCAGTAAATATTGTATAATAATTAAAGTAAGCTAATTATTATTATATGTCGGCTTCTTTATATATATATATATATATATATAATAGATAATATTTTTATAATAATAATAATTAAATTATAATTTACCGTTAAGTAATTAAATTAAAATTAATATTTATCTATATGTACATTTGAATTGTTTGAATTGTAGATTTTAACTGAAACCTAGATAATTTTTTTAATTTAAGTAATTAAATTGAAAATAATATTTATCCATATTTATCAATATTAAATTATTTGAATCATAAACCTTGATGAGAAACAATATTTAAATTGTCTGAATTATAAACTTTAACTGAAGTCTAAATATGATTAATTGAATTTTTAATTATTCAAAATAAATTGATTGCATTATAATTTCTATAACACGACAATCTAATAAAGCAACATGCAATAAAATAGATCTTTTAATAATATAATAAGCACGATTTATAAAATACAACGATAGAACAATTCATAGAAAATTTTGGTTTTTGATTATTTTTTATTTATATTTATAAATTATAAATTACCAAAATAACCCACGCAAAGCGCAAACTTTCATCTAGTTATTATAAAATCCTTGAAATTTGATCAAAATTAATATTTTATTTTTATTGGTTAGAGAAATTATGACACTTTTGATATTTATGACTAGGTTTATAAATAAGCCGCACAGACCTAGAATTTGTCAAATTCAAAACTCACCTAATAAAATTAAGCTCAGCTCGAAGTTCGACAATTTTAGATTCGAATTCAACTTAAAAAAATTTTAAGCTCAAACTCAGTTCAATTTCGAGCTAAATATTGTTAGACTCAAGTTAGAACTTGATTCTAGCTGAGCTTAACAGCTCGCAAATCTGCTGAGTTTATTTACACTCTATTTACAACTATATAATTTTAAGGTTTTTTCAAAAGAAAAAAAAAACTAATTTGATGTTAATTTCCAGTGGAAAGATAAAACTCAAACTAAGAATGTCAAAATGAGTTGATGAGTTATATTCGTGTTGTATTTTGGCTTGACACGTTGATCCGATTAAAGTCAATATAAATATAGCTAAATACGAATACGGTGTGTTTTGTTAATTGAGTCAAATATCTAAATTTAAACATGATATAAGAAATTAAACGAGTTACATAAATACGATTTATATGAATATTTACTTAAATGGATGTATATCTGAACGTGAATACAACAATATATATAACATGTTTAATTAAACGGATTACACAAATATAATACATATTTTAATATTTTATTGAGACTATATATAGTAAGATTATTTTCTCCTTCATCAAACAAATTAAATATGTTCCCTAATAAATTCATAAGATGTCTGTTTAAAATTATGCTACAAATGAACCAATTCGTTTACAATATCAACCCGTTTGACTTTAAAGCTTAGTTTTAATGTGTTTATTTTATTTGTTAGATGAATAGTATTCTTGTGTAATGACTGATTTTGACACCTCAAGAGTCCCTTCTTAACTCGGCACACACTTATTAATTTCTCTACCAAATTTCCCTTAACTTTTGAAACCTTTAATTGCAATCTAATTACACAATTGCAAATATCAGATTTTGCAGTAAATTTTCCAAATCGTACAGATGGAGTAAATTCAGTTGAGTTTAAAGGACTTTATAGTAAGTTGGCTACTTATTGTTTTTTTAAAAGAAAAAACAAAAATATTTTTATTCAAATAAATTAGGCAAACGAAAATAAAAATCTCACATTGATTTTTATAAACATCTGTCAAACGAAAGCTATGCCACCGCGTCTCACGCCTACCTTCCCCACTAATACAACCCGACGGCATACCCTTCGCAAGGGCCCACACTATCCATTCTCCTAGAAATATACATTAAAAAATTATATATATTAATATTATTCTATTATTCTATTATAAACCAAAAACAAGAGGAAACAGAAAATAAAGAAACAGAAATGGTGGTTTTGCATTTCGATCTTCGGGTGACAACCTCCACATTTTCTTTCCTAAAAAACTCCGCCTACTCCAAACCGTGGCCACGGTCGCCACGGACGCTGAGGTTAAGAGCAGCGACGAAGAAGCCTGAGATCTGTACGGCCGATGAGTTACACTATGTTCCCGTTTCAACTTCCGATTGGAAACTTGCTCTTTGGCGCTACCTGCCTTCACCTAATGTATTAAATTTTAATTTCTATTTGAAATTTCTTTGCGATAGAAAGTCAGTTGAACGATTTTGATTCGATTTGATTTGTTTATCAGGCGCAGCGGCAAAGGAATCATCCTCTGTTATTATTATCAGGAGTTGGAACAAACGCTATTGGATATGATCTTTCCCCTGAGGTAATAATACTTTGGAGCCAAAATTACTTCGTTTTTAGCTTCTAAATCTTACTTTGATGATGGCCATTTGGTTCAGTCCTCTTTTGCTCGCTTCATGGCTGGCCAAGGATTTGACACGTGGATATTGGAAGTGCGAGGAGCTGGTTTGAGTTCATTGGAAGTGGAGTATGGTGAAGGTATGTAGAGCCTTTTGGCTTTTGTTTGTGATTGTAAGTGATCAATGACTAAAATAAGGATATTTCTGCAGATTCCGAGATTTCTTCATTTGAAGATGAAGGAGCTGATATAATTTCAAAATCTAACAAACCGACGTCAAGGTTATCAAAAAGATTTGTCCATTTATTTGAAAATCTGTCGGAGGCTTTTGATGAAGGTAACTGTTAATAGTATTTGGTGATTTAATTATGTATTACGAAGACGTTAAAAAGTTATTTTTACAAAGCAGGGGAAAAATCTGCTATTGCAATCCAGATTAAAGATTTTAGTAGAAAGATTGTGAATATTATTGAAGAAGGCCAGCAATCTGAAAAACCGCAATTTTTTGACTTCCAAGAACGGTTTTCTTCTACAATAGAGGATTTTCTCAAACAGCTCGACTTGATTGTGAAGTATGATTGGGATTTTGATCATTACCTGGAGGAGGATTTTCCTGCTGCGGTGAGGTGACATTTCTTGGTTGTGTTTAATTCAAATATTTATCTTTATTAATTATATGCATTCATCTAAATTGCAATTTGGATGGATATTAAAATCTTTAGCTGTTTCATCTCAGATGGACTACATAAGAACTCAGTGCAGACCAAAGGATGGCAAATTGCTTGCAATTGGGCACTCCATGGGTGGTATTCTGCTGTATGCCATGCTATCACGATATGGTAAGATGCCATGCCAAACCTATCCTTATATTTGCATGTTAATATTCATATCCTGTATTGCATACCGCAAAACAGAGTGCTATATAAACCATTTGCTATTGTATGTAACTTTTTTGCATTAATTTTTATTCTTTCTCTCTCAATTTTCCGGTTATCTTACTCTTCCATTTTTTTTTTCGTTTATAAATCATAGTTAAGAACTGTAGTCTTTGACTACAGTATTATTGAGGGATTAAGCATCTTTAACCATATGAATACTATACTCTTAGGTGTTATTAAATGAATATGTTTATGGCCTGTGATAGAAATCTTCTAGGTTCCTGAAATATTTTCTAAACATGTTTTCCACACATTAATGAGGGGTTGGCTCATCAAAATACTTTAGATCAGCTAAAGGAAAGTCATGGATGACAAAAGTTTGACCTGTAAAATCGAGCGTTTTATAGTGCGTATGAGTTTATTCTTAATGGAAGATACCATTTCAATGAAGACTTTTATATACTTTTATGCATCGAGGAAATTTGTGGTGAATGGTGATACCATAGTTTGAGAGTGTCTTTCGCAATGCATGTGTTGCATTTTGGTTTACTTTTGAAGTGCCTACAGTTTTATCTAAGTTGTTTTCTGTAATCATTTAGCTGTCTTGAGGTAGCATTGCTTCTTGTTTGATAAAACAATGTTATTTTACAAGGTTTTGAGGGAAAGGATCCGGGGCTGACATCTGTTGCAACTTTGGCTTCATCACTTGACTATACACCTTCAAAATCATCACTTAAGCTGCTCTTACCAGTGGCAAGTGATACTAATTGTTTGAAATAACCTTTTTTTTTCCCTGCATGCTGTAAATGAAAACAATGGGCAACTGATTTCAGTTCATTATGTCTGCAGGCAGACCCTGCAAAGGCACTCAATGTTCCTGCTATTCCAATTGGAGCATTGATGGCTGCTGCTCATCCTTTTGCCTCTCGTCCCCCTTACATATTGTCTTGGTTAAATCCTCAGATTTCTGCTCCAGGCATGATGCATCCACAATTGTTTGAAAAGCTTGTTATGAACAACTTCTGTAAGTACAAAAATCGATTGTATTTGACTTAATACATTTGTGAAAAAAATTACGTGGGAGTGTAAATGAACAATTTTCTTGTTGTAGCCAGGAGAGAATGATTTCCCATAACTACTATATTTTTATAGCATAATCATTAATTGGCAAAACTATTCCCAATTGGGTGGTGAGGCCTGACATATTATGAGTGCACAAGGCAGGTGCATGACCTTGAACAGTAAAATTAGTATATTATTGTTCTACTTAATTTGCAATCCTCAGTGGGATGCTATATTCCGCCTTAATCCTTTTGTTTGATCATCTTTAATACTTTCTAAAAGTGTTCAACAAATATCACTAGCTTAAATAATCAGATTCAATCTTCCAGTTAGAATTTAGGCCTTTTGCATGGAAATAATAAGCTAGCATTGCCATTTTCCAATGCTCCTTCTCTCTAACTACTGTGTTGCAATCTTATTGTCATCTACAGGCACAGTGCCTGCTAAGCTTCTCTTGCAGCTAACAACAGCATTTCAAGAGGGTGGATTAAGAAACCGGAATGGATCTTTCTTTTACAAGGATCATTTGTGCAAAAGTAAGGTACCAGTGTTGGCAATTGCTGCTGATCAAGATCTCATCTGTCCACCTGAAGCAGTATATGGTAGTTTGTTGCCTCATTTTATTTACATTCAACTTTCGATTTTTTAAGTCATAATTTCCATTTCTTATTTTCTGGCTATGGTGATGTCAATGGAGCAGAAACTGTAAAGGTCATCCCAGAGCATTTGATTACTTACAAAGTTTTTGGAGAGCCTTGGGGTCCACACTATGCTCACTATGATCTAGTGGGAGGTCGTATGGTATGAGTTAGTTTTATGATTCATTTTTGGAGATATTTAGATTTCGGAGCATTTTTTAACAATGTACGTTTCTGCAGGCTGCATATCAAGTGTATCCATGCATTATCAACTTCCTGAATCGTCACGATAAATGACGGATTTGTTCGACATATTCTTGAATTTTTGCTTCATTAGTTATTAATCCTTTTATAGGCAAAGAAGGATACAGATTTAGTGAATAATCTCTTAACTCCAGGCAAGGAGTCTCTTCAAAATTTATACTGCATGATCTGAATATAATCATGTTGACGCCTTATTGCAAATGAAATAGCAATAGTGATAATAGAGAACATAGAAGAGTCTTACATGTATGTGTACACGATGATTGCAGTAGGCTAGTAATTAGAAATGATATCAATGAAAAGGTTTTTGTACGTTTGACAACTTGTCTGTTTCAAGGGAACGGAAATGAGAAAAGTGAAATGCAATTTGCTTTATTCTGGTGCCTCGACAAGGAAATGAGAAGCAAAGGGAAATGCAGTTTATAATACAATTGTCATGACAAGAGCAATCTTTTGAAAAATTGAATCAGACCAGTTGATTGGATCAGTTAACTCATGAACCAACGGTTGGTCCAATTTGGTTGGACATTATCAGAAATGAAAAAACGAGGTCTACCGAGAAAAAAAGGGTAACCAGATTGACCATGAACTCGGTTTTCACTGTTTTGGGGAAAAAAAAAAAAAAGAAAACGGCTAAATCGAGATAACTGAGACTGGTACAGTAATCATTTGCTAAGTATGTCAACCATGGTTATTAAATCTGGTCTGATCTGGCAGATTACCTGAAAAACTGGTGAACCGGCTTCAAAGAGATCTTCTGATTTTTTCAATCGATAATTTAATTTATCATCAGATTTCAAGGTCTATCAATGCAAATTTTACTTGTAAACGCTGTGTTTTTGTAGCTATAATCCTCACTGTTAAATCCCAAAATGTAATGGTCACTTACGGTATTACAAATGGAAGACTTTTTTTACCAGTAAACAGTGCAGTAGCAGCCAAAAGAGCAGGGGCTAGTTTGGAGTCCAAATTAGGGTATTTATAGTGCATAGTAAAAACTTGCCTAGATGGGGTCTAAGATCCTATTGGACCAAACTAATGATATAGAAGATTTTCTAAAAAGTGTTCCAATTTTATCATTTTTTCCTCAACATTCGATCAAAAATACTTTCGTTTCAATAAGAATCCTCTGTTTTATTATTTTATTAGTAAATATATTACGTGCAAATGTTTTGGAAACAACTTAAGCCGAAGAAGATAATAACATTCGAACACCAAAGTTACAGCCAAGTATCACAGGTAAGAGCTTCATAGCATATAGAAGAACAACTTAAGCCGAAGAAGATAATAACATTCGAACACCAAAGTTACAGCCAAGTATCACAGGTAAGAGCTTCATAGCATATAGAAGAGTACACTACAAACATCTAGTTTACCAATTACGAAAGGTTGTAAATTTTAATAGCATTATATACCCAGAAACACTTGCATTTATTTAGTTACATGCTGGACAGTATATTCTCATTAAACTTGTAATGGATGGAACATGATTTTCATTCCATGTTCTGGGTATATAGTTAAGAGGGGAATAGGCGAGTGAACATAATTTGGTGATAAATTAAACCGGAAATGTTGCAGAATCATTGACAGTGTAATCTTAGCCTCTGTAAGTGCAAATTTGTCTCCCACACAGTGGCGGGGTCCCAAACTAAATGGAAGATAGCCATTGACATTGTTGTTTGTAGCTTTGGCCAAGCCTTCTGCAAATCTCTCTGGCTTGAAAAGATAAACATCTTCTCCCCATATTTCAGGATCATGGTGGACTGCAACGACTGGAACTTCGACTACTGTATTTGCAGGAACAACCAGATTCCCTATTTTGACTTCTCTCAGGGCTTCTTTTGCGATTGTAAGAATAGGAGGATATAGCCGGAGAGCTTCATTGTAAATCATGCTTACCTATAATGACAAAAGAGAATCAACAATTGAATCTTAAAGCTTCTCATACGATGACTAAGAGCACACTTAGTTATATTTGGTGCACTTGGAAATGAAACGAGAATGGAAATAGAATGTTTTGGTTATATTAAGAACTATACTTACGAGCAGATATTATTTCAATATAAATTCAAATTATTCAAATATTAAAATATAAAAAAATTTTAGATTCTTTGTGCACCAAAAAGAAAAGAAAAGAAAAGAAAAGGAATCCTAATATTTCAAGAATTGCAGTCATTTCCAGCTCCAAAGAAAACGAAAAATCGCATGTAAGCTTGAGGATATAAAAGCAGTTTTAAGATTTCCAGCACTTACAATTTTCAATTTTGAGAGGCTATCTGGGCTTGGATTTTTCTGGCCAAATAATTCAAAGACCTCTTTCCTGGCTTTCTCTTGCCAATCTGTGTGAATAGATAGAAGATAAAGAGTCCAGGTAAGTGAGGTTGCAACTGTTCCTTGTCCAGCAGCATAAAATATTTTACAGTCATCAATTATTTCTTCAACTGATATTCTATTTGTCTCATCAGAATCATTATTATCATGATGTGCCTTTAACAGTATTCCAAGAAAATCACTTCCAAAGCCATTAGATTGACTCATCATTGCTTCTTCTTCTCGTTTCTTTATCATATTCAAAATGGCATTGTGTATCCCGATATCTATCTTGTCCGATTCTATATCATCCCTGTTTTTCACAAGATATCTGGAAAGACAGAGAGTGAAATATATACATATATCAAGAAATTGAAAAGCATACTCAAAACCGACCAAATAAATTCAAGAACTGGCATATAGCAGAGGCAAGCACCTGATTCCAGGAATTCTTATTCGATATTTGTTTCTATCAATAATGAAAATTAACTGAGTTAGCATGTCAAATATACGCTGCCCTTCCAAGTAGCTGCTTCCAAAAGCAGTCCTGGAAATGATTTCTGAGGATAATAATATGAATTCTTGGAACACTTCATGTTCCTTTCCTTCATGATGTTTCCATCTTTCAATCATCATTTCCACACTTGTTATCATCGCAGGAAACATATTCTACAAAAGAAACCCACAAACACATGTATAGTTCATATTTATACGAGAACTTGAAAATTTTCTCTGTTATAAATGAAAAAAAGAAATTGATTATTTACTTTCAGGCATTCTGCATGAAAGGCATGATTAGATATTTTGCGAAGCTTTAGCCACTTTTCTGGTACCCTAGTTATTGCAATTCCATCCCCTAGTAGCTTCCGATTGTAATCATCGGGTATGGGTTTGTGAAATACTCCATATCTATTTTCCATCATATCTTTAATTAAGTTCGGTTCTGATATTTCCAAGAAAGCTTGAGCACCTTCCCACCAGAGGAAATTCTTCCCTGCAATAATTTTCTCAATAATTGAACACGCATATAATGATTTAGAAAAAAACCTTCAAGTAATGGAAAAAAATTGCTACCATAAAGCTTCATCCATGAATGCAAGTGTGGCAATATAGTGGGAAACACTTGGTGTGATGATAATTCCTTTTTTGTATCGGTCAAAGCTTTCTTGTTCATACGGAGAATCTCTTTGGTGTTGCCGTAGAAGAGCTTGTAAGAAGGGCCTTTTATTCCTTGAGACCTCATCATGGATTGTATGCGCATAGGAGTCCCCCATACTTTGTTAAAGAACTTGATTAAAAATGAGAGCAAGATCACACACGCAGTACAGCTTGAAATATAAGTTACCTGCAGGGTTTCCATTACAGAAGAACAAAGCATGCATTGATCATAAACTAAAAAACACTAACTATTATTTATAAACTCACTAGCTACTCCATATTGTAAACGTGTAATATAACTTGCTACGGACTCGTGGTATATATGAGGATAAGATAATAGTATGGATAAAATGATATTATTTCCATATGAGAGGTCACCGTTTAAATCACAATTCTTTTCATGATATAACGTGATATTATAACAATTCAAGATTTTATTCTTCATCGAAATCTATGTTTCTTTTCCATAGATTTTAGATATTTTTAAAATATCCATTTTTAACAAAGAATCAATTTTTCTGTAGTTTGGTTCATGAGTGGGCTTAGAGATGAAAACGAGAAGGGATTATAATAAAAGTATGGATAGTTATAAATGGATTAAAAATACAAATGGACCGATATTTATTTTTCAATTTATTTAGTTATATATAAAATACTTGTATCATTTAACAAAAATTAATAAAAAAAAATTTATTTATAACAACAAAGGAAAAATAAAAAATGGATGAAAATACTTTCATGTCATTGTCTCAATTAAGTTGTATCATGTCTTTAATGCTCATTCATGAACATTTTTTCCTTAACCGGAATCTTATTTATAAGGATAAGATCTTGTACACCATTATTTTAATATTGTTGATCAAAGAAAACAAATATATATAAAGGTGAAAGTTAAAAAGCTAGCACAATTAAATAAACACAACAACTAAAATTTACAAAAAACAACTAAAAAGATAACACAATATTCAGAGGAGAGAGCTCCACATAGGAGGAGAGATACTAAAGGTCTAATATTAATATCAAAATTAAGTTAAACTTTATTTGTTAAGAGGCTTTTACTATGGTACATAATTCAAAAATTCTGTACATCAAGTAAATATTTTACAAATAAAAGTTAAAAATTTTAAAAATTATTGATATTAGTGTCGAAATGTGTGTAATATTAAAATTTATAAGTTCAAGTGCACAATAGGTCATTCCTAAAATTCAGAGTACCATAAAATTAAAGTTATATAGTTAAGGGGTGAATTTATGTATTCAGCCATATTTGTGTGCATGATAACTTATTATAACAAGTAATATAACCTGTTGTATATGGATTTTTTTCATCCTTTCGATTTTTTTTAAATGTAATTCATTAATAATAATATTAATAATTACAAATAATCATATAGATCAAATATAAAACTTTATTATTAGTGACTAACAAAGTTCGCTGATCTTTAATAAACTAAAAGAATTCATATTCTTTTGAGTAATAAAACTAAAAGAATTCATATTCTTTTGAGTAATAAAACTAAAAGAATTCATATTCTTTTGAGTAATAAAACTAAAATTAAAAAATATAATATTAAATCTTTCGGCTTGGAGCTGATCTTGACAAAAAAATATAAATCTTCATAGCAGTACATAATCCTTTAATTGATTTGGATGTCAAAATAGTAATTCATTTGGATATTCTATAACTGTATTGTTTTTCTGAGAATTCATAACATACGATAAACACAGATGAGTTTTTGCCACTATGCATCAATAGCATCAATGGAGGAACATGCCGCACTACTAGACTCTATTGGTCGAAGATCCACACCTACAAATCAAGATCTAAAGTATCCAACCGAATAAAATCAAATATTATAATTTTATTTATAATAAATTATCATAAAGAACGGACTACCCTCATAAAGGAGGAACAAAAAAACTCTAAATATGTAGACACACCAATAATAATAAAAATAAAAATAAAAAAGACAGATCTATTATATGGAAAACAGATTTAAGTTTATTAAAGCAAAAGAAAGCGAAAAGGAGAGTAAAAAGTATGAGAGCGGTAGCCCCAAACTAAAAACTAGCTAGGGTTAAAATACTAGAGAGAAAAGAGAGAAAAATTAATTTTATATGTTTTTTTTTTCTCTCGTGAAAACTTCTTCTTGGTAAATACATATAAAACAATGTTATACACTATTATTTTTAATTATATTTATTTTCTAATTGTTTCTTCGAAACGTTATCTTTTTAATTCATACAAACCTGTTATTTTTCTCTCTATTCTTTCTCTATAAATTATTTATTTATTTATTTTAATAATTTTTTATGAAATTCATTTCAAAATTTTAGTGACATTCTATAGTTTTTGAAATATGTTATAATTTTAAAAATCAAGTGAAAGAGAACTTTAAAAAATAATTAAAATAAAAGGTAAAAATACATAAAAAAAAATTGTCCATGTATGTGATAGTATGTTAAGTGAGAGTCTAAATTATAAAGTAGTTACATACTAAGGTATAGTCTAGTAGTCTGGCAATAGATCCTGGAGGTTCGAACCCCTTAAATCTCCTAGTACTCAAAAAAAAAAAAAAAAAAAAAAAGATTACAAAGTCGCTAATTGAGGTCATGTCATTTGAACAGTGATAGTATTAAAATTATCTTTTACAATTAGCTTATTTTTTTATCTTTTTTATTTTGCGAAGGTATATTTAGCTTGTTTACAATATGAAAGAGAAAAAAGAATTATATATATATTAGATAAGAGAATTAATCATTTTAATTTATATTTTTGAAAAATATTGAATTGAAAACTTTTTTACTCATAAAACTAATTCTATATCTAATAATAATAAATTAAATAAAAATAGTAATGTTGTTATTTCTTAATACATTGTTGGCCTAACTTACAACTAGCAAGTATTCTTATTAGAATTAAATTCAACGGTTTATCTAAAAAAAATACTTAAATCCAATGGTTATAAAAACTTCTTTATTGACAGAGAGATATATATTCTATTCTCTACTGTAGTGTTACCCTTCTTAAGATCATAAATCTAACTCTTATGTTTATTAATTAAAATATACAATAACTAAAACATATAGAAAGGGAAAGTTACAAAATTATAGCACAATTAAACAAAAAAAGTTCACAAAAAAAAAAAAAACTAAAAAGATAAGTATTCAAAGGAATTATAACGCCCAATACTACTGCTTCGTTTGGGATAAATAAATTCAAATTATGAAATTCATTTGTAAATGAATTATAGTAGAATTCATTTATGAATTGAATTTTCATATTTATATTTGGTATGATTAATTTATAATATAAAATTCAATTGAATTCTATATAATCATGTGTGGAATAAATTAATACGTGAAAATTCATTAGCTTTTGTTTCCTAAAATATTCTTAAAATAATAATTTCATAAAAATAAATGGTAAATACCAACTATATTTATGTTTATCTTTTTTTTTTTTTTTTTTTTTTTTTTTTTTTTTTTTTTTTTTTTTTTTGAATACAAAGGAGGGCTTACACCCGGAAACAAAACTAATTAGAACCAACCAGCTGGGCCAAGTATAATACCCTGCATATCATCTCGTAGAACAACAACAACCTCATCAGGAGGGACATCAAAATACTGAAAATGCACCGCAGCAGAAACTGCCATGTTAGTTAGAACATCCCCTATCCTGTTCGCTTCTCAAAAATATTGGCTTAATTGGAGCTGCCAAGATCGCTGAAACGTGTCTTTAATACGTAAAATTAAGGAGTACCTAGAATTTAACAGAGAGTGCCCAGCACCATTTGCAAAATAGCCATCGAATCCATATTAACAATAACCTTCCTATAGCCAGCATCTCAAGCCATCCTAAGACCAAAAAACAACGCAGTGATTTCTGCAAGCATAGAATTATTGGTACCCATCCGTACAATAAAACCTAAAATCAATGATATAGCTGGAATGTGGATGGGTGGTTTGCCCGGTTTCATCAGTTGGAGCTTGTATGTCCTGTTGCAGCTTCTCCTCACCAGCTTTTGTTTATTACATGTTAGTGGATTTGGAAATGGAGAAATGAGGATGTTTTTCGAGGTCAGTATTATTCTTTGGATGCGAAATATTATTCTATTTCTTCCTATTTGGATAATATTTTATTTGCTTGGGATAAGAATGTGCGTCCTCTCCCTTCTTTACCTAAAACCATTAGGCATGTTGGATTGTCTTTTCCTAATTTAGAATGGGTGAAATTAAATGTGGATGAAGCCCTTTCAAAAAAAAAAAAAAAAAAAAAAAATGTGGATGGAGCTCCTAAGGGTAACCCAGATAGAGGAGGTGGGGTTAGATATGACCACTTTTCCAGAATCGCCGGTTTTGGTTCTAAAATTGCTGGTTTCGATTTTAAAAAAGGTGAAACTGAAACAAATCGCTTTTAGACAGTTTAAAAACCGCCGGCTCTAGTTCGGTTCCGGTTTGAACCGAATTTAGATAACTTTTTATAACCTTTTTAGTTTTCTTAGCTAAATAAGAAAATTTAGAACAAACAATAGTATTAAATTAAAAAAAAAAAGACTAAAAGAGTAAATTAATAGTTTTAAAATTTATTAAAAAATTATAACCGCACTAAACATAAATTTAAAATTCTTTACTAGTATTTAATTTCTATAAATTTAAACTGAGAGATATGTCAAAAATTGGACTTGTACTTAATTTATATTAGGAGAAAAGAAATGATAGGAGAAATTCAATGGAGTTTAGAGAAAAAGAATTGATATTGTGAAAAAAAGGAAGATTATTAAGGTATTTATAGTTAACATATAAATTTTTATTCGTAAAAATACCCTTCAAATTTTCTGTTTTTTTACATTATTGTTTAATTTATATGTAAAAAATATATATTATAAAGGGTAAAAAATTAAAAGTATTAAATGAGTAATTTTTTTTCTCTTTTTCAACTTATAATTTATAAGTTATATTTATATTAATAAATTTTAAGATGATGGTAAAGTTACTACATTTAATGATGAAAAATAAATTAATTTAACAAACAAAAATCATGTGTGAAGTGTGATATATATATATATATATATATATATTTTTAACGGTTTCAAATCGAAACCGCCGGTTTTAATTTCTAAATTTAAGTAATCGCAACAAAACCTTAAACTACCGGTTTTAATTATGGTTTGAAACTTTGAACCGTTGACCACGGTTTAGTTTCAATTTTGATCAATTTGATTTCGGTTCAATTCCAGTTTTGATTGATGCATTTTTGGTTCGGTTCCAGTTTGGAACCAAACCTTGTTCATGCCTAGGTAGGGCTGGGTTCCAGTTTGGAACCAAACCTTGTTCATGCCTAGGTAGGGCTGGGTTCTGCGCAATGGTGTTGGCAGGTGGTTAAAAAGGTTTTGCTGTACGAATATTTATGTTATGCTATATAATTTTTTATATTTTATTAAAATAAATATTTAAAATAAAAATAATATTAATAAAATTATTGCATTTAATTTAGTGATAAATGATATTTAACTTGAATCTTTCTTATCAATATTAAAAAATGTTAAAAAATATTAAAATAAAAGATGAAAAATATTAAAATAAAAACACAATAATAAGAAAAAAATTTTGTAAACAAAATAAATTTTTTAAATGGTTTTGGTCAAGTTTGATAAAATAAATAATTTAAATAAGTAAAAAAATTAAAAAATTGACTTTGTAGATAGATAATGGTAGTTTTGTCATAAAAAGTTAAATTGCTTAGTTTGTGGAATTCATTCTGAAATTCCACCTATTTTTGTGAAATTTGGTGTAATTATGTCTAATTCTAAGGAATTGAATTCCTAGAATTGAAATGACATTTTTTTTTTCATTTCAAACATAAAAATATGGATTTCTAAATAAATTTCACAAAATTTTGTGGAATTCAATTCTTCCAAACAAAGGGCAAAAGTAAACCTATATCTGTTATTGCAAAAAAAAAAAAAAAAAAAAAAAAAAAAATATATATATATATATATATATATATATATATATATATATATATATATATATATTTTGTAGATAATATTAGCCAAAAACATTGCTTGAAAGAGACTGGATTAGAGAATCTTTGGAATACCATTTCACATTAGCTACAGTACAATATAAGAAAGAGATAGTACACTTGCCAAAACAAGAAAGAATCAGCAATTTTCCAGCCACAAGTTGAGATACTAAAAAGGAAGTCTAGACAAGAGAGCCACCCCAATTCTTTGATCAAGAAGTGAAATTTAACACTTCATTCTTCTTGTCTAGAGCTAACCAAGCTTGTTCTTAAGTTAGCAGTAAAAATTAAATGGCCTTACTCTGTCTTCTTGTTAGCAGTAAAAATTAAATGGCCTTACTCTTTCTTCTTGTTGTGGACAAAGCAATCATTGTACCCAAGCTTGTGGATTTGCTGTAATGGATAGTGAGTACGTAGTTTCCTTTTGTTAGTGTTGGGTTGAAACCCATTAAACTGATTGAGTTTGTAAATCAAGGTTACCTACAGTAAATTGTATAAGTAAACCCAGAAGTCCTGTCAATAATTATCCTTGATAAAAAAAAAAAAATTGTTTGAATTTCTATTCTGATTTTTGAGTAGCGAGGAAAAGAAGCATAGATTTCAGTGAAGAAAAAAAAATCTTGAATTGTTATAAAAATTTTTCTTTCCTGACTTAAAAGAATTCTTATAACATTTGAACGGTGACCACTCACATGGAAATGACATCTTTTTTCCAATATCTTCTTGTCCAAATGTGTACCACAAGTGAGCACCAAGCTATAGGTTACACATCTGCAATATGAATCACATCTGAAATCTGTTTAATTGTCATTATGCTTAAGCCCTTCACACATCATGGACTAGCTAGCGAGTTTATAAATAATAGTTAGTGTTTTTAGTTTATAATCAATGCATGCTTGGTTCTGTCGTAATGGAAACTCTGCAGGCAATTTATATCTCAAGCTGTATTGTGTGTGTGATCTTGCTCTCATTTTTAATCAAGTTCTTCAACAAAGTATGGTGTACTCCTATGCGCATACAATCCATGATGAGGTCTCAAGGGATAAAAGGCCCTTCTTACAAACTCTTCTACGGCAACATCAAAGAGATTATCCATATGACAAAGAGAGCTTCGAGCAATTCCATGGAATTATCACACCAAGTGTTTCCCACTGTATTGCCACACTTCCAATCATGGATGAATCTTTATGGTAGCAATTTATTCTATTTCTTGAAGGCTTTTTTATAAAACATTATTTATGTGTTTGATGTTTGAGCAAATTATTGTAGGGAAGAATTTCCTCTGGTGGGAAGGTCCTCGAGCTCACTTGGTGTTCTCAGAACCTGAGCTTATAAAAGAGATATTTAACAATAAAGATGGAGCATTTTACAAACCCCAACCCGATAATGGTTACCTTCAGAAGCTATTAGGAGACGGACTTGCAATGACTAGGGTATCAGAAAAGTGGCTTAAGCTTCGTAAATTATCCAATCATGCTTTTCATGCAGAGAGCCTGAAAGTAAATAATCAAGTATTTGTTTTCATTGATAACAGAGAAATTTTTCAAGTACTCGTTGAAACATGAGTTGTGTATATGGTTTCTTCTGCAGAGTATGATTTCTGCAATGGTGACAAGTGTGGAAATGATGCTTGAAAGATGGGGACATCATGAAGGAAATGAAATTGACGTGTTCAAAGAATTCTTAGTCCTAGGCTCAGAAATTATTTGCAGGTCTGCCTTTGGAAGCAGCTACTCGGAAGGGCAGCGTACATTTGACAAAATAATCCAGTTGATTCTCATTATTGATAGAAACAAATATCGAATAAAAATTCCTGGAATTAGGTATAGTTCTTGCCTCTGCTATATACTAGTTCTTGAATTTATTGGGTTGGTTTTTTCTATATGCCTTCTAATTTCTTGATATAATTATAGATTTCGTTTTCTGTTGTTCCAGATATCTTATGAAAACCAGGGATGATGTCGAATCAGACAATATACAAAACGGCATACGAAATTCCATTATGAATATGATTAAGAAAAGAGAAGAAGCAGCAATGTTCAGTCAATCAAATGACTATGGAAGTGATTTTCTTGGATTGCTGTTAAAGGCACATCATGATTCTGATATGACAAAGAGACTAGCAGTTGAAGAAATAATTGATGAATGTAAATCCTTTTATCATGCTGGACAAGGAACAACTGCAACTTTACTTAGCTGGATTGTGTTTCTTCTAGCTGTTCACACAGATTGGCAAGCTAAAGCCAGGAAGGAGGTCATTGAATTATTTGGCCAGAAAAATCCAAGCCCAGATAGCCTCTCAAGAATGAAAATTGTAAGTGTTAGAAATCTTAAACCTTGTTCAAAGTAAGCTCGTTGCCTTTTTGTTTCCCTATGATTTTAATCGTAGGACTCTATCCATTTATTAACTCGACTGAACTTCCCAACCACGATTTTTTCTTTTTTTCGAGGTATTTTGCCTCAAAATAAGAAACTGTATTGATACTAGGTATCAAACAAAAATTGAATAAATAAATAGCATCAAAAAATAAATAGCGAATTTCATCATTATGGTTACTTCTTATGCTTTTAAATCCTCAAGCTTAAACGCCATTTTCATTTGCTCTGGAACTGGAAATGAATGCAATTCTTGAAATAGAATTCTTTTATTTTTGGTCCGCAAAGAATCTAAAATTTTTATATATTTTAATATTTGAATAATTAACTTGAATTTATATGAAATGATATCCAAGTATAGCTCTTAATATAACCAAAAGATTCTATTTCCATTCTCGTTTCATTTCCAAAGTGAACCAAATATAACTAAGTGGGCTCTTAGTCATCGTATGAGAATTTTAAGATTCAATTACTTCTCCTCTTTTGTCATTGTAGGTAAGCATGATTATCAATGAAGCTCTCAGGCTATATTCTCCAGTTGTTACCCTCCCAAGAGAAGTACGAAGGCAAGTCAGATTGGGGAATTTGTTTCTTCCTGCAAATATAATAATCGAAATTCCAGTCATTGCACTCCACCATGATCCTGAAATATGGGGAGAAGATGTTTATCTTTTCAAGCCAGAGAGATTTGCAGAAGGCTTGGCCAAAGCTACAAACAACAATGTGAATGCCTATCTTCCATTCAGTTTGGGACCTCGAAGCTGTGTGGGATACAACTTTGCAAATACAGAGACTAAGATTGCACTGTCAATGATTCTGCAACGTTACCGGTTTACTTTATCACCAACTTATGTTCACTCTCCTGTGCAGATTCTTGCTATGTGCCCACAACATGGAATGCAAATCGTGCTCCATCCAGTATAACTGAACCCTTGAATTGAGGCCTCATATATGGCTTAGTGTGGAATTAGATTTTTGGGTATCTAATGAAAATCATGGATCCATTAAGCCAAAAACAATAGTAACTGTTTCTGGGCGTCCAATGCTGTTGGAGTTGCTGAGATTTTCTGGGTGTCCAATGCTGTTGGAGTTTCTCTACTCTGTCCTTCCTGTTCTTTTAATATCTATGTTTTGTGATCTTGCGAAATTCATCGGAATGTAGTAAAAGAAATTATGACGGTTATCTAATAATATGGATTTTTTTATCGATAATTATCGCTATATTTATATTAAAAATCTGACAAAAAAAATTTTCATCAGTAATCCATCAAAATATTCCTTTTACTTGTCTTTTTAAATAAATCTCAAGCACTTCCATCGAAAATCTGTTGCTATATTTGTTGGTAATAATTTTTTTTAAAAAAAATTTTTGAACACACTGAAATTGTGCTCGTTAAAAACATATCAAAGCAGTGTATATTCTACAAAACCTAGACTAAACAGAATACAAATTTGATTCAAAGTTATTAGCAACCAGGGGTACAAATAACTAGAGTCAATCCGAGTATTAATGAGCTCAATTTGAGTTTAATTCGAATTTAGAAAATCGAGCTCGAGCTCGACTCATTTAAAAATTTTTGAACTCGAGCTAAGACTCAGGTTTGAACTCGAAAGGTTAAGAGTATTTTATCTATTTAAAGGACATTTTTAATAGACAAAATACTCTTTCTTTGTCAATTGATATGTTGATGGAACAAAATATTAGAGGGGAAGTAGTATATTTTAAAAAAAGCGAGGATAAATGATTAATTTTGACATAATAATAATTTTTCTTTTAGTTTTTCGTTCTTTATTCGTCCTTTGTCAATTCATATGTTGTTCTTTTTTTACTTTTGCTTTCTTACTTAGGCATATGCTAGAAGAAATATAAAAAGTGCAATTTAATTTTTTTTTTTTTTATTTAGACATTGTATCAATAGGGATAAAATTCCTAGTAAATTTTATTCTTCTTTTATCAATTCATACTTGTCCTTCATCGTCTTTCACTTTTGTTACTTTGCTATGACAAAAAAAATTAAAAAGTGCAATTTTAATTTATTGCTTAAACTGTTATAAAATAAGTGGATCTACTATATATGCTAAAAGTCTGTATTCTTTATTATTGCGAACACTATCTTTTTGATTTGTGTAGACTCTATTAGGGTTCTACTTATGTAACTTATATATATGTGGCTTCTTATCAATAATAATTATACTCTCGTATTCTCTTTCATATTTTACTTTCTATTCCTTTTCTTTCTTCTCTCTAGTTTTATATTATTTTATAACATAGACGTTGTATTACAGAGATAGAATTTTTAAACGCTCAAACTTAAAAAGAAAAAGAAAAAACCATGAAATAGCTATGGAAAATAGCTGCAGACATATTTCCGCAGCTATTAGGATGGATTTAAAATTCAAAAAATGTTATTAATTGAAGCTATAGAATCTAACTACGGATTTGATTTCTGTAGCTAATTAAGAGCAAATGTTAGCACCACAATTAGCTATGGATTAGCTACGGATAGGTGAACAAAAGATGTTATGCAGCTATCATAGTTCAATAGTTACTTATTAGCTGTGGGTTAAAAAAAAAAAAATTAAAATTTTACGCTGCATTACTGGATAGTTATAAATTTATAGTGTTTGTAGAAAAATTACTATCCAAAAGATAATTTCCTAAAAATCAATTTTTTATTTTTTAAAAAAGCTCTCCAATATTCTCCGTATAGATATTTTTTGTTCCTTCGATTTTATTACTTATTTTCATAAATTCTATAACAACTGCAACATTATCTCACAGACAATGACAACCAACTCCACAAAGGCCTCAAAATGGTGCTATGACAACATGTGAATTATCCTGTTGGGGGTCCATGAAATTATCTCACTTTTATCTAAGCAATTAATGATCTCATATATATATATATATATATATATATATATATATATATATATATATGGCATTCAAATAGTTTTATTAATCAAAAACACAGAATGAGCTATTTGGTAGCTTTTGTAGTAGGTTTAGTAGTAATTCTTGTTACAAAGATATGGAAAGTGTTGTGGAAACCATATGCATTGACAAAAAGGTTTGAGAAGCAAGGAATCAAAGGCCCACCTTACAGGTTCATCTATGGTTCTATCGAAGAAATGAAGAAGCTTGTAATTGCAGCAGCTGATATTGTTTTAGATACAAATTCTAATGACATTAATCAGAAAGTCATTCCCTATTATCATAAATGGTCCTCTCAATACGGTTCGTTTTCTTTTTCTTTCCATTATAGTTTAATTATTTCTTTAGTTTTAATTTTTCAATGCTTAGTTCATGGGCTTAATTATAATTTTCTACATTTATTGTAGCCATTTACTAATAAGATCATTTTTATTTTTTTGGTAATTAAGATCGTTTTTATTAGTATATAGTTAAATGCTTTTAAAACTAAAACGGTTCGAATTGGCTTTAGAATTAAATGAAACATAATATTATATATTGATCGTCATATTTATTTTTCAAGTTATTCATCGTTGATACCTAGTATAAAATCATTTATGTATTGGAATGATTCTGATTAATCCTAGAATGAAATTATAATTTTTCTATTATTTTATTAATTAAGAAAATCAGTGAGTTATTAATTATGAAGTCTAGGATAACTATTTTTTGACATTGGCCACATAATACAACAATATATATATTTTTTAAGAAAAAAAATTTAGATTATTTATTTATATCTTTTAGACTTATGTTTTATTTCTTGCAAGTTCTTTTAAAATTATATTGAATGCTAATGTCATGATTAAATCCTTTTCCTTGAAAGCAGTTTTGAAATTTGCTTTAATGCTTTAATCATTTGACCCACTCAAAAGTATTAAAAAGATAAACCTTTTTTTAATTTAAAATATGGCTGTCAGGTTTATTGAAAATGACATGATTAAATCGGATTCGACTCGTTACTGGTCTGTGAGTAATTTATCTGACAGATCAGTTTGGTCCAATTTTAAAAACACTAAATAAATTAGGATTATTATATTTAATATTAGAAAATTAAAAAAATGAAATATTGAATTTAATGTTAATTCAGATACACAGTTCTATTTATAAAAAAATTAAGTTTTATCAGGTGAGACAATGTACTTTTGGTATGGGATGGAGGCAAGAATGACGATTACAGATCCAGAGCTGATTAAAGAAGTACTGTCCAACAAGTATGGTTTCTATGTCAGATCTTCAGTAAGGCCCACCCTCAAGACTCTCGTTGGCAAACAAAGTTTGATTTTTGTGGAAGGACATGATTGGCTCAGACAAAGAAAGCTACTCAATCCCGCCTTTTCCATTGACAAGCTAAAGGTTAAACCCTGTACTTAAATGGCTAACCTTTCTTTTTTTTTTTTTTTTTTTTTTTTTTTTTTTTTTTTTTTGATTATTGGTAATTTATTGTCCTCATTGGCTTTGGGTTCAACAGATTATGACAAAGAAAATGGCGGATTGCACCATTGCGATGCTTGAAGGGTGGAAGAATCAGCCTTTGGAAGCTTACAAGGAAACTCAGTGCATGAAAATAGAAATGAGCCAAGAATTTATAAAGCTCACTTATGATATAATTGCTCACACTGCCTTTGGCAGTAGCTATGGTCAAGGAAAAGAAGCTTTTAATGCACAAAAGGAGCTTCAGAAATGCTGTGTAGCTGCAAATTCAGCCTTTTTCATTCCTGGAAGCCAGTAATTAATTAACCAGATCTTACTCGAAATAATAATATGTATTTAATTTGAAATTTTTGATTGATCTGATCCTCTCAGGTATTTACCTACGCCATCAAATATTCGGATTTGGAAGCTAGACAGTTTGATGAAGAGCACATTAAGGGGAATCATAGAAAAAAGATTGAGGTCAAAAGATAGTACTAAAAATTATGGAGACGATTTACTAGGTACAATGATAAATGGATATTCAGAAATTGCAGGTGAAACCAAATTGAGTGTGAACGAAATCTTGGAGAATTGCAAAGCATTCTTCTTTGCTGGGCATGAGACTACTTCCAGTTTACTGACATGGACAATCTTCATGTTGAGCTTACACCGAGAATGGCAAGAAAGACTTAGAATAGAAGTCTTAAAAGAATGTTCAATGGAAATTCCTGATGCTGACATGTTAGCCAAGTTAAAATGGGTTAGTCTCTCTCTTCTTTTTAACTGGCAGGTTATATTCTGAAATTGCTTTTATATGTTCTTCTTATCTTTAATTATTTTGCAGATGAATATGGTTCTTCTGGAGACATTACGGCTGTACAGTCCAATAATAAATCTTCTCAGGGTTCTAGTGAAAGATACCAAATTGGGAAATTTGATGATCCCAAAAGGTACATGTATACAAATTCCAGTGACAAAAGTTCACAGGAGCAAAGAATATTGGGGAGAAGATGCAGATGCATTTAATCCATTTAGGTTTGGAAATGGGGTCTCAAAGGCTGCGAAGCACCCAAATGCTTTCATCGGCTTTGGAATGGGTCCGAGAGTTTGCATTGGCCAGAGTTTTGCAATGGTGGAAGCTAAGATAGTGCTTGCTTTGATTCTTCAAAGATTTTCCCTTTCCCTCTCCCCTGAATATAAACACACTCCAATTAATCACATTACATTGCATCCTCAATACGGCCTACCCATTATTGTAAAACCTTTATCTTAATCTAATTAGTTATAAAAAATTATAGCTTATCGCTAGCCAGATGTGGTCTGGTTTGTGTTTTTATTAGTTAAGTAGTGGAAGCTCATGTTATTCTAATTGGGAAATGTGACACATTTGTTATATATATATTTCAAATTTTAAAGAGTATCTAATTCACAATCATAAGCCAACAATTAATTAATTGAGATAGTAATTAAGCCATCATAATTTTTTATAAAAGTGGGAATACAAATTTAATCTCCGGATCTGAAGAGACTGTCCTCTTATTTAGAACAAATGAATTTTACAAAATTTAGAAATTCAAATTTTTGTGTTTGGAATGAAAAAAAAAATATAGATTTCTATTCTAGGAATTTAATTCTATAGAATTGAACATAACTAAACCAAATTCTACAAAATCAAGTGGAATTTGCAAATGAATTCCACAAAACTAATCAACAAACTTTTTATGACAAACCTACCCTTCTTATTTTACAAAGTCAATTTTTCATTAATTTTTTTACTTATTTAAATCATTTATTTTATTTTTAAAATAAAATAAAACCATTTAAATCATTTATGTTATGCTATTTTTACTAAAACCATTTAAAATTTTATTTGTTTAGAAAAATATTTTCTTGTTATTCTGATTTTTTATTTTAATATTTTTTTATCTTTTATTTGAATATTTCTTAGCATTTTTTACTATTGAAGAAGGTGATTCAAGTTAAATATACATTTATCACTAAATTAAATGCAATAATTTTATTAATATTATTTTTATTTTATATATTTATTTTAATAAAAATATAAAAAGGTTATAC
This sequence comes from Jatropha curcas, assembly GCF_041381405.1. Classification (NCBI taxonomy): domain Eukaryota; kingdom Viridiplantae; phylum Streptophyta; class Magnoliopsida; order Malpighiales; family Euphorbiaceae; genus Jatropha; species Jatropha curcas. The sequence goes on from NC_143155.1 coordinate 21,381,906, forward strand.
AACATAACATAAATATAATTGTCATTTATTATTTATTTCTGTAAGGTTACTATTTTGAGGATATTTTAGAAAACAAAAGCAAATGAATTTTCAATTATGAATTTATTTCATACATGATTATATAGAATTCAATTGAATTACATATTTTAAATTAATCATATCAAATGATGAAATGAATTTTGTCAAATTTATTTATAAATGAATTTCATATTTTGAATTCATTTACACCAAATGGAGTGCATATCTCCTTTTTATACCAAAAAAAAATTCACAACAATAAGCATTTAGCATTATCTTATCCATTTTGTTTTTTCTGTTTGTCTCATTTTTAAGTTAAAAATTATTTTCAGAATACCACAACCATGGATATTATATCTTAATACCACCCGCAGTCTATCTTATAATTTAAATTTATGCCTTTGTATAAATTAAGTAAGCTGATTATAAAAATTAAAAACGATAATAAAACATTTAATCATAAAAATGAAAAATAAAGTTCAACTTAAGCAAAAATTTATGTTTATTAAATAAATTCCATCATTCTTTATGTTAGCCATAGAATTTTTAACTTTGTAATTTTCTTAGAATATAACAAGTTTAATATAGTGTTTAGCATTTTGACTATCAATCAAAGGATACCTCTTTTTTTTTTTTTTTTAATATCTATATGTACTTACCACTAGACTATATACTTGTGTAAAACACTACGTCTATAATTATTATATTGTTTAGTATCCTAATATTTATAATAGTGCTTACACATTAAGAATGTGTTTGATGAAACGTTACTTCCTCTAATATTTAGCTTTTAGCAATAATTCTTTGAATTTTTTAAAATTATTTTATATTTAACAGTAATCAAACTTACATCCTTACCAAATATTTATGCTTTAAATCCCTATATAAACAATTGAGAATAAATATTTGGTCCGTACTGTTTACTGAATTTGCATTAATTTTTGTATTCACCGAATAAAAAATTTACATAATTACTGAATTGTTCATGGAATGTTACCGCTTAACGAATTGATCAATTTACTGTACTACAGCTGGATTTAAAAAAAAAAAAATTAAAAAAAGACACCATTTGAGTAAATGGGTAGATAGAAATGTCAACTTTTTTACTTAACCGAACCTTTGTTGTTTAAAGTTTATTTTTTTCAAATAATTTATTATACAAACTCAATGTACTGTTTTACTGAATCATTTGTATCAGATAACCTCGGTTCACTTTACTTTGTTCATGCATATAAAGATTTAACCACTAATAATTAATATTTAAATATCTAACAAAGCAGTTGACGGCAATTGTAACAATTATAATATAATATACTACAATATAATATAATATCAAATTGAATTGTTTAAATATATTTATCTAGGTTGCTTTTTAATATCTACATTATCTAGGTTAATATCTAGATATTTTGAACAATATCTGGATTTTTCAAGGTTATTTTTTAACAAGACAAAACAACCAAAGGACCAAGATATGTTATAATGGATTGAAAGCCAAATTTATGTTCAATACTATGCTCATTTTATCTTTCATAATCTGTAGATAGCAACCCAAGGCTATTGATATTTTATACCTGGCACTCTTCCAACAGAACTATCCACACATACCACACTTCAAAAACTTAAAAGCCACATAAAACCAAAAGGATATCTCAAACATCGTCGATAAAGCCATGTGCACCTCTACCACCAAGCCGGAACTCCATACCACAAGACATAAACAAAGAAATATCAATGGACATCTCTTGTCATCTACAAGCAATTTTAGGGGTTGTAGCATTTTTACTTTTATTGTACAAGTACAACCAATGGAGGTTAAGAGATCATAGCCACAGAAATAAGGGCCTGTTTCCCCCAGAACCATTTGGAGCTTTGCCAAATCTAGGTCATCTCCATCTACTAGGCACTGAGAAAACCCTTCCTCGAACTTTAGCTCGCCTAGCAGATAAGTATGGTTCCATCTTCACAATCTGGTTCAGTGTTCACCGTATGGTTGTCTTCAGCAGTCATGATGAAATTAAAGAATGCTTCGCAACAAATGACAAAATCTTGGCTTCCAGGTCTAAATCAAGCCTTGGAAAGTACTTAAGTTACAATTATGCAGCTTTTATTTTTGCACCCTATGGTCCTTATTGGCGAGATATGCGAAAAATAGTGGTTATCCAACTCCTTTCAAGCCATAGATTGAAGTCAATGAAGCACGTTCAGATCTCCACAGTGAACACCCTGATTAAAGATTTATACTTGCTTTCCATAAGAAAAGGACAAAGCTCAAACAATGTTGTTATTAGTGAATTTTTCGAACATTTGACTTTGAATATGATTATAAGAACAATTACACGGAAGAGATGTTTTAATTTTTGCTAATGGTGAAAATGATGAAGAAGAAGGGAAACAAATAGGGAAACTGATGAAGGAATTTACGTGCATTTCAGGTGTTTTTGTTCTTTCAGATGTAATCCCATTTTAATGGTGGTTGAACTTTTTAGGAAATGTGAAAGCTATGAAGCGTCTATCAAAAGAATTGGATTTTCTTATGCAAACTTGGATTGATGAACATAAATTGAAGAGAAACATTCAGACCAGAGTTGGCGATGATGATGCCGATTTCAAGAACATGGAGGACGACCTCATTGATGTGATGCTGTCCATACTAGAGGACAATTACGTTGGTCCCTCACGGGAAGACACAATCAAAGGAACGGTCCTGGTAAGTTTCGGCTAATCTAAACTTACGTTGCATAAGACAAAGTAATAAAATGCTAAACTCATTTAGTTTATTCTTAACTTCAATGTAATATTTTCAATTTTATGCTTGCAGACTCTTATAATAGCAGGAGCTGATACAACATCCATAGCCCTAACATGGATTTTGTGAAATTTGTTGAACAATAGACGTGCACTGGAGCTTGCCCAACAAGAACTAGACCTCAAAGTTGGAAGAGAAAGATGCGTACAAGATTCTGATATTGAAAAATTAGTATACCTTCAAGCTGTTGTTAAAGAAACATTGCGATTATACCAACCAGGTCTACTTGCAGTTCCACGTGAAGCAATAAATGATTGTTACAGTTTCAAGGTATTATATTCCAAAAGGAACTCGAATATTTGCAAATTTATGGAAATTACATAGAGATCCAAATATTTGGTCGAATCCTGATGAGTTCTTGCCGGAAAGATTTCTAGGCAATGGAGCTAATATGTTGATTTTTCTGGTCAAAATTTTGAGTATTTGCCATTTGGGTCGGGGAGAGGGTCTTGTCCAGGCATTAATTTTGCAATAGAAGCAGTACTTTGACTATTGCTAGGTTATTTCAGGCATTTAACTTGACAACAACATTTAATCAGCCCGTGGATATGACTGAAGGTTTGGGTATTACCCATTTACCCTGCCTAAGGCTACTCCTTTTGGAAATTCATATCACTCCACGTCTTTCTTCTGAATTATATGAATGCTAGATTGTGGATATAAGAAAATTTTGTCATTTTTATGGTTTACGAGGAACTGTACTAAAGAGAGTATTCTTACTGAAAAAAAAAAATTGAGAGTATTAATAAATTACTACTTGAACTCTCTCTCTCTCTCTCTCTCTCTCTCTCTCTCTCTCTCTCCATATATGTATTTCAATTTCCTTTTATGTACAAATCAAATTTGGTCCAATATTTACTATACTTTTTTCTTTTTCTTTTTTTTTTTTTTTTAACTATTGGGTAAGAGAGTAATTCTGTTTAGAGTTTTTAACTAATTGTCTTCATAAGTATTATTTTCATGAATGGAACTCTTAACTTTGTAAAGATAATTCATTGAATTCAAATCTAGCTCGTTGTTTCAGCGTTCTTTATGGGTTATTAAAGTTAACTTTTACAACTATAAGATTGTGAGTTTAAAGGAGTACAATCTGATTATTTATAGTCTTTGTAAGCTATTTCCCAGCAGCTTCAAACGGTCAAATATTAGAATTTGTTTTTCGTCTGTCGCCCGCCATCATCATCTTCTACCAAACAGAATCAAAACTATATTTCCATTTACTTAATACAAAAGTCTTAGTCAAATGTCTTCTCGTGCTTCATAATCGAAGCAAACAAAATAAATATAATCACTTTGCATTTAATATTGTAATATTTAATTCTTCAATTCCTTAGTTTCTGTTATTATTACTTATCATCTTCTTCTTTTTCTTCTTTGACAAAAAAAAAAAAAAAAAACACATAAATGGATACTCATCTGTTCTTGCCATCCCATGTACACTCCATGATCACCCTCTTCTTTCTCTTACTTTTTGTTTCATCATCTTACTGTGAAGATGATAAGCACTATACAGAGTGCAGGAAAACCTTTTCATGTGGAAATTTACATGGTCTTTATTATCCTTTTTGGAGCGATGAAAGGTCTAAAATATGTGGTGACCAAAGGTTTAAGCTCCGCTGCGAAGAAGATCAATTTCCTGTTCTAAGTATCACAAATCAAGATTTTCGGTTACTGTCCGTTGATGACTTCGGACGAATAACGATTACAATCGTTCGAATGGATTTATTTGAAAGTATTTGTCCGGTGAATATCGCTGAAATTCGTCCGATTACTATCGACAATGCTCTCTTTTTAGATGAACAGGAGGTTCAAAACGTTACTCTATTCTACAATTGCTCAGCGGAAAAACCTCCTTTTCCAAACTACAGATTTTCATGTGATGTAAATGGAGAAGAAAGGCCTGCATATTATGCGACTGGTGAGTGGGAGATAGACCACCTTTCCAACTATTGTAACATCGAATTGCAGGTCCCGATTTCTGCATATCGTATCGAAATTATTTGGAACGGGCTTCGAAATTTTGAGAGAGTTTTGAAAGCTGGATTTAATGTTGTCTACAAGCCCGATGAAATGTGCGAGAGATGTAGCGATTCAAGTGGGATTTGTGGTACCAACTCCACTACTTCCAGATTCACCTGCCTTTGCCATGATCGTCCTTATCCTATGAATTGTCCTAACGTTGGTACGCTTATTCCTTTCTCTTTGCCATTAATTTATCAATCTGTTCACTGCGTTATAATTTTAAATAATTGAGCAATTCATTACTTGGAATTTCAACTCACGCTCATTCAAATATTAACTCGAGATTATAAATAAATTGTCTAATTTTTCAATAATAATCAATCCAAAATAATTCGTCTTAGCTGGATTATACGCCTAAACATCATTGGTGTTGTTGTTTATGTTCTCTTCAGTATTATAGCTCAAGATTATAGCAAAAGGAAAAGCTAAAAATTGTTGACTGGTCAAAAAAGCCGAACAATACATCACTGATTCCTGGACAAGTGTAGTTGAGCGTGTAGTTCACTCCTCGTTTACTTTTGAGTTTTGACTTGTCATAGGTTATAAATAAGAGAAAGAGATTGGAAGTTGCCCTTTTTGTCTGATTTTTATGTATTCTCAAAGTCAAGTGTTTGATACGTTTAAAAATGTCGATTTCAATTTCACAATTCCAATAATTAAAAAGAATTTCCAAATGGAAAAAGGGGCTCTTTTACCACACTTTCGGTTCAGCAATCAGCAAATCGGAAAACCAAATCATCATACGAACACTCAAATTACTAGCAGTGTCTTTCAATCTCAGATTTTCCCAAAATGCCCTCACATAATCTTCGCTTCTTTTCCTAACGAATCTCAGTTAGCTAGTCAGTCACGCTTGCGCTTATTTTCCTATTCCTTCTTCTTCCATTCCTAATGAATCTCATAAACTACTCCTTGATCTTCTTCCTATTGAACCTCTCTATAACTCATTCAATATATTTTTCCTGTAATAACCATAACCTACAGGACTTTCTGTCTCGGATAATCTCCATTCCGAGAATTCGCCTTGCCGATCCCAAATCCTTCATATCAAATGCTTTTGACAAATCACTCTTTAACTTGCTAATCATATGTGCATCTGGTCCAACGATTAACATATCATCAACATATAAGAGAAGGATGATAAATTTACTATCAGGGAATTTTTGGACATATCCACAAGGATCTGCATTTGTCCTTTTGTATCCTTGATTCACCATGAAAGAATCAAACTTTTTATACCATTGTTGCGGCGCTTGTTTCAATCCGTACAAACTTTTCTTCAAGCAACAAACCATGTCATCTTTTCCCTTGACCTTGAATTCTTTTGGTTGTTCCATATAGATTTCTTCTTCTAGATCCCCATGCAAAAATGCGGTCTTTACATCAAGCTGCTCCAACTCAAGATTCAAATTGGCTACAAGACCTAGCACAACTGGTGAAAAAATCTTATCAAAGTCAATACCTTTTTTTTTTAGTAAAGCCTTTGATGACCAATCGAGCTTTGTATCTCACTAGGTTGCCATCATCTTTCTTCAGTTTGTACACCCATTTGTTCTTGAGTGTTCTCTTTCCTTTTGGAAGTTTCACCAGCTCATACATGTCATTCTTTTTCAAAGAATTCATCTCCTCTTGCATGACCTTTGTCCAGCAATCTTTGTCTTTGCAAGATTGCACATCATGGAAGCTCTCTGGCTCCCCCTCATCAGTAATCAAAATGTAATCAGAACTAGGGTACCTTGTAGATGGTTGGCATTCTCTAGTTGACCTTCTTAACTGAGGTTAAACTCCTTCTGGTGGAATGGGGTTCTCTGGCTCCCCCTGCTCAACACCCTCTGCATCACTGTTATCATCTACAATCGTCTCTTGATCCCCATATGACTGGCTCTTCTTCTTCTTCCCGTTCTGATTCTGGCATTTCTCCTCTCTTGACATCATCTGTAAGAATGCTTCCTGGTGTAATATCAACAACATCATCACTTGTTGATTCTTCACAAGTTGTATCTGCCACGTTCTCATTCTCGTGGAATACTACGTCTCGGCTCTGGACAACTTTCTTTTTCACTGGGTCCCATAACCAATACCCAAACTCCTCGTCTCCATAACCAACAAAAGTGCAAGGAACAGACTTGTCATCAAGCTTTGATCTCTGCTCCTTCGGAACATGCATAAATGTCTTGCAGCCAAATACCCTCAGGTGAGAGTATGAAATATTTCTACCTGTCCAGACATTCTCCGGGATATCAAAATCCAAAGGTGCTGAAGGTAGTCGGTTGATTAGGCAGACAACAGTATTGACAGCTTCTCCCCAAAATGGCTTAGGTAAGTTGGCCATTTTGAGCATGGATCTGACTCTTTCAACGATGGTGCGATTCATCCGTTCAGCAATGCCGTTCTGTTGAGGCATACCAAGAACTGTCTTTTCATGCCTGATACCGTGCTAACTACAATAATCTCTAAACTCCCTAGAGATGTATTCATCGCCATTATCCGTGCGCAAACACTTCAATGCCACTCCAGTCTCCCTTTCCACCATCGCATGAAATTGCTGAAAGTGCTTGAATACTTGGTCTTTGTGCGAAACAAATATATACATGTTTTTCGCGAGAAATTACCAATGAAGGTTAGAAAATACCTACTTCCTCCAAGTGATTCTACCTCCATGGGACCACATACGTCAGAGTGTACCAACTCCAACTTGTTGTCTCTCCGTCTAGAGCTTTTCAAAAATGAGGCACGATGTTGCTTTCCAAATAAACAATGATCACAATGGTTTATTTTACCTTTGGCTAATGGTATGAGGGACTTTTTAGCCAACATATTCAACCCTTTCTCACTAACGTGTGCCAGCAGCCTATGCCACAAATTTGTTGAAGCATCATCTGCAACTGTATTCAGCTGACCCGCACATATTATTACGTGCGTCTTATACAGTGAGCAACATAATTTTCCTCTCGCCACCACCAAAGACCCTTTGGTGAGTTTTCAATTACCGTCACCTGTATAATGGTGATAGCCTTCTTTGTCCAGTACACTGACAGACAACAGGTTCAATCGAAGATCGGGAATATGTCTCACATTTTTAAGCGTTAATGTGCACCCGACACTTGTCTTTATGCAGACATCACCGATTCCACCACTTGCGAGACACTATTATTTCTCATTCTAATAGTGCCAAAAGCTCCTGCTTTATAAGTGGAAAAGTATTCCCTTTTTGGAACACAGTGGTATGAAGCACCGGAATCTACTATTCACTCGGTATCTGCATCTCCAATATGACAGCAATCTGCATCATGAGTGACTAAAGTCACCTCACCATCTTCTGCTGAGACTGTAACAGATGTATTTCTGTCATTTTCCTGTCTTCGATTTGCTTTATCCTGTTTGAGTAAACGACAATTTCTTTTGAGATGACCCTCCTTACCGCAATAGTAACACTTTCTCATCTCTCTGGACTTAGATCTACCACCTGACTTTTCATGCCTTGGACCTCTACTCTTGCTTCGGCCCCTATTCTCTGTGACAAGGGCTTATGAACTAGTACTGGCAACGTCTCTTCTTCGTAGTTCTTCATTGAGTAGTCTATTCTTTACTATATACATTGTTACCACACCATTTGGAGCCGAGTTACTCAATGATACCATAAGAGTATCCCAACTATCCGGTAGAGATCCCAACAGTAGGCATGCTTGCATCTCGTCCTCCAAGGACATAACGCTAACTGCTAACTCAGTTACAAGTCCTTCAAAATCGTTCAGGTGTTGTGTAACTAATCGCCCCTCTGACAGCTTTAAGTTCATGACTTTACGAATCATGAACACTTTACCTTGAGCGTTTGTAGCCTCGTACATATTCTCTAATTTCTTCCAGAGAACTTGGGGATCTTTTTCATTTCTCACGTCGTTGTACAGGCTAGCATCTATCTATTGGCGTATTATACCCAATGTCTGCTTTTTTAATTTCTCCCACTGCCTTTCTTTCATTTCTTCTGGCTTTGCACTGTCACCTTCAATTGGATCGTACAGATCTTTGCAATTGAGGTAGTCCTCTATTCTGAATTTCCACATTGAATAATTCGAATTCGTCAATTTAATCATCGCCCCGTCGTTAGCCATGTCGAATTCTGAATATGACAAATTTCACTATTCACGTGAATAGTGACTTTGTAGAAAACTGACAAAATTTACCAATTGAGTTCTGATACCAATTGTTAGGATTATAACTGATCCCGAGTGGGGCCCGCGGAAAAATGCTCCAATAATTATGTATTGGATATTAACGATCGAATTCATCAGAAATAATAACCATGGTAAAAATTAAATAATTACCGTAAAAGCCATATAAAAAATAAGAATACCGAGATTTACGTGATTCACCCTTCAACTGTTATGGGCTACGTCTACGGGACAAAAACGCGAATAATTCTTCCACTAAAATAGTAGGTACAAAAGATATTACAAAAATAGTAGTACTCTAAGTGTTTCCCAAAAACACCCAAAAATTATAATCTTTACTATTTTCTCTCTTTTATAATTTTAGGAACTCTTTCCTAAAATTCTCTACACTTTGTGTATTTCGATTCCTTTTATTTTTGTACATAATGGTTGAGGAAACCTTCTCCTACACGTAATTAACGCGTCCACACAGACTGACGCGTTAATTAAGGCATCCATCCTCTCTATTTTTTCTTCATTCAAACGTGTATGAGTCCCATACGTTTGAATCTCATTGACCAACAAAAAAACACGTTTATTGTTTTTTTTTTCTTTTTCAAATGGGTATGGATCCCACATGTTGAAGGGACCCACACAACAAATTGTTGACTGGTCAAAAAAGCCCAACAATACATCCATCGTTGATTGCTGGACAAGTGTAGTTGAGCGTGTAGTTCACTCCTCGTTTACTTTCGAGTTTTGACTTGTCAAAGGTTATAAATAAGAGAAAGAGATTGGAAGTTGCCCTTTTTATCAGATTTGTATGTATTCTCAAAGTCGAGTGTTTGATACGTTTAAAAATGTTGATTTCAATTTCACAATTCCAATAATTGAAAAGAATTTCCTAGCTTCCGGTTCAGCAATCAGCAAATCAGAAACCAAATCATCATACGAACACTCAAATTACTAGCAGTGTCTTTCAATCTCGGATTTTCCCGAAATGCCCTCAC